>NW_005054399.1:2013138-2023624 GCF_000277835.1 Geospiza fortis
TCCCTAAATGCCACCACTAAATCATACCAAAAGGCTAAATGATATCTCTTTTTTGGCCCCAGGTCTCTGGCTGCTCCCCATATTTATTACATAACTACATATGCAGTTAATTTATATTGCTATATCTGTTGTTAATATTTGATATATTGCCACTTAGCTTGGCTTTTCAGAAATTGATGTACTTTTATGTAGTTCCTGTGTACATACATCGGGCCATCTAAGAAGACTCCCCAAACAAAACAAAACCCTGCCTTTAATCTTGCCATTTTCCTTCTCTCTGCATTCCTGGAAACCATGGTAACAGCTGGGCTAACCTCTCTGCTTCAGCGTGGCTGCAGAGGCAGAGGAGGCTCGGTGCAGGGTCTGCTGGTGATGGAGCCCTGCAAAACACAACCAGGAGGGGAATTCATGGCTTGAAAAGAAGAGCTTGCTGCTCACAGTTTGGTGTAACAGAGCAAACTTGGGCTCCCAATTCCTGTGCTCCTGGGCACTGTTTTTGATTGGTAACTCCACATCCCTCACTTGTAACGTTGGTCTCTCCACATTCCCTTGCAGATTCCCACAGCCTGGACTCCAGTCGATATTCCATAGTAGGGGCAGACCTCCGTTCCTCCTCAGATCTGGAGGAGAAGCTAAGGAAACACAGCTTGGATATACAGTAAGATCACTGGGGTTTCATTGGCTTTTTGTGGGTTTTTAAGTGCAGGCTTGTGGAAGTCCAGGGCCAGGCTGGATTGGCTTGGAGCAGTGACAGTGGCAGGTGTCCCTGCCATGGCAGGGGTGGCACTGGGTGATCTCTGTGATCCCCCCCAACCCAAACCATTCCAGCATTCTGTGATTTCTGAGTTTTAGCTCTGTAATTCTTTTCTGTGGCCTCCTCTCAAACCCCTGTTGTTTCCTAAACGTTTTGGTGGGGCTGCAGTGGCGTCCTTGGGATCTGAGTCCCAGAGCTCCTCTGGGGTTCTCTTGTTCAACATGAGGCTTTGGGGGTGCAGGAGTTGAGTTTTTGTGTGGATGATGGACAGACCTTTCAAATGGAAGCAATATAAATAGCAGAGATCTGGCTGGGTGGGAGAGAGCATATGGGGAAGCAGAATGCATCAAATTGCCATTTAATTCTTTACACTTCCATCCTCTGAAATGTTGCCTTGCTTGCCTACATTGCTGCTCCTTGTGGAATTTCTCCTGCTTCTAGTGACTTTTTTTCCCCTTTCATTCCAGCAATTAAAAGCAAACTCAATAATTGTGAAGAAAATCACTTGTGTAGATGTCTATTTTTGTTCTTTTGTGGATGGAGGGGGAAGAGGCAACGTGCAAACTATGGATTACATTTTGTTAGATAATAATATGTGAAGATTGTTTTACAGATACTGAACAAATTTGTCTAATTAAAATTCTTCCTAGAACTTCTTTCAAAGAGAAAACTTCTTTTTTTTCTATTTGTAATTAATGCTTGATTTCACTGATCTCTACAAGACTGTGAGCTGTGTGTACAGGGCACAGTTGTGCTGCAAAGGGAATTTTAACAAACCCCAGTTCCTGCTGTCAGAGAGGACGTACAGAATGCACAATGTTCTGTGCTCAGGGCTGACTTTTGGGGAGATTGATCCCTAAAATCTCTGGTTCACAGGAGTCTCTGTGGTTCATTGATTCACAGCTGCCAGAGAGCCCAGTTTGAGTCAATGTGATGAAGAGATTTCATTCAGTTTTCAGTGTCTAGTTCACAAAAGATGGAGCTCTTTCAGGAAATTGTGCAGACATGGAGTGACTTGCTTGCTCACAATCCTTAGCAGATTTTTCTTGTTCCTGTGCTGGAAATCATGTTCTGCTGTGGTTTTGTTTTACAGTTTGCCAACGCTGCTGGTGGCCGAGTGTGTGCTGGTTTACATGACCCCCCAGCAGTCTGCAAGCCTGCTCAAGTGGGCAGCAAGCACCTTCCCCGTGGCCATGGTTATCAATTATGAGCAGGTAAAACCAAAGGGGCATTTTTAGACCTGCATTGTTGTCACTAAAATTGCTCTCGTGGGTGGGAGTTGTTGAGGAGTGAGAGTGGGCCACGTCCTTTTGTAGAAACAGCAGTTTCTGCTGAATTTCTGGAGTAATGTGTTTTAACTTGTAGCTTGGTTAGCTCATTGTAGAGAAAATACAGCTATTCTGAAAGACAGTTTCTGAAGTATGTTGAAGCAAAATAATTGAGACTTAATCCATACGTGGAAAAAACCATAGAATATTGATTTAGCTAAAGCAGAGCAAAAAGAACCGATGCTGAGTGCTGGCTCTGGCTGTATAACATTACATAATTACCTCTGTGTTCTTTGGCAAAGTGGAGCAAAAATCACATCAGCGTGAACTCTGGTTCTCCTGTGGAAGTAAAACACTGCCTCAGGGGGACTAGGTGGCTCCAGGAATTAGTGACAGCATCTTCCAAGCTGTCAGTGGCTGCTGGAGAGCTGAACCAGAGTGCTGGGAGCTGAGGCTGAGGCAGCTGTGCTGCCAGCCCCGGTGTCCCTGGGGCAGGGGCACTGTCCCCCTGGCACTGGGCTGCTCCTGGGCACTGAGGGCTGCTGGGAGCTGGCATTTTGTGCCCTGGGCAGTGCCAGGGTTTGGCAGGCTGTGCCGGGTGGGCAGGGAGCACTGCTGTGTCCGTGTGTCCCCAGGTGAACATGAGGGACCGCTTCGGGCAGATCATGATCGAGAACCTGCAGCGCCGGCACTGCAACCTGGCTGGGGTGGAGCTCTGCAGCTCCCTGGACTCGCAGGTGAGGGGCACAGGGCTGGCCCTGGGCTTTGCTAACCTGGCTGTGCGTTCTGAGTGTGCCCTGGGGCTCAGCAGGGACCAGGGCCGGGGGGACGGGCACTGAGCCCTTTGCTGGCCCTATTACCGTGGAATCTGGAATGGTTTGGGTTGGAAGGGACTGTGGAGCTCATCCAGTGCCACCCCTGCCATGGCAGAGACACCTCTCACTGTCCCAGGGGGCTCCAAGCCCTGTCCAGCCTGGCCTTGGGCACTGCCCCAGCTGCTCTGGGCACCCCGTGCCAGGGCCTGCCCACCCCCCAGGGAACAATTCCCAATTCCCAATACCCCATCCAGCCCTGCCCTCCGGCAGTGGGAGCCATTCTGTGTTCTGTCCCTCCATCCCTTGCAAACAGTCTCTCTCCGTGTTTCTTGTTGGCTCCTTCAGGTCCTGGCAGGCCACAGTTAGGTCACCCCGGAGCTTCTCTTTGCTGGCTGAGTGTCAGTGTTGCACAGAACTGCTGGGCAGAGCCAGCCTGCCTGGCCCTGCAGAGATCACAGCACACACTTAGGGAGGAGTCTGGGAGCTCTTCAGAGGCCAGCTCCATCAGTGCCCAGAGAGATCCCCAGGGAGGAGCTGTGACTGTGCTATCCCTGGGAGAGCTGGGAGAGCTGTGCTGCCCTGCTGCTTCCAGAGGGAGCGGCTGCTGGGGAGTGGCTGGGACAACGCCCATGCCGTGGATATGATGAAGGTGTACAGCTTCCTGCCACAGGCTGATGTCAAAAGGTACCACTGGGGGACCCCAAAGTCATCCTCAGGTGCCGTTTCCTTCCCATGCATTTGGGATCCCCTGGTGGAACAGAGGCTGCCCCAGGTGCTGCCCCGGGGGACACAACCACACAGCCCTCCTGAGCCTGAGGCTCTGCAGAGCCCCCAGGATCGTGCCTGGACCGATGATCCAGAGGGTGAACGCTGCCAGGAGCAGCCTGGGAGTAGTGATGGCTTATTTGGGTGTGACAGAAGGCATCTCCTGACAGAGATTTGCACATGGGAGATGCCACAGAAATGCTGTGTTGAGTTTTTGCAGTCCCCAGGATGTTCCTTGTGAAGATTTTGGCTGGGGTTAGATCACAACACGTTGAAATCGTGAGGGGGAGACTGCTGGGCCTGTAGAACTCAGAGCAGGGACTAAAGGCTGTTTAACAGTCACTCCTCTGCCTGGATTTTGTTAAAATTCCTGCATTAAATGCTAAACAGTGGGAAATTTTAAGGAGTAACTTCTTAGGGACATAATGTGAAATGTGAATTGCTGTGAGTCATTAATAGTTGGAATTAGCTGAGCAAGTTACCTTGGTCAGAATATTCACCTATGGGGGTTTCTCAGAGCCTGGAACTGAACAGGTGAGAGTGGAAATCAGAGGTGGTTTAAATAGGAACAGGGCTGTGTGGTGGGACCATATGGCACTGGTGGAGACACAGAGCTCGTGCTTTCTCTGCAGCATTTTTGGCTACCCTGGATCTGTTCAGCTCCTTGCACTTGTTCCACATGCCAGGAAATAGGGTTATGTAAACTGTGTCCTCCAGACTCAGTGAGGCAAGTGCTTTTTCTTCAGAAAAGTCTTTCCCAGAGTGCTCCTCTGCAGCAGCTCACACCTCAGAGTGCCTTGAGGAACTTTTGCCCCTTAGAGCCTCAGCAGCAGCCCTGGTATTGGTCAGGAGTTACCCAGATGGGTCCTGGAACAGGGAATTCCAGGGATGAGCAGTTGGAAGCGCCCTGTGGGTCACTTGTTCCACACATTGGCAGGGGTGGCACCATGGACAATACCTGTAATTATTCCCTGGAGAGGTAACTGCCTTCCTGGCCATAGTTCTCACTCCCATGGAGTGCACAATTCAGTAAAAATCCTGCTGAGAATCCAGCTCAAATCCCGACCTTTGTTTTATTCCTGCAGAATAGAAGCCCTTGAATTCCTGGATGAAAAGGAGCTGTTTGAGCAGCTCATGCAGCACTACTGCATCTGCTGGGCTTCCAAGGACAGCAGCGACCTGGGTAATGTTCTGCAGCCCCTGGGGGTGCTCCTGCCATGGGCATGTCCTGAGGGAGGGCTGGGCTGGGATGTTACACCAGGTGCACCTCAAATCCCCCCTGTTCCAGGGCTCTGCTGCTCCTCCCTGGGCTGGGAGCACCTCCCAGCTGGGCACTGCTCCTCCACAGCCTTTGGAGGGTTTCTGGGCATCCAGGGGGAAGGCCTGTCCAGCACAGGGGAGCTGGAGCTTTTCCCCCAGAAGATGCCGTGTGGGTTCCTTTAAATAACTGCCTGCTTTATCCCATCAGTGCTAATTGAAAGGTTTACAAATCCCATGCATGGGAAGTGCCATATGGGCACACGGTATATGAAGGCACAGTGTCCTGACAACACAAAAATAAATTTGTATTACTTATCCCAGGCTTCTCTGCACTGTCCCCATTTGCAGCCATCTGACACTGAAGTTTTCCACACTGCTTTCTCCCTGGGGAAGAATATTCCCTCTGAAATCAGCTCTCCTACCTGTTCCTTTTGTTCTTAAAATTCTGTCTCTCCTGGACTGGGATTTCTGTGAAAGAGAGAGACTTGATTTAGGCTTTCTGTAGCATTTGGGTGCTGCTGCTCACGAAATGATAAAATGAGGGGAATTGTTGCTTGGCTGAAGCAGGGATGGCCACAGCCTCTATTTGTCCAGATTACAAAGACAGCTCTGGTGCAGTCGCAGTTTGTCTCTTTCTGGCTGCAATTTCAGGGACCTCAGGCTTTCCAGGGAAGCTCTGCCTGCCCCTGGTATCATTTCCTCCCCTTCATCCTCCCTGCCCTTTCCCTGCTCCTGACCGAGTACCCACGAGCAGATTTTATTTCTTGAGATAGATTTACTCTTCCTCAGCAAATGGGAATAGATTTGGTCTCTGCAGCCTGGCTGGGCAGCACAGCCTCTGACAGAGCTGCTAAAAGGAGATGTTCAAATAAAAACTGGTGAAAGGAGCTCTTCAACACCCTGCTGCTGCTGCTGTGACAGAGCTGCTGCTTGTGCTGGTGCTCCTGCATCCTCCAGAGCTGTGAGCTCCAAACCCTCTGTTCTGCATTGGATTTCTTCAGGCTGAAAGTGGTGACTCCAGCACACATCCATCCTGTTTTAGAGGAGCCAAGGCCCAAAAGTTCAGCTGCTCATAGCCCAGTTCTGGGGTCTCAGCATTGTTCTGTGCTGGGATTAATGAAAGGACAGTTTGGGTGCTGAGGTTGAGCTGTCTCAGCAGTTACAAAGGACAGAGATCTCAGAGGTGATCCAATGGACCTGGCATGGGTGTGCCTTAATCTCCAACAGGGCTTTTTTATCCAGTGTGAAATTAAAAAAATGAAATAACTCTGAAAGCATCCTTCCTGCTGTGTGTAAGGGACCTAGGTGCAGAGAGGGTGAGAATGAAGCCTCCTTTCTTGCCCCAAACCCCTCCTTGTCTTCACACAGGTCTGGCAAACATCGACTTCTGAGGGCAGCAGGGAGGGAGCCCTGGGAGCTCGGGGCTCAGGCCAGCACATGGAGAGGATGGATTTGCACGTGCCAGCCTGTGCTGTGGCTGGGACACTCGTGGTGCTGCTGCTGGGGACGGGCTGGAGCCTCTGGGTGGATTCAAGGAACATTTTCTGTGGGCAGGACTTGCTCCCGTTCCCAGCCGTTCTGCGGTGGACTTGCACAAGGTGTCAGTAACTCCTGTTCAAAGTTTGCCTTCCTTAGTTTCAAACTGAAAGTCAAGTGTTCTTGGGTTCTTTGATTTGCCTCTCGTGTGTTTTTGTGGCTGTGTAACACGTGCTTGTGACGGGAAGCTGGGGGTGGCTGAGCAGGAGGGAATTCTGTGCATTTCTGTTCAGGTCTCCTTTGGATGAAGTGTTGGCTTCTCCAGGCTCCACTGCCCTGCAGGGCTGTCGCTGCTGGCAGGGGAAGGGTGGAGGAGAAGGAGGGCCCTGGCTGTGTTCAGTGATGTACAAGAAACTGGAAAAGAGACTTGATTTAACTGGGAAGGGCTTAGCTTGTGGTTTCAGCACTGGCATGCTGAAGAAAGAAATGAATCTCAATTTGCACTGCTTCTGGTAGTATCTTTACACCAGTTCCTCCTTCTCTCTCCCCCCTTGAAAGAAGCAAAACAAACTCCCAACAGCAATGAAAACCCTTGTCCTGTTGTTTGAAATTGAATCTTGCAACCTTCCTATGAGAAAAATAATAAATGTTTAGTATTTATAATTTGTCTCCTGTCTTCCTTGCTAGAAATGACTGGTTTCTCTCTGCTTTAGTCACATTTTCCCTCTCACCCAGTGCCTCACCAGGAGTATTTTTTAAAGCAGTTGCTGGCAGACCCAGAGCAGCTGGGGCTGCCCTGGATCCCTGGCAGTGCCCCAGGCCAGGCTGGACAGGGCTGGGAGCACCTGGGACAGTGGGAGGGGTCCCTGCCATGGCAGGGCTGGCGCTGGGTGGGATTTAGGGTCCCTTCCAACCCAAACCATTCCAGGATTCTGTGAAATGACCTTTCCTTCAGGAATTCAAAATGAACCCAAAGCCCAGCACAGCCCCACAACCCCTCTGCACTGCAGGGACCTTCCTGAGCAGTCTCTGATGCCCAGAGGCACCAACCCTGTCCTGCCCTTTCTTGGGAATTCAGTGAGGAATTCAGAGGTGCATCACAGCCCATCTCTGCTATCAATTAACTTTGGCCAGACCCCCTCTGGGGCTGTGTTCCCTGAGCCTCCTGCAGCGTCTCTGTGAGTGGGAGCCAAGCTGGGGTGTACCTGCCCTGGAACATCCAAATTGTTCCTCTGGAGCTGGTTCCCCTGGGAACACCCCCTGAGCTGGTGCTTTTCATCTCCGAGGGTTGGAGCACAGCTCACTGCAGGGATGTCCTGGGCTCCATCAGTCTTTTGTGTCTCTTTTGTCATGATTTCATCCCTTTGTGTTCGGCAATAATGTCTCTGCTAGCGTGAGGCAGATCTGGTGCTCCTCAGTTCTATTTTGGGTGCCTGTGTAGTTTGCAGCCCTGCAGCATCCCTGCTGCCCTGGGATGGGAGGCACCAGGGTGCCCTGCCCTGCTGCAGCCGGCTGTCCCCTCCCAGCTCCTCGGCATCCAGCTGGGAGAAGGGGAATCGCTCCTGCCAAAGCTCACAGAGCCTCTGCTGGTGCTGCCAGCAGTGCTGGGGAGGGAAATGGGGTCACCTTGTGCCCCAGGGCTCAGCAGCACTGGAGGAACACCCTGGCTCCCTGGCAGCTGGGGGAGGACAGGGTGGGCAGCCCTGCTCAGAGCTGTGCTGACTGAAGCAGGTCCATAAACCCTTCAGCTCTCTCTGGGGACGGTTTGGGTGTGCAGGGTGCTGCTCTGCTGGGAAGCTGCTGGCTCGGGAGGCTTTTCCAGGCAGGAGAGGTTCCAGCTCTGCCTTCTGCTGCTGCTGACCCCTGTGTGTGCCCTGGATCTCTGCCTCCTGCTCCAGCCTGCCCCTTCCTGGGGGATTGCTACTGATGGGGCAACAAAATGCATCTCTGGGAGTCACAGAATGCTTCAGACTGGAAGGAGCCTTTAAAGCCCATCCAGTGCCACCCCTGCCATGGCAGGGACACCTGCCACTGTCCCAGGCTGCCCCAAGCCCTGTCCAGCCTGGCCTGGGGCACTGCCAGGGATGCAGGGGCAGCCACAGCTGCTCTGGGCACCCTGTGTCCTTTCCCCCAAGGAGGGATTGTGTCCAGAGAGGCTGGAGAGGAGCTGTGCTCAGGATGGGCTCCCAGAATGGGGAATGGGATGGGAAGCTTTGCTCAGGAGGAGGCTGGGCCTGTGTCCCTGGCAATGGCAGGCAGTGCTCCCTGCCACTGACTGTTCACCAGGAGCCAGGAGCTCCTCCTGGCTGTCCACACTCACTCCTGGCTGTCCACACTCTGTCCTGGCTGCCCACACTCGCTCCTGGCTGTGGATCCCTGCTTTGGGTGGTGCCCCTGCCCTGCACCTGTGTCCATCCAGGTTACCCATCCCTGAACATCACCTGCTCGCTCTTCACAGATGGACACAAGAAGTTGCCTTCCAGGAAGTTCAATTCTTTAACTGCCAGGGCTTGCCCAGCTTTAGGAGCTGAAGGAAAAGCAGTGGCTGGCTCAGTGCATGGTGTTTCAGCCCCTCTGCAGAGTGACCAGCTCCCCATGCCGAGTTTACACAGGTTTTCACGTGCCTGGGCTGCTGGGGCACAGGAAATGTGGTTATGAGGATGGAAATAACCAGGACAGCCAGGGAGCCAGGGGCCAGGTGATTGCAGGGAAGATGTGCAGGGCTGGGGTACCAGGAGCATCCACCCTTTCTGTGGGACCTTGGTGGATTTTAATGCTAAGCACCAGAATTAAGAATGTGAAATAGCAGAATTAAGGCCTGGATGGCTTCATCCTCCTTGAGGTGATTTTCCCAGCTCAAACACCAGCCTGGGCTGCAGGACTGACACAGATCCATCCCTGCTCTGCAGCAGGCAGCACTCAGCCCGCCCTGGGGATCCCTGGAAATTTCCATCTGCTCTGAGACAGCGACTGGGAGGAAAACTCTTACACAAGAGGGCTCTGCGAGGGGCAGAGGTCACCTCACCTGTGCACAGCTACGAGCTGCAAATCATTCTGCAAGTTCTCTTTCAGCCCGTTGTGTAATCCCGGGGGCTCTCCGAGATAAATGGGGGAAGATAAGGCAGTGTCAGAGGAGCTGCTCTGATTCTTTATGGCTCTCTGAAAAAGCTGACCCCGTGCTGGATTTGCTGGGGTCTTTCCTTGCAGCACCATGCTGTGCAGGGCCAGAATACTTTGGAATAAATTTTCTATAGATGCCAGCTGGAATTCTGGTGTTTAAAATGTACCAGCACCAATTCACAGAGAGCACTCAAAGCGTTTCAAGAGCATGGAGTGACAGGAAAAAGGGAATGAATTCAAACTGGCAGAGAGGAGGTTTAGATTGGATTTTAGGATGAGATTCTTCCCTGGGAGGGTGGGGGGGCCCTGGCACAGGTGGGTTTCAGTTTCCAACCCAAACCAGCCTGGGATTCTGGGACTGAGTGTAAACAGCACTCAGTGATGTTCTGTAGTGTCTGCCTGAGTGCTTTTTGCAGTTTGGCTGCTTTGGGTTTAGAGCCCCAGAATGGTTTGGGTTGGAAGGGACATTGGAGGTCATCCAACCCTCAGATCTGGCTTTCTCTACAGAGCCTCATTTGGGCGCTTTGCTTTGTATGGGAAAGCAAAGGGAAGGTGGCAGATCTGCACAGTGAAATGAGGAGAGGAGTGAAACACTGGGGGTGGATAAAACTGGGGTGTTCTGGCTGTCCTGCCCAGGTGGATGGGTGAGGAAAACGTTCCCTGTGATTCCTAAAAACCATTTCTGGAAGCCTTGGCTTGTTTGGTGCCACCACTTCCTGTACTAATTGACACAGTTGCTATTGTCACTTATCTAACAAATCGGTGCAAGCCCAAACAAGGACAAAAATAAGTGTCTGCTGATAGGAACAGATTTATCTGTTCTCATCCCCACGCCTTTTCCCACGGGCAGAGTTTCCGTGTGCCTCACTGAGCAAACCTTGGTGCTGAGGATTCCATCTCCTGCTCAGAGCTGGGCTCTGCCCTTGGCATCCTGGGGCACCTCTGGGCACGGGGCAGCTGCTGAAGCTCCCACCCCAGGGAACCCCTTCCCACAGGGCTGTGCTTTTGTTCAGGGCTGCTCCAGGCCC
>NW_005054399.1:2023634-2025811 GCF_000277835.1 Geospiza fortis
GAATTGAAGCCTTTGTTTCCTGAATTTGGAGCATTTCCTCTGCAGGGCTCAGGCAAACATCCCTGCTCCCTAAGGTGGTAAATGTTTAAAAGCCAAGGACAGGGGTTAATCCTTGCTCTGGGCTGTGACCTTGCCGTGCTCTGAGGCCACCACCGTGCTGGGAGCAGAGCACGGGCACGGTGGCACCGCCTGGGCAGCTCCTGTGCCAGGAACACCCAGCAGCACCCAAATCTGCCACCTCGCTGCCTTTCCTGGCCAGGAGGGGTCCTGGTGCTCCCGGGGCTCACCCCTGCTGCTGTGGGATCTGGGCTTTGGGCTCTGGGACGTCCCAGCTCCTGGCAGTGCCTGCACGGTGCCATGGGAGCTGCTGCAAGGAAGGACCAGCTGAAACCTGGATCTGTGTTACATTGATCTCTCATAATAAGCACCCCAAAAATAACTGAAACCTGGATTCCTTCTGCCCAAGCTCAATTTCTTCCCGAAGGAGCACTGGTCATGCTGGGGGCCATGGGACAGGGGGGTTCCATGGACCTGTTGGGAGCTGGCCCTGGGACACGGTGCCCTGTGAGCTGATGGGATTGAAGCAGGTATTTCCCTGTCCCACAGGTCTGGGGGTCCATGGGGGCCCCCAAGGCCAGGCAGACCCAGCTGTCACCCTCCACATCCCGGCTGTATCTATAAGCTGATGCCAAGAGCTCTTGGCTGCAGGAAGAAGCTCCTGGGGGCGCAATGGGTCAGTGGAGGCTCATTTAGAGGTGCCCTCACTGGGATTCTCCTGCCTGACCCTTGTCTGTGGTGTGGCCACAGGGACAGGCCAGTGGAAATTTCCTTCCCATCCCCAGGGCCTTGTGACAACACCATAAACCAGGCTCTTTACCCTGCTGACAGGAGAGAAGAGCTCCTGCAAACCCCAATCCCCACAGCACCACAAACACGGGCTGCAGGAGCTTGCTCAAGGCTCAGGGCCCATCCTGCCTGGATCCTGGGCATGTTCCTGCTGCTCCAGGAGCTGCCCTGGCATCACCCTGGCAGTGCCCATCCTGCCTGGATCCTGGGCAGGTTCCTGCTGCTCCAGGAGCTGCCCTGGCATGGCCCTGGCAGTGCCCATCTCTGGGTGGGGATCACACTGATCCCTCCCAATCAGTGTTCACAATCAGCCACATCTGGATCCCTTCAGCCCAGCTCAAACCCTCCCAGTGAACCCTTGCTGGTCCTGCTGGGAGCTGGGGGCTGTGACGTGCTGCTGCCTGGGGCTGCCCCCTGTTCCCCCTGCCCTGGCTGAATCTGCTGCTCCAGCAGTGATCCCTGCAGGGTTTAATCAATGTTTGATCAATGCCAGCTTCTGCAGTGGCTGCTGGATCCCTTGGCACCCTTGCCCTCATCTTTATCTGAGAGCAGAGCAAGAGGGACACGAATCCCCAGCCTTGGAACCCTGGGCAGGATGTGGGCCGAGGTTTACAGGAGTTTTGACTGATGGTCTCCACTCACAGGGTGGGCAGGCCCTGGCACAGGTGCCCAGGGCAGCTGGGGCTGCCCCTGGATCCCTGGCAGTGCCCAATGGCTGGGGGCAGTGGAGGGTGCCCCTGCCCAGGGCAGGGGTGGCACAGGATGCTCCAAGCACTTCAGTGCCTCAGAGCACTGCAGCAGTTCTCAGTTCCAGCTCCATTTCTCAGAGCTCCCTCCCCACCAGAGCCAGCCTGGGCCCCTGGGCTGGCAGTCCCAGGCTGTTTCCCAGCGGCTCCTGCAGGCCCCAGGGCTGAGCACAGGTGCCACACTCCAGCTGTGCAGGGCAGGAACCGCATCCTGACCCTTGGCAGAACCCCCTCACACCACCCCACCCCACCACCAGCAACCAAAACCCGAGGGGAAAATCCCCAAGCCTTGAACCACGGCTTGGCAGTGATAACGAGCTTTGATATCCCTGGGGGCCGGCCCAGCAGCTTTTATGACCCCTTTTTTTTCCTTAGCAATGCAACCCCTATCTGTATTTAGAGCCTCCCGTGCAGAGCTGCCTGTCAGACTCAGGGGGAGCCCTGGGGTGGGTCCCTGCTGAGAGCCCTGCAGAGCCAGCTGTGCCTCCAGCCTTGCCAGCTGTGCCCCAGCTGTGCCCCAGCTGTGCCCTGAGCTGTGCAGGACACTCCTGGGCTGAGTGCCCGCTGCAGGAGCTGATGGACACC
>NW_005054399.1:2026445-2027939 GCF_000277835.1 Geospiza fortis
GTGGCACCCATAGCGCCGTGGGTTTGGGGCTGGCTTTGGATTGCAGCGTTTCCTTTTTTAGCCCCTTTTCATAAAAATTGTCAAGCTGGAACAGGAAAATTCTCCTCTGGGAGTTGGAACTAGGAGATATTTAAGGGCCCTTCCAGCCCAAACCATTCTCTGATTGTGTGATTTTCTCTGAAGCTGAGATGATTCCTTTCAGAACGATGTCAGAGCAAAACATTTTGACCCAGCTGCGCTCCTCCTCTGGGTATTTTCAGGTTAAAAAAACCCGGGATTTCAATTACTCAACAGCAGCATTTAGACAAATCTGCTCGTTGAAAAGCTGTTGTGTGGAGCCGAGATGTGGATTTATCCCCAAGGAAGGTGCTGGAAGAGTCCCTGGGGGGTTTCATTGCCTTCCCTGTGTCAGCTGCACACAGCCCAGGCATGGGACTGTCCAGGCTGTCCTGGGTGGCCTGGCCAGGGGCAGGGGCAAGCCCTGGGGTCCAGAGCCATGGGGTGATAATTCAGCAGTGCCTGGTGGGAGGGAGAACAGCCCAGGTGGGGTTTGTGCAGGGGGAACTCCTGAGCCACAGTGCCTGCGCTGGGTCCTGCTGCACAAACCCTGGCCTGGTGAAACAGGGCAGCAGCACTGGGGGGCTGCAGCTGAGGGGCTGCAGTTCATACTGAATCCTGAAAGGCTTTGGAGCAGAAAGGACCTTAAATCCACCAAATTCCACCCCTGCCATGGCAGGGACACCTCCCACTGTCCCAGGCTGCTCTCAGCCCTGTCCAGCCTGGCCTGGGGCACTGCCAGGGATGCAGGGGCAGCCCCAGCTGCTCTGGGAACCTGTCCAGCCCTGGCACAGCCTTGAGCAGCCCAGCTCCTCTCCTGGGGGCTCACTCCCAGCTGAGCAGTCAGATGTGCTGATGGTTCCCAGACTCTCTGACTCATCACCAGCAATTATCAGGCTGATCAGTTATGAAACCTGTTCATTAACCCGTGTCTCATGGTAATCAGTATTAATTAGAGGGTCTCTGTGTCTGACTTGCTTGTGCTTTTTGAGGTGAAGGATTTGGGTCTGGTACTGAGTGCCTGGCCCAGCAGCCCTGCTCTGCTGGGGGATGTCCTGCCAGGCTGGTGCCAGCCCCAGCCCTGCATTGCTGCAGCTCTGCCAGGCTGGTGCCAGCCCCAACCCTGCATTGCTGCAGCTCTGCCAGGCCCCCCTGCCCACAGCTG
The DNA here is from genome assembly GCF_000277835.1 of Geospiza fortis. Classification (NCBI taxonomy): domain Eukaryota; kingdom Metazoa; phylum Chordata; class Aves; order Passeriformes; family Thraupidae; genus Geospiza; species Geospiza fortis. Next base: position 2,027,668 of record NW_005054399.1, read on the forward strand.
CCCTGGCAGAGCTGCTCACAGCGACACATCCCCAAACCCTGTCCCTCAAACTGTCCCTGTGACACTGCAGGAGGGGCCGTGTGCCCAGCCTGCTGCTGCCGCTCTGCAGAGAGGGAACAGCTGGATCCTGCTCCCCTGCAGCACGGAGGGACTGGGAAAGCATTGGTGGCTCCAGGCCATGGCAAGAACCAGGAGGGAGCCCCGTGCTGGGTGAGCCCCCGCTGATGCTCCTCTCTCTCTCCTGGGCAGCGGAGGCCACTTCAACCCCGCCG
>NW_005054399.1:2028142-2030583 GCF_000277835.1 Geospiza fortis
TTGGTGGCAGTGGTGGTGGCATCGGTGGCACCCATAGCGCCGTGGGTTTGGGGCTGGCTTTGGATTGCAGCGTTTCCTTTTTTAGCCCCTTTTCATAAAAATTGTCAAGCTGGAACAGGAAAATTCTCCTCTGGGAGTTGGAACTAGGAGATATTTAAGGGCCCTTCCAGCCCAAACCATTCTCTGATTGTGTGATTTTCTCTGAAGCTGAGATGATTCCTTTCAGAACGATGTCAGAGCAAAACATTTTGACCCAGCTGCGCTCCTCCTCTGGGTATTTTCAGGTTAAAAAAACCCGGGATTTCAATTACTCAACAGCAGCATTTAGACAAATCTGCTCGTTGAAAAGCTGTTGTGTGGAGCCGAGATGTGGATTTATCCCCAAGGAAGGTGCTGGAAGAGTCCCTGGGGGGTTTCATTGCCTTCCCTGTGTCAGCTGCACACAGCCCAGGCATGGGACTGTCCAGGCTGTCCTGGGTGGCCTGGCCAGGGGCAGGGGCAAGCCCTGGGGTCCAGAGCCATGGGGTGATAATTCAGCAGTGCCTGGTGGGAGGGAGAACAGCCCAGGTGGGGTTTGTGCAGGGGGAACTCCTGAGCCACAGTGCCTGCGCTGGGTCCTGCTGCACAAACCCTGGCCTGGTGAAACAGGGCAGCAGCACTGGGGGGCTGCAGCTGAGGGGCTGCAGTTCATACTGAATCCTGAAAGGCTTTGGAGCAGAAAGGACCTTAAATCCACCAAATTCCACCCCTGCCATGGCAGGGACACCTCCCACTGTCCCAGGCTGCTCTCAGCCCTGTCCAGCCTGGCCTGGGGCACTGCCAGGGATGCAGGGGCAGCCCCAGCTGCTCTGGGAACCTGTCCAGCCCTGGCACAGCCTTGAGCAGCCCAGCTCCTCTCCTGGGGGCTCACTCCCAGCTGAGCAGTCAGATGTGCTGATGGTTCCCAGACTCTCTGACTCATCACCAGCAATTATCAGGCTGATCAGTTATGAAACCTGTTCATTAACCCGTGTCTCATGGTAATCAGTATTAATTAGAGGGTCTCTGTGTCTGACTTGCTTGTGCTTTTTGAGGTGAAGGATTTGGGTCTGGTACTGAGTGCCTGGCCCAGCAGCCCTGCTCTGCTGGGGGATGTCCTGCCAGGCTGGTGCCAGCCCCAGCCCTGCATTGCTGCAGCTCTGCCAGGCTGGTGCCAGCCCCAACCCTGCATTGCTGCAGCTCTGCCAGGCCCCCCTGCCCACAGCTGCCCTGGCAGAGCTGCTCACAGCGACACATCCCCAAACCCTGTCCCTCAAACTGTCCCTGTGGCACTGCAGGAGGGGCCGTGTGCCCAGCCTGCTGCTGCCGCTCTGCAGAGAGGGAACAGCTGGATCCTGCTCCCCTGCAGCACGGAGGGACTGGGAAAGCATTGGTGGCTCCAGGCCATGGCAAGAACCAGGAGGGAGCCCCGTGCTGGGTGAGCCCCCGCTGATGCTCCTCTCTCTCTCCTGGGCAGCGGAGGCCACTTCAACCCCGCCGTGTCCCTGGCCGTGTGGCTGCTCGGGGGGCTGCACGTCACCCTGCTCATCCCCTACTGGCTGTGCCAGCTCTGCGGAGGGGTCATCGGAGCTGGCCTGGCAAAGGTACGGACTGGGGGGTGTCCCTGGGGCACGGGGACTGTCCCTGCTCTGCTACAGCTGGCCTGGCAAAGGTACAGACTGGGGGGTGTCCCTGGGGCACGGGGACTGTCCCTGCTCTGCCCAGCTGGCCTGGCAAAGGTACAGACCCGGGGGTGTCCCTGGGGCACGGGGACTGTCCCTGCTCTGCCCAGCTGGCCTGGCAAAGGTACAGACCCTGGCAAAGGTACGGACTGGGGGGTGTCCCTGGGGCACGGGGACTGTCCCTGCTCTGCCCAGCTGGCCTGGCCTCCCCAGCCTGCTGCGGGCTCTGCTCTGTGCTTGCTGTGCCCTCTGAGGAGGTACAGGAGGACTCGGGGTGCCTCTGCAGCACTGCCGTGCCCGCCCAGCCCTTTCCCCATGCCCGCTCTCGCAGCACTGTGCCCTAGGGTCCGTTTGGGTTCGGTGCTGCCCGTTCCCAGCACCATGTGGCCCCACACATCCCGGGCAGCCTGGGCTCTCCCCCTGTCCGGAGCGGTGCCCCCGGTACCCTGCGGTGCCCCCGGTACCCGGCGGTGCCCGGAGCCTTCTCGCATGGCTGTGCTCCTGCCAGGCGCTTGGGGCTGCCTCTCCCCCCGCAGTTTAGCTCCTCTTTAAGCCGCCCACGCTGCCCCGGCAGGCAGCGAGCCCGTCTGCTGGCACGGGGCACAGCCTGGGCACAGCCTGGGCACAGCCTGGGCACAGCCTGGGCACAGCCTGGGCACCGCGGCTCTCCCGCAGGCGGTGGCACCGAGCGAGCGCTTCGGCAACGCCAGCGGCGGAGCCCTGGGCGGCCCCACGGCCCGC
>NW_005054399.1:2031720-2032171 GCF_000277835.1 Geospiza fortis
GTCCCCGCGGCCGCTGGCAGCGCTGCCAGGCTCCGGTGCCACCGTGCCGGGGGAACGAGCGCGCATTAACATTGCAATTAGCAATGCTAATGGAGCTCTGGGTTCAGGCAGCGCCCACCCGCTCCGGCAGGACCCCGGGCCGTGTTTACACAAAGCCCTCGGCAAATATTTACCCTAAAGCTGCGATTGCTGCCGTCCTGCTCCCGTGTGTGAGCCGTGAGAGCCGTGCAGCCCTCCTGATCAGAGCTTGCCTGCCTTGGCCCGAGCCCAGGGAAGGGGTCCCGGCAGGGAGGGGGATGCTGCTGCCCACCCCTGTCACTGCCCCATCCAGCACTGAGGGGATGCTGCTGCCCACCCCTGTCACTGCCCCATCCCAGCACTGAGGGAATGCTGCTGCCCACCCCATTGCCCCATCCCAGCACTGAGGGACGGCTGCTGCCTCCCCCACCGA
>NW_005054399.1:2032307-2033740 GCF_000277835.1 Geospiza fortis
CCCCCCCTGCCCTTCCCCTCTCCAGCACTGAGGGAATGCTGCTGCCCACCCCTGTCACTGCCCCATCCAGCACTGAGGGAATGCTGCTGCCCACCCCTGTCACTGCCCCATCCAGCACTGAGGGAATGCTGCTGCCCACCCCTGTCACTGCCCCATCCAGCACTGAGGGAATGCTGCTGCCCACCCCTGTCACTGCCCCATCCAGCACTGAGGGAATGCTGCTGCCCACCCCTGTCACTGCCCCATCCAGCACTGAGGGGATGCTGCTGCCCACCCCTGTCACTGCCCCATCCCAGCACGGAGGGAATGCTGCTGCCCACCCCATTGCCCCATCCCAGCACTGAGGGTCGGGCGCTGCCCCGTGTCCCGCTGGGATGGCGCAGCACCCTGCTCCCCTTGCAGGGGCGGCGTGTCCGGAGCCTGCATGAACCCAGCCCGAGCCTTCGGGCCGGCTCTGGTGGCGAACTGCTGGAACTACCACTGGGTCTACTGGGTAGGGCCCATGCTGGCCGCGCTCCTGGTCGGGGGGCTGGTGAGGTACGTGGCACCTGCATGGCACTGGCACTGCCACCCTGAGCCTCCCTTTGCCCCTGCTGCCCCTTCCATCGGGCAGGCTCCCAGCTGATGCTTTCCCAGAGGGGTGTCCAAGGCTGGGGATTCCTTTCCCTTTTCCTTCCCATGAGGACAGAGTGAAAGCAAAGGCCCAGCCTGTGTCCACATGTGCCTTTGCTTCACCCGTGTCTCGTGTGGTGAATCAGCCTCAGGCTGGTGCTGTCCCCACATCCCTGTTGTACCCTTGCCTCAGCAGAAACACTGACCCCGGATTTCTGTCTGTTTTTCCTCCCCAAAGGCTCCTGCTGGGTGACCAGGCCACCCGCCTGCTCCTGAAGTGACAGTGGGCACAGGGCCCTGTCCGTGGGCAGTGGGTACAGCCCAGCCCAGCCCAGCCCAGCCAGCGTGGAACCTCCTGCCCCTGCTCCTTCCCTTCCTCCTGCCCCCCTGGGCACCTCCCTGGCACCCCTGGGCCAGCCACGGTTCCTGTGCTGCTGGGGGAGGATGGAAATGGGGCTCTGCCGGCCCTGCCATGGCACTGCCTCACCGGGAGCAGCCCCATGGTGCCCCAGGCTGCTCTGGCACTGCCCCTGTGCCATGTCTGACCCCAGAGCTGTGCCCGGGCACCCACAGGAGCCCTGTGCCCCCTGGGTGGGCACCACTGCCCCCTCTCACACTGATGCCGAGCAGCTCCTGCCCCAGAGGGTGACACAAGGGGCCTTTGGGGACAGTCCCGTCTCTGGCCCCTCTGGCACCAGGAGGACACGGGGGTGAGGCACTCGCACAGCTGCCAAGTTGGGCATCCCTGCCCTGCCCTGCCGTGCCGTGCCGTGCCGTGCCGTGCCAGGGGGCGGTGCTGCGGGCCGGGGGCTGCTCGGCAG
>NW_005054399.1:2034423-2036938 GCF_000277835.1 Geospiza fortis
CCCCCCAGCCTGCCCTGAGGGGCTCATGGGGACCCTGCGGCCTCCAGCCTTCCCTGAGGGGGGTTCGTGGGGACCCTGCGGCCTCCAGCCTGCCCTGAGGGGCTCATGGGGACCCTGTGGCACACAGCCTGCCCTGAGGGGGGTTCGTGGGGACTGTGCCCCGCCCAGGGCTGCCCTGGCACACGGCTGTCACTGCCAGCACCCCCAGCCCCAGACAGACACCCCTCGTGTTCCCTGGGCTAAGTCACTCCGCATTTTGGGAAATGATAACTTGGGAAATGCCTGCTGCTTTCCCAGCCCCCAGCGTGGCTTGGAGGTGCCCTGGGCAGGGAGAGCTGTGCCTGCAGTCCGGGCTGTCCACCCTGCCCAGCCTCGGGGCACCAGGGCAGGTACAGGGCTGGGGACAGGAGAGGGAAAGGGCCGGGCTGGGGCCGCTCTTGGCTCAGGCTGTTCCCCCTCGGGCAGCAGCAGGGCTGGACAGCCCCCGGGTAGGGCAGACGCCTCCTCCTGCTCTCGCTGGTGGCTCTCGCTGTGCCAGGGCAGTTCCCAGCTGTCCCCGTGGGGCTGGCAGGGCGCTGCCAATGTCATCTCTCTATTTTCAGCTCGTTTTCTACTCTGCCGTGCCGGGAGGTGACCCTCGCAGGGCACAGGCACGCACAGAGATGTGTTTTTAGGGAAGGACAGCGCTGCGGAGATGCAGGAGTGAGGGAGGGCCGGGAATGGAGCATCCCTGGCTCGGGGTGAGGGGCGGCTGCTGCATCTCCTGGGCTGGGCAGGAGCCGAGAGCTCCGGGGGCTCCAGGTGAGCGGGAACCTGGAGCTGCTCACTCCGGGAGGAAAATGGTGCAGCCCCCGAAAGGAGACAAATAGCACGGAGATGTCACCGGGGCGGTTGTCATGGCAACGCCGCCGAAATGCCGAACCAAACACGGAGCAGAATCGCTGCTTCCTCCCCGAAGGGAGCCCGTGAGGAGCGGGTGCTGGGGGGACCCCAGCGTGTCCCCGCCCCTGCTCGGGGCACCGCGCTCGGTGGGAGCGGGGCTGGGCCCCCCGGGCGTGACGGGCTCCCCCTTCCCCTTTCGAGAGGATGCTCGGGCCCACAGGAAACGCGCTTGGCTGCGGCTGCTCTGCACCGGGCAGCCTGCTGCACCGCGGCTGCATCCCGGAGCCCCTGCACCCCAAATCCATCCTGCACCCCAAATCCATCCTGCACCGCGGGTACTGCTGGGACCCCGGATCCCCCCTTCACCTCAAATCCATCCTGCACCCCAGCTCCCTCCTGCATCCCAGATCCATCCCACTCCTCATCCCCCTGCTGCACCCCAGTTTCAAGGCACCTCTCCCCAGAGGTGCAGGGCAGGGGGCTCGGCAGGTCCCTCCAGGGCAGTGGTGCCACTGCCTGCAGTGCCTGAGTGCAGGGGACAGCAGGGACAGCAGGGACAGCAGGGACAGCAGGGGGACAGCCCGTGCACAGCCTCGTGTACTGATGTGCTGGGCACACTCATCTTTCGTTTGTCAGGGTGACTTTTGATAAAGCATCTGTAACACCACGTTGTTTTTCCTTGAGTATTATTAAAGTGCTTGATTTATGCTAATTAAATACCAATTAGCTTCCAAGCACTTAATGTGCTTTAAGGACATAAAATACATCTCATTCCCATTCAATTAAATTTGCATCAGGCCTGGACATGGGTCTGCACTGTGTTTTTATCAGCACATGGATCTGTTGGGATGTCGCCCGGGGTTTCCCAGGTTCTGGTGCCTGTTGGCATGGAAGGGGGTGGGGATGGTGGTCAGGAACAGGTGGTGCAGGATCCTGCTGCCAGGGGCAGTCACAGCATGGTCACTGCTGAGATGAGGGGCTGCAGAGGCACCAACACTCAGCCCCTGCGAGGTGGAAGCTGGGCTGAGCTCAGGGCGCTTGGGAGAGATGCCAGAGGCTGCACAGACAGCAGGCACAGGCTGGCCCAGGTGCCACCAGCTGTGCCCGGTGCCAGCACTTTGGGAACACAGGGAGAACAATCAGGGTGCTGCAGAAGAACAGCCAGCTCTTCCCTGTGCCTGCTGCTCAGCAGCCCTCACCCACAGCCTGGGAAAGGATCGGCTCCCAGCCTTTTCCCTTCCTCACCCTCCCTTCGGCAGGGTTGGAGGGCTCTGGCAGTGTGCTGCCCCAAAGCCTGGCCCTAGAACAGCAGCCCCAAGCAATGCAGCCCAGGAGGGGTGCCAGGAGCATGGCTGGGGGGGTTAGGATGGATGGGCACTATCAGAACGTGCCCTGTGAGGACATCTGGGAGTTCTCCTGCTGCTCAGCTCCAAAGGTTTCCTGCAGCTGGAGAAAGCACAGCTTGAAAAGAAGAGGTGAATTACTCCTTGAGCTCCTGTTGCCCATCAGGCAGACCCGCAGTGGCTGCAGAGCGAACGCCCAGCTCACCTCTGGAGCCGGTGCCGGTGCCAGGGGCTCCCAGGGGTGCTCCGGGCCCGGGCGGGGCCGGGCGGGGCTGGGGGGCTGCGTGGGC
>NW_005054399.1:2037646-2038693 GCF_000277835.1 Geospiza fortis
CGCTGCAGTGCCCCATCACTGCTCCTGCCGTGCTCCCGGGCTGTGCACAGAGCCCCGAAGCGCCTCCTCACCAGGTTTTGCTCCGGCGGTGTTTCCTGGGGACAGTGGGGACACCCCCAGCCCCGTGCCAGTGCCAGGGCCAGGCCGGTGAGTGCCACAGCTGCTCCCTGCGGCAGAGCGGGCACGGCCCTGGAGCGAGGCTGCTGGGAGGGAAATGTGGGAAGAGGGATTTTCTCCGTTCCACCCCACTCCTCCTCACTCTACTGATCTTTCATTTCCTCTCACTGGCATTGGCCACCCCTGGAGCTCCCTGGAGAGGGGCTGGCACAGAGGTGTCCCCTGGGGACCCCCGGGTCCCCCATTCCCCGCAGTGCAGGGGGAGCAGAGCCCCCTCCCTGCTTCCCCCAGCACCGAAGGCTTCCTGTGCCCAGCACTGCTCGAGCCGAAGGATTTACATTTTAAAGGGGGTTTAGAATGGATTTGCACAGACGTTTATTTGCAAGTGTTATTTTTTTCAGCTTCTGCCGCTTTGAATGTTTGTGGAGAAGAAATAACAGACAGAAACCACAGCAGGGAAAGCCTCCGAGAACTCGTTTGTGCTCATGCAAATACGGCGAGAGTGGCAGTCCGGGGTCACACCGGCCATCCTCAGCGGCAGCCGGTGCTGCTGTCGCTCCCGGCTGTGCTCCTCAGCCCTGGGAGGTGTCAGCTCCCCCGGTTTGTCACCAGCGAGCGGCGGGGCCGCAGATGCGGGCGCTCCGTGTCACCCCGGGGCTGGGGCTGCCTGGGGCCGGCGGGAGCGAGGGCTCGGAGGGGAACACTGCTCGAGTTCTGCGTCGGCAGCAGCCAGAATGCCGCACAATAAATAGCCTTTTTAATTACCGCACAATATTTACAAGATTGCTTCCTCATTTGGGAAATTAAAACAAATGCTCCATCAAAATGATCAACACTGTGCGGGGAACGCGCGGGGCTGATGGAGGAACCCTCGGGCTGCTGATGGAGGCGGCACTGGCGCCTCGGGGCTGGCTCTGCCCCGGGGCCCCC
>NW_005054399.1:2039275-2043713 GCF_000277835.1 Geospiza fortis
AGAGGGTGGCCGTACGGTGCCGGGGAGGTGGCTATCCCCTTGTCTCCTTGTCCCCTTGTCCCCTTGTCCCCTTGTCCCCTGCCCCAGCAGGGGCGGTGCTGCCGGTCTGACGGGGTCCCGGCCCGGGTCCCTCCCGCCTGGGCCGGTGGGTGGCCGCAGACTCCGCGCTGGGTCCCCGCTGTGCTCCGGGTCCCCTGAGCATCCCCGGGATGTCCCTGTGGGCGGGGGGAGCCTCTGGGGACTGAACCCCCAGGGCTGCTCTTCTCCCAGCCCCCCTCCCATTCCGAGCTCTTCCCTCAGCTCCTTTCCTCCTTGTTTTGGTTTTTTGCAGAACTCCCGTTGCCATGGGAACGGTGACATCCCGAGCCGGGCGGAGCGGAGGGAGCGCGGCTGCCCGGGGCCACCCCGGACACGGGCGGGGTTCCCACGGGTGCGGGATCCCAGGGACGGGGGGTCCCACGGGCAGGGAATTCCCCTGGAGCGCTCTCATTCCAGCGGAAAGAGCAGCGGGATTTAATTACACTCGAGCACCTGCTGCCAGTCCGGCGAGTCCTTTCAGGGGAGGAAATTCCATCTGGAATGACCGGGGTGGGGTGGGGGGAAAGCAGGATGGCCGTTGCATCCAAATGTTCCTTAATAAAGGAGCTCGCAGGACCTGATGGATGCGAGCCAGGAAAATTTGGGATTGTGGAGAATTCACCCTCCTTGTTCCCGGAGCAGGGAGGACGGCTGGGGAGCCCGGGCTGTCCTGGGGTGCAGGAGCGGCTGGGGGTTCATGGCGAGACTGGGAGAAGGAATAGAGAGGGAGAGCTGGGAATGGGGTGGGCTCCGAGCCCCCTGACAGTGCCAGCGCGACCCCCGAGAGACAGGGCACAACCTGGGCACGGTACGGTACGGCCCGGGCATGGCACAACCTGGGCACGGCACAACCTGGGCATGGCACAGCCCGGGCATGGCACAACCTGGGCATGGCACAACCTGGGCATGGCACAACCCGGGCACGGCTCAGCAGCCCTGGGCCGGGCACAGCCAGGGGGCGGCCACAACCTGATGGCCGAGGAAATCCCCACGGACGCCAACACGGAAACCCCCAAAAGCTTCTGGGGGCTCTGTGCCCCTGCAGGAGCGCCCCTCGGTCCGGGGTCAGGCACTGCCCGTCCCGGTGCTGCGGATCCCGAGGAGCAGGAAGGAACTGCGGGAGCCGCAGCCGAGAGGGAAAAGCCAGAGAACGATTTACAGCTTCCTGCAGATGGCAACCGGTACGATCTGGCTGACAAACACAGATGAGCAAGAGTGAGGGAGGGATAAATAAACCTCGCGGCTCGTGGAGTAAAACAACCCGCCGGGGTTTGCTGCAGAAAATTCCCTCTCGGCCAGCGCCGGGCTCCCCATCCCTGCGCCGGGCCGGGCGGTGCCAGCGCTGCGGCAGGACCGTGGCACCGCGGGGGCACCCCCAGGGCACAGGGGACACCGCCAGAGCACCGGGGACACCCCCAGGGCACAGGGCACGCCGTGTCCTCCCATCTGCTGCCTCGGGGGTGCCCTCGGGGCCAAGGAACTCAGGAGCAGCCGAGGCACCGCTGCAATACCAACCCGAGTCATTTCAGCAGAGACCAGGGAAAGCCTCATGCAAGTGTTTTCCATTCCAAAATTATTTTGGGTCCTAAACTGGTGAAGCCCCAAGTCTTTCTAGCGGACTTTCTTTTTGTTCTTATTCTTCATTTTTTTTCAATGAAACTTTTTCAAAATACTTCTGACAATTCATGACAGGTATGTTGTCCTCTGCCTGCAATACTTTTTTCATAGTTTTTCCTCCCGGTGAGGAGCTGAAGGGACACGATGCGCTGGATGTGGCACTGGGGAGGGTGACCAGGGGGACACCAGGGGACAGCGAGGCAGGACTGAGGCACTCCCGGCCGCAGCTCCGCCTGCCCGCTCGCCCTCAGGCTGGAATAATCTGCAGTGGAAAATAACACGAGATAAAGGCGGTGAGAAACAGCGAGCCCTGCCCGGCGCTGCGGGGTCTGCGCTCCATCCCGGGCTGGTTTGAGCTCGGAAGTGCCCGGGGCAGCCGGGCTGGGGCTCTGGGGCTCCATCCCGGGCTGGTTTGAGCTCGGAAGTGCCCGGGGCAGCCGGGCTGGGGCTCTGGGAGGGGCAGAGCCCGGGGCCGCAGGGCACAAACCCAGCGAGCCCCGATGTTCTGCGCAGCGCCTGCGGGCAGGGATTTCAGCACTCAGGGCAGGCCGGATAAGCCGGGGGTGGCCAAAGGCCAAAGGCATGGCAGGAACATCTGGGATTTCCATATCCCAGGGTTCTTGAAAGGAGCACCCCGCACATCCCTGCCCCTGCTGCACCCGATGGGGCCCGTGAGTGAGGAGCAGCAGAGCGGCTGTGAGAGCAGGGATTACTGCCTCGGCTGGGAGGAAAACCCTCCCAGGCAAAGCTTAATGAAGAAATCATTGTTCAGGGATCAGCCCTGCGCCGGTAATGAGCCTCGTTGTTATTTAAATGAGGCTCCTGGAAGGGCTGGGTGAAGAATTCATTATGAGATGAATTTTCTGAGCAGTGTGATGAATGATGGGTATAAAAGCAGCCTTCCCTCGGGAGAAGGAAGCTGCAGAGAAATTCAGCTCCTGGGGGAGAGCAGCTGGAGTTTGCCACGGCACAAGCAGAATTACTGTGCAGCCCGGAGGGGACAGGGGCTGCAGCCCGGCCCGGGGACAGCACAGGCTGGTGGCTCTGCTGCTCTCCTTCTTCCCCTTGGCTCTGCCTCCGGGGCTGGGCTGTGCCACCAGGCTGCTCCCAGCCGGGAATTCCTGCCCAAAATCCCATCCAGCCCTGCCCTCTGCAGTGGGAGCCGTTCCCTGTGTCCTGTCCCTCCATCCCCTGTCCCCTCCGCAGCTCTCCTGGAAATCCCACAGGATTTCTCTTCATCTTGCACAGCTCGAGCCCATCACTCACAGCTCGGTCTTGTTGCTGTTGAGTTTGAGTCTTGCTTTTTAATCCAGCGTAAAAATGTAATGCTGTCCTTGACTCTTGGTGCTGTTCCCTGGCTGTCCCAAGCCCAAAGCTCCCTTTTGCACCCTGGTGAGAAGTGTGGAGGTGGCAGTGCCACCCTGCCCCTGCCACCAGCCTGACCTCACCAGGCACTAACCCAGGGTGAGCACAGAGGAAAATCAAAAAGTTGGATCAATAGCGAGGAATAATCACAACTTCCTGTGGAGTTATAGGACATGGAAGCCAATTATCGATCAGATGGTTTGGGAACCAAGCAACAACACCCCAAGGATTTCACCACAAACTTTGCTCAACCAACTGTGCTGGAAGGCGGTTTGATGTGGGCCGTTTCTGGGTACATGAAACAGAATTAATTTGTTCTCCCTGCAAGCCAGCAGCCAGGAATATGAAATATTTAAATAGCCTAAGCATGTTTGGCATGTGCCGAGCCATGCGAGCACCCGGAGTGCCTGAGCCTGCGGGGCGCCGGGCAGTGTCCCCCAGTGCAGGGAGCAGGGGTGTGCAGTTCTCAGGGCTCAGAGCAGCTTTGGGAAGGCATGGTGGCAGTGTCCCCCAGTGCAGGGAGCAGGGCTGTGCAGGGCTCAGAGCAGCTCTGGGCAGTGTCCCTCACTGCAGGGAGCAGGGCTGTGCAGGGCTCAGAGCAGCTCTGGGCAGTGTCCCTCACTGCAGGGAGCAGGGGCTGTGCAGCCCCGGGCAGGGAGCAGCGCCGGTTCCTCACCCCACTGATCCACCTGCAGCACGCCCTGAGGCAAGGAGAGATGGAGAAATGCCCTTGGGCCTGAGGAATGAGGCTGTATTTACACAAACCCCGGGCACCAGGCACTGCAGCTCGGAGCTGGGAGTGTTTCACTCCTCTGGCACGGCTCTGCTGCCCCTCACAGCCTGGGTACGGCACCCCCAGGCCATCCCTGCACCCCGGGAGTCCCGGGCAAGCTGCGAGCCTGGGGATGGGCTGGGGGATGGAGGGAGCCCAGTTTAACCCCTTCCTGCAGCCCCCAGCTGCTCCTGCCCCGTGAGATCAGCGTGTGCCAGCTCCGTGCCAGCTGCTGCATCCCCCGTGCCCAGGGCACCCCCAGGGACGGCAGCTCCGCGTTTGCCTCGCCCGGGTTTCCTCCTCTGTGTCCAGCACACCTGGGCGTCTCTGCCCGCCGTGTTTGCCCTCCTGCCCCTGGGCAGAGCAGCTCTGGGGGCCACGGCCAGCTGCAGCGCTCCGTGTGTCCTGATGGCCCCAGGACAGCCCTGCCCGTCCCAGCCCTGCACCCCGGAGCGGGCAGACATTCCGTTCCACACCCGCACTGCCGGGGAAGGCGGGAGGAGGAAAAGGAAATGATGGATTTTCACATCCAGGAGGGGGCAGGGGCTGTGCCAGCCGGGCGGCGCTGTGGCCGTGTCCGTGCGGCTGTCCCCGCGTCCGTGCGGC
>NW_005054399.1:2044095-2044880 GCF_000277835.1 Geospiza fortis
TGCGGCTCTGCCCCCGGGCCCTTTGTCCCGTGGGGTCTGACCGAGGCTGTGCTGCCCCCGGGGACCCCCGAGCAGCCTCTGAGCGAGCGGGGGCTGAAGAGCTGCTGTGAGCAGCGACTAGATCCTCCGGGGGCTGGAGGGAGCAGGATTTTCTGCCTAAGATCCCTGTCCCTTCTCCAGGATCTTTGTCCCTTCTCCAGGATCCCTGTCCCCACTCCAGGATCCCTGTCCCCTCTCCAGGATCCCTGTCCCTGTTCCAGGATCCTTGTCCCCTCTCCAGGATCCCAGTGCCCTCTCCAGGATCCCTGTTCCAGGATCCCTGTCCCCTCTCCAGGATCCCTCCTGGCCTGCTGGATGAGGGCAAGAGGACAAACGGATGTGGAGGCTGCCGAGTGCTGCTCAGGCACCTTTTTATTTAATTAGAGCTGGACTTTTCCTCCACCTGTTTCCTGAGGCGGATTTGGGTCCTGAAGAAAAAAGAGATTAAAAAAGAGAGAGGAATCTGTTCTCCAGCTTTTTGGAGCTCTCCAGAGGAGCCCGGCGGGGGCAGCAGGGCAGCAGGGCAGCAGCATCCCCCCATCAGTGCGGGCTGGAGGCTGCAGCGCCCGCAGGAGGGGACCGGGACCGCAGCTCCCGCACACCCAGGGGCTCCTTTCCGCACGTGTGGGGCAGAGCTCTCCCAGGAAATGGGGAAATTCCGCTTGGCTTTGGGGCTGTGTCCCTTTGCTGGGCTCTGGGGCTGTCTCCCTTTGCTGGGCTCTGGGGCTGTGTCCCTTTGCTGGCCT
>NW_005054399.1:2045133-2047856 GCF_000277835.1 Geospiza fortis
CCCGGCAGCGGGGGAGGGAGCCGAGCTGGGCTGTGGCAGCTCCATGGAGATCCCTGCGTGGCAGGAGTGAGACTCCTCTTCCCACTGCTCCGGGGGGTTTGGCGCCTGCTCTGTGGAAGGCAAAACAGCATTAGAACACAGGCTTTCACGGGAACAGGAGCGAACTGGGCTGGTTTCCCCTCTGCTCCACCACTGTGCTCCCCCGAGAGTGGCTGCTCGGGGTTCTTTGTGTGTGTGTGTGTGAGTCCCTCTGCACACCTGGGGACTGCCCTTGCTTTAATAAATATAACAGCTTCCTCAGAGGAAGGAGCTGCTGCGATGTTCATCCCCACGTCTCAAACTGCTGGGGGGATCTGGGTCCTCAGCTTCTGTGAAAATTAGCATGGCCATGAAGATCCTGCCTTTAATATGACGTGACTCAGAGCACACTAAATAATGAAAAAAGCAAAATTGAGTAGAATTACGTAAACTAAGGAAAGAAGAAAGCAATCCCCTGAGAGCAAGAACTGTACCTGGCTTTTGTGCTTTTGTACCGCGGCCCAGCAGTGACAAAAGTTTGGGCATGATTATCATGATTATCAACACTCGTAGGGGGAAATGAAAGCCATATTCTCTGCATTCCACATGCAGCAGTTATGGGGGCTGTCCTCGGGAAATGGGAACATACGGTAAAAAACAGCAAGGCAGAAGCAGGCAGAGCCCAGAATTGACAGTTAAAATGAGCAGAATCCAGCCCGGAGTGGCTCCACGTGCAGCGCAGCAGCGCTCGGGGGAACACCCCTCTCCCCTCGAACAGTGCAGAGGGAAGGAGCTGAACTGCCCTGTAATTATTGCCATTATTGCTGGGTTCCTTCCCGTGCAGGAGGAGTTATTTCTGCTGCTCAGCTCCCTGGCTGAGCCTGCAGTGAGTGGGGCTCCAGGGGCAGGGGGACCCCCGGCATGGCCGGTGCTGCTGGGCACAGACAGCCCCACGTGTGGTGCCCACACACCTGGGGATGTCCCCTCACCCCCTCCCAGCATGGCACAGCACCAGCAGGGACAGCTGCAATTCATTTCTCCTTCTTAGCAGGAAAATCAGACGGTGCTGAGAGATGGAACCAGCCTGCTGTTCCTGGGAGGGTGACATCAGCAGGACAGGTCAGCCCCGTTTTATTACTGCAGTGAACCTTTTAAAGCAGCTGCATAATAACAGCCCTGGGCCTATTTCGGGAAAGCCTCCTGGGTGTTTAATTCCATGGAGTGAGTGGGGCTTTCTTCACAGAAAGAGCATGTAGGATGGAGGGCTGGATCACAGCAGAGCAGGGATGGTCCTGGGCCTCAAAAGGGGAAGGATCACGTGGATGCAGATCCAGAATTAAATCCCAGAAATGAGAATTTAGAAAGACTTTTTTGCGGAAATATGGTTACATATCACTTGGAGTTGTCTCATGTTTTGATTTGAATTCTCATCTCCTCAGCACCCAGAGCAGGAGGACGCAGCACCAGGCGGGCCCAGGGAGACCTGGATGTCAGAGGAGGAGGCTGATGGATCTGATTTTCCATGTCTGTGGGTGCTGTCAGGGAGTGAGAGAAATGAATGGTGGATGTGGTTGGAAAACTCCTCTGTGCCAGCCAGCTGACATGCTTGCAGTGGGTTGGTAAAAGAAGATCATTATTCCAACTGCAAATTCAAATTCAAAACATCATTCCCAGAAGCTCACTGAGCCGGCGGTTTGTGCCCAGCGTCTGTGTGGTCCCCGTGTCTGTGTGAGCCCTGTGCCTGTGTGTGTGAGCCCAGTGTCCCTGTGAGCCCAGTGCCCAGCCTGGCACAGCTGCTGTGCCTGAGCTCCTGCCTGGATCCCTCTGGACTTGACTCATGTTCTGCAGAAAATCAGGGTAGAAAAAAACCATTCCACAGTGGGAAGTCTGGGACTCAGGAGGACCCAGCAGTGTCACTGCCAGTCCTGCAGAGGGCATGGGGCAGTGCAGGTGTCCCCATGGCTGGCACAAACACATCCATATCTACTTCCCACCGAGTCCTGCTCGTTCCCCCACCTGCCAGCTGGGGCAGTGGGACAGGACCTGCCTTGGTGACCCTGCCTCACGCAGGCCACTGGCCAGGTCTGTGCCTGCCCCGGGCTCTGTCCCTGCCTGTTCCCGGTGTCCATCCCTGCCTGTTCCCGGTGCCCATCCCTGCCGGTTCCCAGTGTCCATCACTGCCCATTCCCAGTGCCCATCACTGCCCATTCCCACTGTCCATCCCTGCCCATTCCCAGGGTCCATCCTGGCCCATTCCCAGTGTCCATCACTGCCCATTCCCAGTGTCCATCCCTGCCCATTCCCAGTGTCCATCCCTGCCCATTCCCAGTGTCCATCCCTGCCCATTCCCAGTGTCCATCCCTGCCCATTCCCAGTGTCCATCCCTGCCCATTCCCAGTGTCCATCCCTGCCCATTCCCAGTGTCCATCCCTGCCCATTCCCAGTGTCCATCCCTGCCCATTCCCAGTGTCCATCCCTGCCCATTCCCAGTGTCCATCCCTGCCCATGCCCGGTGTCCATCCTGGCCCATTCCCAGTGTCCATCACTGCCCATTCCCAGTGTCCATCACTGCCCATTCCCAGTGTCCATCACTGCCCATTCCCAGTGTCCATCACTGCCCATTCCCAGTGTCCATCACTGCCCATTCCCAGTGTCCATCCCTGCCCATGCCCGGTGTCCATCCTGGCCCATTCCCAGTGTCCATC
>NW_005054399.1:2048515-2052544 GCF_000277835.1 Geospiza fortis
GTGTCAAGGTGAGTGTGGCGCTGCCGGGGGGCTGAGGGGGTCTGCGCTCCGCGTCCGCCCCCCGGGACCGGCCCCGCGTCCCCGGCGGGCGCCATCCCCGGGGCACCGGCCCCGAGCATCCCCGCGGCACCGCGAAGCAGCTTAGTCATTTTTTAATCAACCCAGCAACTAGTCGGTGCCTTTAAGCCGGTCGTGTCTCGTTAGCAGAGATAAGCGCCCGGGAGTTCAGCTAAATCCCCCGAAAAAGGCCGAGGGGAGTTTGTTTTTAATGTACTTAACACCAAAACATGTGCTGGGTGGCGAACGGGCTGGGCGAGGGCTGCTCCGCGGCTGGAACTGCGCAGCCGGCGAGGACTTGAATGGCTTAGTTGTGTTGCTGGGGGAAAAAATGAGTCTTTATAACCAAATATGTTGCAGTAGCCGGGTTACTATGACCATAATTCTTTGTTCTGATGATGCTGGGGTTCTGGAGAAGCTCTTCGGGGATTCGGGATGTCCCCCCGGGAAATTGGGCTGAATTACCCAGGCGTTATCAGGTTATAGCCAGCCCAGCTGGGGGCTGCTCCTGCTCGGGCTCCCCTGGCCCCTGGGTCCCACCTGCGTGGGGTTCAATCGGGGCTGCTGCTCGCAGCTGCTGGCAGCCAAATTCTCCTTTTGTGAATATTTGGGACAGAGTTTTATTTTGGTGGGTGGCTGACTCCCAAGTTGAGGTATTTGGCATGAAAACAAACGTGCTTTAGAGCTCTGAAAGGCTCCTCTTTGCAGCTGTCCTTGGGGTTTTGGAGTGGCACACGGTGTGAGGAGCTGGGCTGGGTCTGGAGCATCCCTGCAGCTGCCTGTACGAGCAGTGTGAGGCTAATCCAATTTAAATGATGCTGCTCCTCATCCTTAACACTCGCCACACGCATATAACCTTAAAATACCAAAGCCGTCTCCCTGCCACCTCCCAGAGCCCAGCCTGGAGGCCTGGACAGGTGTTGGCAGGCAGAGGAGAGAGGATATGGAGACTAAAATGTATCCTAGGGCTGTTTCTCAAGGTCACAGCTTCCCACAGTACCTGAGGTTTCACACATGGGCAGCTCAGTCACGTTACTGAGAGGAATTCTGTGCACCTCGGATCTCTGGTTTGGTGTTCCCAGGCTCTCCTGGCTGTGAATGAATTCCCTGACTTCCCTTTCAGCGAGGTGTATTTGTGCAAACACGATGTCTGTGAAATCCAGAGCGTGTTGTGGAGGGGTGGGGACCACCCCAGCCCGGCAGGGTTTGTCTGCATTGTTTCTAGAGCCTGCTCAGTTCTACCTGAGCATCCAGTTTCGGGGAACTGGCGCCTGTCCAAGTCTCTTCCAGCTGTCAGGAGCTGTTATCCAAACCTGTAATGGTGCTCTTGCTCCAAGGTTTGCCCTCGGATGTTTTTGGGCAGTGTTGAAGCAGCCCTGGCTCAGGGACAGGAGCCCCTGAGAGCTGCAGTGGCACCAGCAGCACTGCCAGGGGGTCAGTGCCACCCCCAGGGGTGTGTGACAGGTCTGTGACATCCCTTTCTGCCTTAGGAACCCCCTTGGCAGGTCAGTCTGGTGTTACAGGTGTGCGTGTGCCACAGGGAATACTGACTGTGCAGCAGGGAGTCCTGCAGCTCCAGCTCTGCACACCAGCCCAGTCTCTGCTTTCCTGAAGTCAGGGATCTGTGGGCTTCCCCAGAGCCAGCTGGGACGTGCTGGGGTGCCCAGGGGAAGGTGCTCCTGTGGGGGAGGCAGCTTTGGGGTGATGCCCATGGCAGTGAGGGCACCCCAGCCATGCCCGGGGTGCAGGACACGCCGTGTGTCCCTGCAGGGCACTCCCAGCTGGGGTGCAGGACACGCCGTGTGTCTCTGCAGGGCATTTCCAGCTCAGGAATTCAACCCAGAGGTTCTGCCACTGCCACCTGCTCACGGCTGCCCCGGGGCTTGTCCTGCTGGGAGGCAGAACTGGGGGGGCCAGGGTGGCACTGCCCTGTCCAGCCGTGCCAGGGGAGCCGTGCCCGCGCTGTACTGTGCAGGAACCACCAGCTTCGGGTCTGTGCCCCACAGGTGGTGCTGCAGCTGCTGTTGAACTTGGCCAATGTTGACACGGAGGCAGAAAATGCCAGGGTTGCTTTTGTGTCGGGGTTCCTCAGCCCCACAGGGCTCTGAGTGAGGGTCTGCTCTCCCTTTGCTGAGCACAGCTTTAATTGAACTTTAGCAACTTCCCCGAGTGTCTCCTCCCGTTGTGCTGCGGGATGGCTGGAATGCAGCTGGGGCTGCTCTCAGCTGTTCCCGCTGCTGTGCCCGCTCTAAGTAGGTTTTCACCTGTGCCCTGATTTCTTTCTAGGGCATTTGCAATAATTAGATTGTTAATTAGCTCATTACTTGTGACTTTTGGCAGGAAGTTAGCAGAAACTGACTCTTTGTAGCCTGAAATACTAATGGGTACCACAAAATGCCACTTAATAGCCTGCTAATCTGCTGCTTATCCTCGCGCACCATCTCCTCCTTATCCTTGCGCTCATCTGAACACTTCCTGGGCCAACGTGTCTCTGGTGAGCCAGAAAGTGTCTGGGTGTGGGCAGGGAGGGCTGAGCACAGCCCTCCAGGAGCAGGGCTGCTTCTGGCGGCTGAACAAAACGAAATCAATATCTCGTGGGTGTTGGAGGCTGAGGGAAGTGCCTGGAGCCGCCAGGAAGGTGTGAACTCCTCCCGAGGGAGGCTCGGTGCCCCCTGGCTGCTCTCAGCCCGTGGTACAGAGGGGTTCTCCCCTCTGGAAGGTGCAGCAACTTGTCAGGAATAGAGAAAAGCAGTGTGTGTGTGTTCTGCCCTTCCCGGGCTGGGGTCCATCCGGGCAGTGCCAGCACCAGGGATGCTTTGGGAGGGAGGGAGGGAGCAGCCCCTGTGTCTGCAGCCTGGGGAAGCCAAGCCTTGGCTCTCCTGAGGTGCTGTAGGATGCTGAAGGAAAGGGAACTGCTTTGAAAGCTTCTGAGAGCGAAGTTCTGCTCGCCTCGTGGGAATGTGCTGCTGCTGGGAGCTGGCAGCTCTCTCCTCCCTGCTGGTGTTTCCCCCGCCTTGGCACCCTCGGGGCCATTTCTCCTGCTGCCCAGGCAGCTCCTGGTCCCTGTGGGGTCAGGGATGGGATCCTGTGAGGGAGACGTGTCCCCTGGAGCTGGGTTTGCTCAGCCTGCCGTCGCTGTGGCTGGGCAGAGGTGAGGAGCAGGGGAGCATGATTCACACTCGGGAGCAAAAAATAACCTGCATCTGTCGCTGCTTTCGTGTGTACCATGTAGAAAAGCTCTTGGAAAGGAGAATCTTGATTCTTCCTGAAGAGAAAGGGGGGAAAAAAAAGCGTAATTTGGTAATGTGTGCTCGGGTGTCATGCAGTAACTTTTCTGGGGAGAATGTTTACTTCTTGTCCCTGCTTGTGACTCAGTAAGCAAAGAGACTCCTCAGATTAGATCTCCTTCCCAGGCTTGCACCACACAGAATTCCTCCCGGCAGGTTTGCCTCTCCCTGCCCTCCAAGGCCAGCGCTCTCCTTCTGTTTTGTGTTTCCACGAGTCAACATCTGAGCCCAGAGCTGAGCGGCTGGGAAATGTCACCCCGGCCTTCCCTCTCAAGCAAGTATTTCTCTCTTGCTCCGAGCCCTCTCAAGGCACCCTTCCTGCCCCCAGAAGGAAGTGAAACCCATCACACTTTGCTCTCCCCTGCTCACTCTGCGGGCTGCCTGCCGGCTCCTATTGCCTGCACCAAACAAGTCAGAAACAAAAGCAAAACAAACCCCAATCATCCCGAGTCGCCTCAAACCCAGTAATTTCATGTCAACATATTATGCACACTGGAGGAATGTTAGTGTTCAAATAGACTAATTAAAAATGTTACTGCAATTACTTTTTTGCAACACAAACGATGCTAATTATATAATGCTGCAGAAATTGGAAACGGGATTTCCGAGGGGTTTTGGTGCGGTGGCAACGCAGCTCTGGGTGCTGGAGCCGTGTCCCCAGGCCAGGGGGGTGTCCGTTCCCGTG
>NW_005054399.1:2052632-2053319 GCF_000277835.1 Geospiza fortis
TGTGTCCGTTCCCGTTCTGCCCCCCAGGCCAGCAGTGTGTCTGTCCCCAGGCCAGCAGTGTGTCTGTCCCCAGGCCAGCAGTGTGTCCCCAGGGCAGCAGTCTGTCCCCAGGGCAGCAGTGTGTCCCCAGTGTGTCCCCAGGGCAGCAGTGTGTCCCCAGAGGGGCTGGGGCAGCAGGGCAGCGCTGCAGAGCAGGGACAGCAGAAAAGGGAAGTGGGGCTGGCCCCGCTGGCTGCACGGACGGGCTGTGGTGCTGCACAGCCCCGTGCACACAGAGCTGACAGAGATGGGAGCCTGTGGCCCCAGCAGGGTCGCTGCCAGGCGGGCCCTGGGGCTGGGGACGCACACCTGGGCTGGCCTTGCTGAGCCCACACTGCCCTGCACTGCGCACCTGCGCTGGCAGGGAGCTGTTTTTTGGGATCTCTTTTGTCGGGATCTCTTTTGTCAGGAGCTGTTTTGGGTGGTTTTTGGGGCCGGGCTGTGGGGCAGGGACAGCTCTGTCCCTCTGCTGTCCCTGTGAGCACACAGGGGCTCGCCCAGCTCTCTCTCTCACAGTGGAAGTGGTTTCTCCTTCCCTTCCCCCGCAGCTGCAGGGTGGGTTTTTCTTTCTTATCTCCGGAGATAGCTGTCATCCTAAAACCATCTCGGGCCGGCTAATGGGGGGGTCTGCTTCCTTGCTGTGTTATT
>NW_005054399.1:2053329-2060887 GCF_000277835.1 Geospiza fortis
GGTCCTGAGCCTCTGCCATGATTATTCTCCAGCCATGGAGACTTCCTGGGGAATTCAATGCCTGGGCTGTCTCTAAGGAGACTCCTCAGCAAACAGCGCTGGCATTTCTGCACGCCTGCTCGCTCACACACGTGTGATCCTGCAGATCCCCGCAGCCCTGGCCGGTGTGTGGGGCACCCTGCCCTGGCAGCGAGCTGTGCGTGGGCTCTTACTGGCTGGGCTGTCAAACAGAGCAGGACCTTGAGGGTTTGGTGTCTGTGAGGAGCAGGAGGAGGGGCTGAACCTGCTCCCAAAACTTGCTGTGGATTCTGTTATCTGCTGGGCTCTCTGTAGGAGCTGCAGGGAGGGTGGTTGTGCAAGCCCTCGCTGCGGGCTGCTGCCCTTCCTCCTTCCAGCCAGCACAGCTCCTCCTCCTCCTCCTCCTCCTGCAGCCCCCAGGCAAAAACCTGAAAACACCAGCGAGGCTCCTCGGTGCCCCGTTGGATCTATTGGCAGGACCACGGTGCCTGGGGAATGGAATTAACTCGGGGCTGTGCCTGTGACCCAGCCAGGGCAGGAGTGCCTGCATCACCCTGTTACAGGCTGTGCTCAGCAGGGCAAGGTGCAGGTGCTCTCCCCTGCCCTGCAGGTGTGTGCTGCCAGAGGGGGTGTCTGCAGAGGTGCCTGGCACAGGATCGTGCCCAGGTGAAGGGTTTGGGGGCTTTTCCTGCAGCAGCCAGCTGTGGGAGGACTGGCTGCACAGGACACGCTGGCAGACACCCCTGGGCTGGTGCCTTCTGTGCCTGCGCTCCAGCTCAGCCCCAGGGCAGCACAGAGTGTGCCGGTGAGGTGAGTGCCACCAGTGAGTCACTGCTCTGCCAGCCCATCCAGCAGAGCCACTCAAAGGGTGAGTAAGGAGCTCCCTGCAGGGCAGGAGCAGCCCCAGGTGCTGGGCAGCGTGTTCCTGAGCTCAGGGAGGCTGCAGGCTGTCAGAAAGGAGCTCTTTGGAAAAGGCAATGGCACAAAACCAGGGGTCCTGGCGTGGGGTCCTGGCTGCAGCCCTGGCCTGGCAGCCCTGTGCTCTGGGCTTGCCCTGTGTCCTGTCCCCAGCTGGGGCAGAGGGGACAGGGAGCTCCAGAGCCCCTGGAGCCCTCCCAGGTGATGCTGCAGGAAATGAAGCCTGGCCAAGGACGTTTCCATTCCCTGGAGTGGCTCAGCCCTGTGCTCTGAGGTTTAGCAGAACCCACAGGTGCTGTGCACCCTGCAGGGGCTCCCTGGGGTGGCACGGTGCCCTCAGCCCTGGTACCTCAACAGACATGTGGGGCTCAGGGGGGCAGAGACCAGGGCTGTCCCTGGGGTTTGCCTTTCTCCAGGGAAAGGGCAGCTCTGCGCTGCTGCTCCCCGGCTCTGAGCCCATCCCTCCTTCCACCCACCCACCCATCGCTGCTCTAGGCTGGTGTTGGTGGCCTCTGTGCCATGGCCAGGAGTCCCTGGAGGCAGAAAGGTGCCATGGACATCAGGGATGGGAAAGGGCACAGAAGCTGCCTCAGTTTTGCCCTACCCGATGGATGAAGGTGCAAATCTCTCTGGGGCTCGTCAGCCCCACCGGGTGTCAGAGGTGCCAGGGGCTGCTGCCCAGCAGGGAAGGGACAGCCTGGCCCTGTCCTGCAGCTGCCTGCACCAGGCACTCAGTGTTTCCACAAGAGCCACAGAGGGCATGGGGGGGACAGGAAGAAAGCTCTGGTGGTGGCTGCAGCAGCTGAATTCTCTGTTAAGCAGAAGCAATTCCCAGAAGTGGCAGCGCTGGCTGTAGCTGTTCCTGGGAAGGGAAGGCACAGCTCCAAACCACAGCCTGCTCCTGCTGGCACCCAGAGCTGGGCAGGGACAGGCTGCCCTCCCCCAGGAGCTCGGGATCCCAATGGGCACCACCTGGAGGGGCTGTGGGGTCTCTGTGCCCCGTCCCAAGGAGGGCTGTGGCAAGGACATGGCTCTGGCTGTGGTGAGGGGCTGCAGGGACAGAGCTGTGTGCTGGGGGCTGCTTCTCTCAGCACCCCAGATGTGTCTCCCCTCTGGAGAGGGTGGCCAAGGCTGGGCTGGCCCAGCCGAGGGGATGGCTCTGGCCAAAGGGCTCCTCCTGTGTGCAGCTGGTTTGTGTGGCTTTGCTGTGCTCCCCTGGGCTCCAGGGAGCACTTTGCTGCAGGCTCTGAGGGATTGAGCCAGCCTGGCTCTGACTGGCCTCCATAGGAGAAATGAAACAAATGGAAGTGTTCTGCTGTGAGAGGCACCTGAGCTCTGTAACTCAGAACCTGCCAGCAGCACTGGCTTTCCCTGCTGAGGGTGACTCCTGCTCATGGTGGGGAGCTGGCTGAGCCCTCCCAGGGCCCCTCTGGAGCCCTGGCTGTGGTTTCTGACAGCTGAGGCTGCCCCTGTGACGGGCAGTGCCTTTCATGAGAGGTGACAGCTCTGCTCCCGCAGCATCGTGGGGCAGATGGGGCTCTGCTCTGCCCTGCTCTGCCCTGCTGCTCCTCCCTGGCAGTGGCTGGGCCCTATTTATCCCCCTCCTGCTCTTCCCATCGTGTGGAAAAAGAAAATAAATCCCAGTGCAGCCCAGTGCTGGAATCAGTGAGTGTTTGGGGTGGGTAACCTCGCGTGCCCCTTGTTTGAGAGCTGAACTCCTGTGGCCCAGAGCAGGAGCCTCCCTGCCCAGCTGATGGGCACTGACTGGGAGTGCTCAGTGCTTGTGGGCTACATCTTGTCAATTTAAATAATTTGCTTCCATATTTGGTCCTGCTTTTGTGCCAGATTTATACATCTTGTTTAAATCTGACAGGCAGAATATACTTGCTGCTAATCCGAGCTGGACAAGGCAGCGCCTGCCAAAAAATCCAATATTAATAAGCTCCAGTACATGGAAGTTACTGGATTTGCAAACTTGAGGCTTGTTATGGCACAGCTCCCTGAAAAGTGGCTTTTTTGCATCTACTTAAATCTGGGTTTTTCCGAGGAGCCAGTCTGTGAGCTTCCCTCTTTGGGTGGGAAGCTCAGTCTTCAGAACAAGGGAAGCTTTCCAGCTCTGAGCAGGAGATGAGTTGTGTATTTTTGGGGTGTGGTTGGGAAAATGGGGGATAGCTGGTGTCTGTGCAGGGAGGGCTGCAGCAGGAGCTCTGAGCTGGGGCTCTGCCTGTGCTGCCACTCAGGGCTTGTGCTTGGGGACCTGGGGCTGCTGGAGCCAGTCCAGAGGAACCCAGAGCTGCTGCAGGGCTGGGGCCAGGCTGGGAGAGCTGGGGTGCTCACCTGGAGAGGAGAGGGATCCAGGGAGAGCTCAGAGCCCCTGGCAAGGCCTGCAGGGGCTCCAGGAGAGCTGCAGAGGGACTGGGGCCAAGGCCTGGAGGGACAGGACACAGGGAATGGCTCCCAGTGCCAGAGGGCAGGGCGGGATATTGGGAATTAGGAATTGTTGTGCCCTGGCACAGGGGCCCAGAGCAGCTGGGGCTGTCCCTGGATCCCTGGCAGTGCCCAAGCCAGGCTGGACACTGGAGCTTGGGACACCCTGGGACAGTGGGAGGTGTCCCTGCCATGGCAGGGTTGGAACAAGATGAGCCTTAAGGTCCCTTCCAACCCAAACCACTCCAGGGTTCTCTGGTTCTATGTTTAAAATCTCCAGTCTCTTGTGGCTCTGCTCTCGTCTTCCTACATTTGATATTTAGTCAGCAGCAGGGAAGCTAAAAAAGATTCAGATGTCTAAATCTCAGCCTTCAGCTGTTCTTCCTCTTCCTCGTGCTGCGTTGCCAGCGTGTTCCAGCTGATCCTGCTGGTGGATTCCTCCCTGTCTTTTGTTGCCATGTGAAAGGATGCAACAGGAATAGCTTCACCTTTGGGGGGAACGGTTAAATACCTTTATTTTGCTGGTCTGCACAGAGAGCACAAGCTCATTGAATAGCTGACACTCGGAGCACATGAACAAATGCATTTTCATGATTTCCAATTATAGCAGAAGAATGAGAGAGTGAGGTGGTGAAGAGGAGTGAAAGTCGTCCTGGCTCCCCTGAAGGCTTCCTGCAGCCGCGGTGACATCGCGATGAAGTCAGGATTGTTTTATAATATCACTGAGGAGCCGAGTGAGGGGGAAGTGGCCCATGAATTTCATTTGCATCACTGAGTGGATTAGCTCCTGACGCAGTGCAAAGTCATTATTTACTGTGTCTCCGGCTCCGGAGCCCTCCCAGCGCAGCAGCGCTGCCGGGGAGAGGAGGAGCCAGAGGGGGAGCAGCCCTGGCTGCAGGGACCGGGATGGAGCTGGGAGGGGACGGGGATGATGGAGCCTGTGCCATGGGGATGGAGCCTGGCAGGGGACAGGGATGATGGAGCCTGGCAGGGGACAGGGGGATGATGGAAGGGAGCCGGGCGGGGGACAGGGGGATGATGGAGCCTGTGCCACAGAGATGGAGCCTGGCAGGGCACAGGGGGATGATGGAGCCTGGCAGGGCACAGGGGGATGATGGAGCCTGGCAGGGCACAGGGGGATGATGGAGCCTGTGCCACAGAGATGGAGCCTGGCAGGGCTCGGGGGGCTGTGCCTGAGGACCAGGCTTTGGTTCTGCCCTTCCCTGGCGTTCACTGCACTTCCATGCTGAACTTGAGCTTGGCTTAGGAGAAATCCCTGGCCGAGCTCTAGAGCCTGGCCTTGACTGAGAGCAGCCAAGAGGGAGAGGCTGCCTAGGGGACAGCAGTGGTGCCTGAGGCAGATGCACTGTCCCTGTCATGCAGGAGCCGTGCTGTACCATGCCATGCCATGGCAGGCAGTGCAGTGCCATGCCAGGCTGTACCAGGTGGTGCCATGCTGGCAGGGACAGCTCTGGAGCCCCTCTGTTCTCACTCAGGATAAGTCACTGCCCCCAGAAGATTTCTGCACAGCTGGAATTAATCTCCCAAGTGATTATTTATAGTTTCCATGCCTCGGTACCATTTTTGCCGTGGAGATGCCTCTGGTGGCTCTGATGATGGAGATGGGCTCTGGGAGAGGCTTTGCTGGTGTGGCCTGCCCCAGGGTTTGTATGGGCTCCTTGGGCAACCAGCCCTGCTGGGGGAGGCATCCACAGCTCCATGTTCTCTTGGTTTCGGGAGAGTTGGATGGAATAATTTGCTTTTTGGGGGTCTGATTGGAGCCAAGTGCCCTTTCATGCAGCATCTGTAATTGCCAGGGGGTTTCTGAGGATGGCAGAGCTGCCAGGAGGGCCATCCCTGTGTGCAGGGGGCACAAAGGCTGAGCAGGGCCCGTGTGTCCCCTCCCCAGCCTGTCAGGGCAGATTTCTGCCCCAGGAGTGGCTCTAGAGCTGGACTAATTCACTCTTGTGTGATGGTGTGTCTGAGGACCATCTCCAATAGCTCAGTCCATTCACTGCCAAATTTGTGTTGCTCGCTCGTGTTGATGGAGAGGAGCCTCAGGGCCTTGTGCAAAGGAGGGCTGTGGGCTGTCGCTGGGTTAATCTGAGCCATCCCTGTGAGGAGCAGCAGGGAGGGCAGCAGGACCAGCCCCTGGTGGCTCTGCCCTGGCAGCAGGGCACAGCCAGGGGGGACAAGGGCAGAGCTGCCGCCCGGCGTCTCCCAGGGCTCCTGAGGTGGAACAAGTCTCACTTACTGGGTCATTCAGAGACTGAATCTGGGCTTTTGGCAGGAGGAAAGGCTTTAATTAGCTGCTGCTCAGTAGGGCTGCTATTAGATCTTCAGAGCGCGATGCTGCCGGACTGGAAAAAATGCAGCAATAGCTCATTTGCTCAGGAAGCCATGATGGTGATTTGCATTTCGGTCTGGTGCTGAACCCTTGTAGAGAATTCTTCTAAAATAACTTCAAAGTGCAGCTCAGGTTCCTTCCCTCTCTGCAGCTGGGTGAATGCTGGTCCCAAGCAGCTGGGGTGTGAATTCCTTTGTTTGTAGCACCCAGCTCTGCGGGGACGGAGGCAGGGCTGGGCTGTGGACATGTCCTGTCAGCGAATGCTGCATGACAAATGGCTTTTGTCTCTCCACCTTGGAGCAGAATTCAATTCTACCTTATTATGTACCTAAAAGGATTTTTCTGCTCTGCCAGCAGCCCCTCTGCTGACCTGAATACCCAAGAGATGTGTAGTAGGGTAGGAAGCTTTGCAGTGCATCTCCTGAGCCTCAGCTCTGCTGCTGCTGCAGGACAAGGTGCTTTGAGGTGTGTTCTCAACACTTTGAAATGTGTTTTGGACATATTTTTTGTTTCTCCTGTGTTGTCAGCTTGCTCAAGTGCAAAATGAGAGCAAACCCCACAGCCTGGGGCTGGCTCCTGCTCCAGGCTCTGTCTCAGAGCTGCCCAGAGTGTCCCAGGCTGGGTGTTTGTGGTGCTGGCTCTGCCACCAGGGTTAAATACCACCAGGAGTGGCTGTGTGCCAGTGCTGGGCCATGGCAGGGCTGTCCTGGCCCCTGCTCACCTGGCTGCCTCTCCTCAGAGCAGCTCCTGGCCCTGCCTGGCTCCTGCTCCCCATGGTGGGAGTGTGGCTGTGCCCTCATCTTTGGATTGCTGGGAGTGTGGCTGTGCCCTCATCTTTGGATTGCTGGGAGTGTGGCTGTGCCCTCATCTTTGGATTGCTGGGAGTGTGGCTGTGCCCTCATCTTTGGTTTGCTGGGAGTGTGGCTGTTCCTCTCCCAGCTGAGAGCTGGGAATTCCCAGCTGTGCTGGCCGCTGTGCCAGCCTTTGGAAGGTGAGGTCCCTCTGCTGTCACCTGGCTGCAGTTTCCCCAGCAGGTTACAAGGAAAGAGCCTGGTTTATCTTTGAGGTCATTTTAGCCATTTCCCCAGGGTGGCGTGGGTGGGAAAAGTGGGATAACGTGGGTGACAAAACACAGCACATCCTGCTGGGGACAGCCCTGCAGAGCAGGAAGGGTCCCTGTACCCCGTGCTACCTGCTGGGCTGGGGACAGGAGCCACAGCAGCAGATCCCACGGTCCCTGCTGCTGGGGAGTTCCCTCCAAAACCACCTCCCCTCTTCTGGGCTCTGTAAATTTGGAATAAACTTAATTCCTCTGCTGTTACTATTAACTGAGTCCGAGAGGATGGAAATAAATGCCTGTTGGGAAGGGCAGGCTGACTCACTTTCTCATTCTCCTGTAAATTTCCATTTAAGTTTCAGTTTAAGCTCAGGTATGAGTGGAGTGAAAGCCAGTAATTTGTGACAAAAACTTCTATTTTAACTCGCGGTAGAAGAACTCCCTTTTTAATTGCAGAAATTATAAGGCTGGATTCCTGTGAGGGAGTGCTGGCTGCAGTGGGTACCTGCTGGCTGCTGTGGGTGCCTCACTCCACGTCTCCCTGTGGCTGCACACCCCTGGCCCACGCTCTGCTTTGCTCTCACTTTCCTGATGGGGTTGGAAGCAGCACCGTTGTGGGATGGTCCTCAGAGCAGCCAACCCTCCCTCCAGCCAGATCTCTGTGGCTTCATGGTGTCCCTACCATCCGTGGCTTCATGGTGTCCCTACCATCTGTGGCTTCATGGTGTCCCTACCATCTGTGGCTTCATGGTGTCCCTACCATCCGTGGCTTCATGGTGTCCCTACCATCC
>NW_005054399.1:2060948-2062434 GCF_000277835.1 Geospiza fortis
GGCTTCATGGTTGCCCCCACCATCCGTGGCTTCATGGTGTCCCCCACCATCTGTGGCTTCATGGTGTCCCCACCATCTGTGGCTTCATGGTGTCCCCCACCATCTGTCCCACCCCAGGCTGGGCTTTGCAGCCTCCCCCATCATTCTCCATACAGAACCAGCTCCATATTTTGGTCACCCTGCCCTTGGCTGGAGCTCTTCCTGCTCTCTGGGGTTTGGGGGCAGCAAACCCTTCCTGCTGTGGGTGGAGGGGCTGCCCTGCATCCCCCAGCACAGGGGGCCCCTTCCTTGCTGTGGGTCCCTTATCTCACTCCTGGATCGGGGGCCCCGGGCTCTGCAGCCAGTTCTTCCCTTATCACTCCTGCCTGGCTGGAAATTCACTTCCACTGTGTCAGAGCGAAACAAGAAAACTTCTTTAAAAAGCAAGAGGAAAGTCATGTGAGGGAGCAGTGTTGTGTCAGCACTCACAGAGGGTTCAGAATAACGTGGCCCATCTGGTGCCTGCCAAAAGGGGAAGCAGAGGGCTCCCAGGCAGGGCTGGGGCACCCAGGGGAGCTCTGTGGGACCAGCTGGGTGCTGCTGCCTGGGCTGGAGGGACCCCAAAGCCCACCCAGTGCCACCCCTGCCATGGCAGGGACACTTCCCACTGTCCCAGGTGCTCCCAGCCCCATCCAGCCTGGCCTTGGGCCCTGCCAGGGATCCAGGGGCAGCCCCCTGGGATCCTCCCCTCTTGGAACCCCTTTAGGGACAGGAAGGTGCTCCCAGTCCAACATCCCCCGGGAGTGGAAGCAGCATCCCCTCCCTGGCAGCCTGTGCCCTAAATTAGAGCAGCAAGATGCTGCAATGGGTCCATATGGAGACTCCTAAAATAATAGCTGTCAGCTCCCTGCTGACTTGCACGGGGTGCTGAAGCTTTTGGCTTTGGGAATGAGGATTTGGGGAGCAGAGATGCGGGTGGGCTGGGGCCAGACCGGAGGTGCTGCTGGCCTGGCCCCGCCTGGGTCGGGATGGGCACACTCAGGACCATCATCTGCTGCTCCTGGAGCATCCCCCGGGCCCTGGGGAGCTGTCACCACCCGTGCATTCAGCACAAGGCTGAAACTGGGCTGGCAGGGGGCAGCACTGGTGTTTAACGTGGAACCTGGGCCGGGTGTGACTGACGTGCGGCAGCGCTGCAGGCACGTGGGGCAGTGCTGGAGCCCTGGCAGCACAGGGCTCTGTGGATGCTGCTGCTCACGTTCCGGTCCCTCCCTGCTGCCCTTTGGCTTTGATGTCCCTCCTGTGAGGAGCTGGGCCGGTGCATGCCTGATAACGAGCTCCTATCTCATCTTCCTCCGCTCCCAGGGGCCTCCTGGGCTCCTCTAATTGCTCTGCAGTGGCCGTGGGAGGTGGCTCCTGTCAGGACAGCTGCTCCTTTGATCGGCCTATTGCACATTCAGCTCTTGTCCTGCTCAGGTTTTATTTGCTGTCCAAGCCCTGCCATGCC
>NW_005054399.1:2062476-2068093 GCF_000277835.1 Geospiza fortis
GCGTCCCCTTGTGGCGCGGCAGCCCCTGCTGGGAGCACTGGGAGCCGTGCTGGGAGCACTGGGAGCCGTGCTGCTGCCCGGGCACACCCAGCTGGGAGCGCTGCTGCTGCTGCAGGAGCATCGCTGGTACCCGGGGGCAGCGAGCAAACCTGTGCTGGGACAGCTCAGAAAAGAGCTGGTTTGTCATGTCCTGTATAAAAATCTGTTTGCTGCTGCGGCTGTTGGGTGGGAGTGAGCAGCCCCTGCCCCCGGCAGTGTGGGGAAGGGGCTGCTGCAGAAGATGAGCTGCAGGGGCAGTGAGCAGGGCAGCCCCAGGGGACAGTGGTGGATCTGATGGAGTGAGACACAGAAATCACATTTGCACTCGGTGATGGTGAGCTGTGGCAGGAGCCTTTGGTCTCTGCATGGCCCTGCTGGAGCTGCTTGGCAGTGCCAGGGGCTGTGCCCAGCTGCGTGCCCTCCCGAGGGGCAGAGCCCAGCTGCGTGCCCTCCCGAGGGGCTGTGCCCAGCTGCGTGCCCTCCCGAGGGGCAGAGCCCAGCTGCATGCCCTCCCGAGGGGCTGTGCCCAGCTGTGCTCTCAGGTAACAGCCCAGCAGTGCCCGAGGGGCAGAGCCCAGCTGTGTGCCCTCCCGAGGGGCTGTGCCCAGCTGTGTGCCCTCCCGAGGGGCAGAGCCCAGCTGTGTGCCCTCCCGAGGGGCAGAGCCCAGCTGTGCTCTCAGGTAACAGCCCAGCAGTGCCCGGGGGCTGTTCTCAGGGCAGGATGGGCAGGACAATCCCCTGCTCCCCGTGGAGCTGCCTGCTGGGGATGCTGCTCCTCTCTGCACAGCCTCTGCCTTTGGACACTGTCCGTCCTTTGGGGAGCAGCTCTGGTGTGCCCCCAAACCCTGGGGAGCTGGGCAGGAGGAGGCAGCTCCTGGCAGGGCAGTCCTGGTGGCCTCGGTGCCTTCCTGGGGCTTTCTGTGCAAGAGCTGGGTTTTGTAAGCAGGGCTGTGCTGAAGTAACACAGAAACCGTGCAGGAACTTCCTGTGAGTGACTCTCACTGGCAGAGGAATGGAAATCACACAGCCTTTGCAGAGGTTTAGATGGACAATCTAAGGGTGCATTTCTGTGTGTAACGTGTGAGGAAGGGTCACTTTTTACAGTTTATTTGCATCCACACGGCAGGTGGGGGAGCCTGCTGTGCCAGGGCTTGGGGTAACTGAGCTGTGTCTGGGGGAGGTGCCACCCAGCCTCCCTGGTGCCACCCTACCCTGACAGAAACCTCTCCTGCGTGGTGCAGGTTGCTGCCATGGGGCACCCTGCCTTGCCCCAGCAATGCTGCTGTGCCAGCCGGCTGTGAGCCTGAGCTGCCTGCGCATGGCACTGCAAGGTTCCTTCTGGAAGGGTCCCGGGCCAGGCTGGATGCAGCTCTGGGCAGCCTGGGGGAGTGGAAGGTGTCCCTGCCCATGGCATGGCATGGTCTTACAGGTCCTTTCCAGCCCAAATCCCTGTGTGATTCCTCGGGCTCAGCCTTCTCCTGTTCCCATGGGCTGGAAAGCAGGTGTGGTGTGGCTGTGTGCAGGCTTTGGGGTGAGCCTGGGCACTGTGGGGTTACAGCACCTGGGCACTGTGGGGTTACAGCACCTGGGCACTGTGGGGTTAGAGCACCTGGGCACTGTGGGGTTACAGCACCTGGGACAGGAGAGCCCAGGCACAGAACCCCCCTCGTGCTCAGCAGCTCCCTGGTGTGAGACAGGGCTCTGGAGAGGGGCTGGGAACCAGCAAAGCCCGGGGGATGTGGGGGAGGCAGAGGAGGGTCCCGGGAGCCCCACGGGGTGCAGGCAGAGCCCCCCTGCCCTGCACAGGCAGCCTGTCCCATGCTCTGCAGACCATGGAAAACACCAGCCAGGGACCTTTGGAGGCTTCACACTCCGAATTTCCTCCCAGAGCCCCCGTGAGCAGGTGGAGCTGCTGGTGTGGTGTCCCTGTCACCCAGCTGTGCCAGTGTGGTGTCCCTGTCACTGTCCCACCCCAGCTGTGCCCGTGTGGTGTCCCTGTCACTGTCCCACCCCAGCTGTGCCCGTGTGGTGTCCCTGTCACTGTCCCACCCCAGCTGTGCCTGTGTGGTGTCCCTGTCACTGTGCCACCCCAGCTGTGCCCGGGTGGTGTCCCTGTCACTGTCCCACCCCAGCTGGCTGCACCCCGGGCTCCCAGCCTTCCCCCACTCTGCCGTGTTTGCCATCAGCATCTGCCTCTGCTCTGCCTGACACCCAGTGATTTTTGTCTCTGTGAAGGTTTCTGAGCAG
Source organism: Geospiza fortis (assembly GCF_000277835.1). Lineage (NCBI taxonomy): Eukaryota > Metazoa > Chordata > Aves > Passeriformes > Thraupidae > Geospiza > Geospiza fortis. The sequence continues at coordinate 2,064,763 of NW_005054399.1, forward strand.
TCTAAATTGAGGAAGGGGAGGATCGCTTACAGACACGGCACTGGCTTGGCTCTGTTTTGGGGGAGGATTTTGAGGTTTGACTCAACTGTAGCAGCTCCTCTGCAGGGAGGGCTGGATTGATAGTCAGGAGTGGTAGCAGGTCAGGCGGGCTATTTTTGGCAGGGCTGTTTAATTGTGTGGTGTGATTCTTGCGGGGCTGGTGGCTGGATGGTTACTTATCTCCTGTCAGGGTTTGTTAGCGCGAGGCAGCTCTGCTTACACGCGGATATTGAATCAGAAACCCACGAGAGGGGCTGGCATCTGCTCTGTCTCACTTGCCTGGGAGGGTGGCAGGGGATGAGGCACTCAGCATCTCTGTGCTTTAATGCCAGAATCTGCTCCAGAATTGCTGCAAGCCTGTCCTCTCCCCCGTCACGGTGGGGCTGCTGCTCAGGGGGCATCACTGCCCACCCAGGACCTGCCCAGCCCGGCTCTGCTGCCCTCCCTGCCCACTGCACCCCCTGGCTTTGGTTTCAAGCTCATTTTCCATCTCTGCTGCATGCAGGACACGCTCTCAGCAGCAGACAGGGTTTAACCAAACGCTGTTAGCTGTGTAAGCAGTGGTGAAAATGCAGCTGCTCTGCCAGTGTTAGCTGTGTAAGCCAGTGGTTAAAATGCTGCTGCTCTGCCAGTGTTAGCCGTGTAAGCCAGTGGTTAAATGCAGCTGCTCTGCCAGTGTTAGCTGTGTAAGCCAGTGGTTAAAATGCTGCTGCTCTGCCAGTGTTAGCCGTGTAAGCCAGTGGTTAAATGCAGCTGCTCTGCCAGTGTTAGCTGTGTAAGCCAGTGGTTAAAATGCTGCTGCTCTGCCAGTGTTAGCCGTGTAAGCCAGTGGTTAAATGCAGCTGCTCTGCCAGTGTTAGCTGTGTAAGCCAGTGGTTAAAATGCTGCTGCTCTGCCAGTGTTAGCCGTGTAAGCCAGTGGTTAAATGCAGCTGCTCTGCCAGTGTTAGCTGTGTAAGCCAGTGGTTAAAATGCTGCTGCTCTGCCAGTGTTAGCCGTGTAAGCCAGTGGTTAAATGCAGCTGCTCTGCCAGTGTTAGCTGTGTAAGCCAGTGGTTAAAATGCTGCTGCTCTGCCAGTGTTAGCCGTGTAAGCCAGTGGTTAAATGCAGCTGCTCTGCCAGTGTTAGCTGTGTAAGCCAGTGGTTAAAATGCTGCTGCTCTGCCAGTGTTAGCCGTGTAAGCCAGTGGTTAAATGCAGCTGCTCTGCCAGTGTTAGCTGTGTAAGCCAGTGGTTAAAATGCTGCTGCTCTGCCAGTGTTAGCCGTGTAAGCCAGTGGTTAAATGCAGCTGCTCTGCCAGTGTTAGCTGTGTAAGCCAGTGGTTAAAATGCTGCTGCTCTGCCAGTGTTAGCCGTGTAAGCCAGTGGTTAAATGCAGCTGCTCTGCCAGTGTTAGCTGTGTAAGCCAGTGGTTAAAATGCTGCTGCTCTGCCAGTGTTAGCCGTGTAAGCCAGTGGTTAAATGCAGCTGCTCTGCCAGTGTTAGCTGTGTAAGCCAGTGGTTAAAATGCTGCTGCTCTGCCACACTCCAGAGCAGCGGGCCTGGGGTCTGAGGTGGGCTCAGAGGGCTTTTCCAGCCCCAGGGATTCTGTGTGCCTGGGGAGGGCTCTCCCTGCTGGATTTGCTGCTGGAGGAAGGCCAAGCCATGTTCCAGCTGTGCCCGTGGATGCCCACAAACCCTGGCACCAGCCCCTCTCCCCCTGCAGCTCCCCAGCCCGTCCCTGGGGGTGTCACCCTGCAATGGATGTCCCAGGATCTCTTGGTGCAGCATTTCCATAGCTCCAGCGACAGCAGGCAGTGCCAGGGGAGGGCTTAGGTCCTGCCCAGTCCCTGGGAGTTGCTCAGGCCTGGTGAAGGCATTGCTTTGGGATCTGTGGAATGCTGGGGGCTCAGAACCCTCTTTGACCTTGGGGTGTTTCAGTCTTGGTCAGGAAATCCCACTGTGACCCCTGGAAAAGAGAAGGGGAGGATGAGTACAGGGTGAGGCAGGGAGGGTTTGCCTGAGCTGCCCCTGCTGTGTGTCCTGGCTGTCCCAGCTCGTTTCTGGCCCTGGTTTCCCTGGCTGCCTCCAGTCACCAACGTGTCCAGCCTCCCCTTGGTGGGCTGCTGCGGCTTCAGCTGCTCCCCAGCAGCTGCAGTGTGACCTCTGCAGGCTAAAGAAAAGCTCCTCAAAGCCCCCTGTGCCTGGTGAGGAGCACAGCCCCTGACTTGTGTGTGGTGGAGGGACTCATTCCCTGAGCCATCTGCTGCAGGAGGTGGGAGCCGGGCCCTGGGGATGGTGTTCCTGGGGATGGTGTTCCTGGGGATGGTGTTCCTGGGGATGGTGTTCCTGGGATGGTGCCCAGGGACTGTGTCCTGCATCCCACTGGTGCCCTGGGATGGTGCCCAGGGATGGTGCCCTGGGATGGTGTTCCTGGGGATGGTGGCCCGGGAGGGTGTCCTGGGACTGTGTCCTGCATCCCACCGGTGTCCTGCCTCTGCCTGGGGTCCTGGCTCTGGGAACACGTGGCCTGGGATGAGTATTTTCAGTAGTTTCATTCTTATGCATCCCACCGGTGTCCTGCCTCTGCCTGGGGTCCTGGCTCTGGGAACACGTGGCCTGGGATGAGTATTTTCAGTAGTTTCATTCTTAGGCTGTCCTTGCTGTGCTGACTCACTCCCAGCTCTCTGGGAACTTCAGCACAGGGCTGCTGTGGGGCAGAGGGGCACAGGGACAGAGCCCAGAGGACAGCTGGCACTGCTGGGCTGTGGGGCTGTGCTGGTGCCTTGGTTTGGGGCAGCCAAAGGAAGTGTGAGGTCGGGCTGCACTCAGAGCACCACCAGGGCTGGGTGGGGTGCAGGAGGTGCAGCAGCATCGCCCTCAGCAGGGTTTCTCCAGGCTTCCCTGCAGCACAGCTGCTCGGGGGCTCTCTGCCAGTCCCGTGGGAGAGCAGGAAGGGGCAGCAGCAGGGCAGTGCCAGGAGCTGTGCCCCCAGAAGTCCCCGTGTGTGCCCCAGAGCACTGTGTGTGGTATCACTTCCCCAGAGCTATTTCTGACACCGGCAGGTTCTCACTGCTCGGCCTCAGCTTGTCTTGTTTCGTGTCTGGGGAGCCTGAGCCCCAGTTCCTGCTGGGCAGGGTCCGGCTGGGCAGGGTCCTGCTGCTCCTGGCTCTGGGGACATGTGGGAGAGGAGCAGGGGCTGCTCTGGGGTCACACACACGGAGCCCCCTGCACCCTCAGAACCTTGGGCTGTCACCTCACCATGCACAAAGGGCCAGGCCCTGCTGAGGGGGGCTGGCTGCAGGTTCTATCTGC
>NW_005054399.1:2069434-2074588 GCF_000277835.1 Geospiza fortis
CTGGCAGTTTTGGGGGGCTGTCCCCAGCCCTGCAGCACCGTGCAGGGGTGTGAGTGGGCAGGCTGGGAGGGGGAGCAGCTCCTTGCTTTCCTCCTAATTGCTCTCCCACTGTGTGCTCGAGTGAGCAGGGAGCTGTCTTGAGCTGGGTCCCTGGGGACGCTGCCTGGTTCTGTCATCCCAGCACTGCACCGTCCCTGCACAGGGCCCTTTCAAAGGAATCCTCCTCTGTTTTGACTCGGTCCATCTTCCCCCTGACGTGGGAATGATCCACCTGCCTGCTGATGTGCTGCAGGATGCCAGGGCTGTGCTGAAGGCTGCTCGGCTGGGGAGAGAGCTCCTGGGACGGCTCCCCCGGGCCTGCAGGAAGCTGTGGGAGCAGGGCTCCATCCCCAGCCTTTGCCTCGAGAATTCCTCGCTCCAGACTTGTTACTAGAAGCTGATAATAAAATTTGTAGGAGGTTTTTTTCTGATGGAAAGCGTGGGGGAGTGCAGGAGGAGCTCCCCTGGTGTGCTCAGCGTGGTCTGGGATTGTGTTTGGCACCAGCCCCGAGGCCGGGCTTTGGGGTGGGCGCCTGGATTTTGGGGACACGGGGGCTCAGCGGTTTCCTGCAGTGCAGCTGCAGTGTGTGAGCCCAGGGATGGCCCAGGTGAGGCAGGGCTGGCCCTCAGGAGCTGCTCTGGGGGCTGTCCCAAATTGCTGTGATGTCCCTGCAGGGCGGGTCAGTGCCTTCCAGAGCAGCAGCACCGACCTGCCTGGAGCTGGGAATTGTGCTGCTCCTCCCCTGCTCCTCTCTGCGAGCCTGGGATGTGCTAAGGCTGCTCCTCACAGGCAGCTCCCAGTGCCCCGTGCCAGCTGCAGGTGGCTGCTGAGGTGTTGCTCTGCCCAGGTGCCTGGCAGAGCTCAGCTGAGCTCTGTTTCTGTCTCTCTGCAGTCACACGTGCCCAGTGACAAAAACTTTGCATCTTTCTCAAGGAAAGAATGAAATTCCATCCACGGTTGCATGGAAAGTGTTTGCAGGGAGCAGGAGTGCTGGGGGGAGGGAAGCTGCCAGCTCATGGGATGGGTTGGGTTGGAAGGGACCCCAAAGCCCACCCAGTGCCACCCCTGCCATGGCAGGGACACCTCCCACTGTCCCAGGTGCTCCCAGCCCTGTCCAGCCTGGCCTGGGGCACTGCCAGGGATCCAGGGGCAGCCCCAGCTGCTCTGGGCACCCTGTGCCAGGGCCTGCCACCCTGCCAGGGAATAAATGAAAAGAAGCTTTTTCTGCTCCAGAATTACTCAGCAAATTTCTCCTGGAAGTTGACTTCAGGCTGATTCTGCTGAACATTGATTGTTGGGTTTTTTTTGTGTTTGTTTTTGGTTTTTTCTGGTTGTTGTATTTGTAGAAATAATGATGTCTAAGCACTGTCTTACCAGCTGGTCAGGAATTCTCTGGAGAGTTGATAATTTCCAAAGGAAATATTCCTACAGCAGTAACTCCCCGTTCGAGCGTGCCCACATGGAGGCTTTTTCCCTGGAGGCAATTTCTGTTTGGGTGGTGGTTAAACACCTTCTCCTCCCTGCAGCTGCCACTGGCCCTTCTGTTCTGAGCCATCAGAGCACACCTTCACCAACCAGCTGCTCTGGGGCTCCTGGGATGCGCCTTATGTGGGACACTTCTGCATGCACAGACAGTGTGGAGCAAGGGGGAGCAGCTTCAGACCGAGAGGGGAGACTTAGGTGAGATATTGGGAAGGAATCCTTCCCTGTGAGGGTGCCAGAGCAGCTGGGGCTGCCCCTGCATCCCTGGCAGTGTCCCAGGCCAGGCTGGACAGGGCTGGGAGCACCCTGGCACAGAGGGAGGTGGCCCTGCCATGGCAGGGCTGGCACTGGGTGGGCTCTGAGGTCTCTCCCAAGCCAAGCATTCTATGATTTGGTGGTTTCTGTGCACCCCAGGTGCCATCCCAGCCCCATCCCACAGTTCCCAGCCAGCACAGGGCTGCTGTTGCCACGGGAACGGGCGTTCTGGAGTGGGAAACCTCGTTTGATTCCCTCTCCCTGCTAGTTAAGGCGCTCAGATGGGTTTGAAGTCACAAATACAATAGTTTTTGGGGTGGTGCAGGGAGTTCAAGGATCTTTCCCTGCTGAAGGAGCTGCCTGAGCTCTCTCGGGGTTGAATGAGATTTTCCCCTCAGTACCCACTCAAAGCCCACTTTGCCAGCTCCGTGTGTGTGGGGCTGCTCCCCCTGCCACCTGCGGGGATAATTAAGACCTTTCAGGTTGCCATAGAGAGTATTTGCCTCCTAATATTGCATCCATTTATATTTGGGATATTTTTCTATGAAACTGCCAGTGCAGAGGCTGCTGTCTTTGTCAGGTGCACCAGTGGCAGGTACAGAAGGGGAGGCCTTAACCAGCCTGTGATTGGCAGCATGGAGGAGAGGCTCAGCGCTCCTGGTATTTCTTTACATTCGGTTTTTGTAACAAACACCATCCAGAACGTTCCTTCCTCACCGAGGGGCCGTCAGCAGCCTGCTGGAGGAGTGATGGGATCTTATGTAGGCCAAGCCCTGGACGGGGAGCGAGCAGCTCCAGAGGAATTGCTCTGCAGTCACGTTAGCCCAGCTGAAATTCATCTTGGTGAACTTGGCCCTCTTGAACGGGCACTGCAGAGTCAGAACAGCACCACCAGAAGCTGTGTGTGCTCCTGGGAGCTTGCTCACCCTCTCTTGCTTCTGGAAACCTTTTCCTGCTTTCCAAACCCCCACGGCTTGTTCAGGTGGGGATGGAACCAGGGCTGGGCTGGGGCTGCAGCTCCAGCCCTTCCCCAGCACTCACCCCTGCTCCTTTGGGAAACTGCAGCGCTGAAAAGAGCAGCACAAAGGGTTGAGTTGAGTTAGAGCTTCATAGCAAAGGCTGCTCTGAAGGGACATGTGAATGCTGCCCTTGGACCCCAGGAGCTGGGGCTGGCAGGGAGGAGAGGCTCTGGGGCTGCAAACACTCACCCCGGAGAGAAAAGGGCTGGGGCAGCACCCAAGCCCTGCCTGGTCACCCCCTGACCCCTCTGGGCACTTCTGGGTGTGGGGTGAGCCTGCAGCTCTGCACAGCTGAGTGCTGGGGGCCTGCAGGGATGCTCTGGAGGGATCCTGCATGGCAGGGTGAGAGCACAGAGTGAGCTGGGCACGGGGGCAAGAGCTGCTCTGAGCCAAGGCAAAGCCCCGGAGCCCCGGGGTCCTTGTCCCTGCAGCTCCCAGAGAGGGGACAGGGACAGAGACAGGGACAGGGCAGCTCCAGCAGCCCCTGCAGAGGGGACAGGGACAGGGCAGCTCCTGCAGCTCCCAGAGAGGGGACAGGGACAGGGCAGCTCCAGCACTGGGGCTGCAGCTCTCGCTCGCTCCCTGCCCGGAAGGAGCTGTAATTCCATTAACGAGCTGAATATGCTGGGGTCAGCCTTTGCCATCCCAAATAAGGCGGTAATGAAAGGGAATTAGGAGGTAATTGTGACGAACGGCCCCAGCTGGCAGAGAGCTGGCGCAGGTGGGTGGGTGCCGCACGGGGCCGTGGCTGGCGGGGCAGGTGAGGATGGGAGGGCAGGAAGGGCCTGGGGCATGATGTGAGGCAGGAGAAGGTGCAGACCAGGAGGAGATTGAGCCGTGTGAATGTGGTTTATTTGAGAAGCAGCTTGCTGTGAATTAGCATCCTGGCAGGGTGCAAAGCGTGAATTTTCGGGGAGGCACCTTTTGGTGGGTGTTTGATGTTCCGGAGGCCGAAGGGCAGAGAGGAGCTTCCCTCAGGGTGGCTGGCAGTGAGCTGGAGTCCCGGCCTGAACCAGCTTCCTCTGCTTTGGCTGCAGCCTCCGTAACTCTCGGCTAGGCTGTCTGCGGTGCGGGCAGGGGTTTGCAGAGGGACCCGGCTGATTGCAGCTCGGAGCTGCGGGGGCTCGGGAGCCTTTGGCAGCTCTGCCAGGCTGGTGGGGCTGGGGATGGCAGGGCCAGGAGGTGCAGGGGAAGGGAGGATGAGCGCGAGGCTTTCCTGTTACAGCAGCCCCGCGGTGAGGAGAGGGCTGGGCTGGGCTGCCCAGGCACGGCGTGGAGCCTCCCTGCTTGGAGACCCTCAAACGCCGGCTGGGCACGGTCCGGGCAGGTGGCCCTGGGTGAGCAGAGGCTGGGACAAGGTGACCTCCAGAAATCCCCTCCAGCCTGAGCCGTTCTGTGATTTTGTGGAAAGGGAGATGGGAGAGCTGATGGAGCTGCGCTCTTGCAAAGCTTTGTGGGGGCTGAGGAGATGCCGAGTGAGGCTCTGCAGGCCCGGAGGAGCGAGCCCCGGAGCTCCGGGCGGTGCCGGGACAGAGGGGAAGAGGGGTCAGCAGGGACAGAGGGGACAGAGCAGGGACAGTGGGGACAGAGCAGGGACAGCGGGGTCGCAGCCGCGCTCGGCAGCCGGGAGCCGGCTCTTTCCCCAGCTCGGCGATGTGTTGTGACTGTTTATGTAAAAATAACAGATCTTTCCAAATATTTATCGCTGGATCATGTGCTGAGGAGCGGGTGCCGTGCGCTCGGAGATGGAAAGCCGCCCCCGAGCAGCTGCCAATCCGGGCTGGGGCTGGCGCCGCGTGCGGCTCCAGGCAAGGGCAGCAGCTGGGGATGGTCACCGGGGACGGGTGCGAGGGACAGCGCTGTGAACCGGCCTGACATCAGATCTGCTTCAGCGGGCACCTCTCTGAGGGTCCTCTCACCCCAGACCCTTCCAACAGACAGGAGTTTGCCTTGGCAAGAACTCTGAGTGGCTTTGGGGCAGCGTGGAGGGGGAGCATCCCCTGAGGAGCTGGGCTGCTGGGTACGTGTCTCCCTGTGCGAGCCCAGCAGCTCCGGGTAAGGCAAAGCAGCGGAAGGTTAAGGCAGCCCTTAACCTCCCAGGAGCGCTGTTCCTCCTGCGGGAGCTGCTGGGCAGGGCTGGGGCCATCCTGCAGCTCTGCAGCTGCTGCCAGGCACCAGGGCGGTGCTCTGGGGATGCTGCACTGTGATCCCTTCCTTTTGGAAGGGGAAACTCCGGGTGGGAAGGTTGCTGGGAGCTGGGGTGGGATTCTGGACGCAGTTGCTGCAGCTGGTTCTCCTGCCCTGCTGAGGTGCTGGCCCTGTGGTGTGTCACAGGTAAAGGGTGAGCATCCCTCCTGC
>NW_005054399.1:2074598-2077102 GCF_000277835.1 Geospiza fortis
GGGGTTTTGTTCCAAAAACCAAAGCGGTGGCATGGACAAGCTGGGCACACAGCTGGGGGGTGCTGCCCGTGTGGGAGCTGGAGCTGCAGCCTCCGAGGGGTCACCAGGAGCTTCTGCTGCTTCTCATGCTGGCTGTGCTGGCAGCTCCTCAGGCTCAGCAGAGAGGCTCCTCTGCTCACCTGCACAGCACAGGGATGCTGCCCGTGTGGGAGCTGGAGCTGCAGCCTCCAAGGGGTCACCAGGAGCTTCTGCTGCTTCTCATGCTGGCTGTGCTGGCAGCTCCTCAGGCTCAGCAGAGAGGCTCCTCTGCTCACCTGCTCAGCACAGGGCGCACGGGAGAGGCCAGTGAGAGCTGCAGACATGGCTGGGCACACACAGCTCAGTATTTCTGAAATCTGCCCTGTTTTGTTCCTCTCAAGTGCTGCAGAACAGCTGGGAGACATTTTGGGCGAGCTCACAGATTTTTATTGTCCCACTTAGTCTGTTATGTATGGAGCTCTCCCCTTCATTGCTTTATTCAAACAGCCTGGATGTAAAGCTGCCTCTGGGCACGATGGCTGCGGCAGGGTGGGTGCTGTGCCAGCACAGGATCGGGATGGAATGTCCCCTCTTGGCACCAGGGCTGGCAGGAGCTCTGGGGCTGCATCCCTGTGCTCTGGGTGAGGGTTCTGGAGCCTGGCGAGCTGGGGCTCTGCTAAATTGCTTATCCAAATTCCATTAAAAATGCAAATGGGTTCTTTCAGCGGGACAGAGCTGCATTAAGAAGTAGGGCACGTTGTAAGCATTAATAAAGTCCCACTGGCCAGCAGGGACGTGGACGGGCACAGTGAGCCAGGAAAGCCCTTTGCAGGGCTCCACGGAAATAAAACAGCTCCTCTCCTCTCCCCTGCCCTCCTCCCCTCGAGCTGCCAGCCCAGATAACCTTCTCATGGAGCCAGTGGTGTGTGATTGCACAGGACTGCTCCCCACAAACAGCAGACTCAGTCCCTGGGCTGATGGAGGTTTTAGGACAGCAGAAGGTAAAGGGTTCAGCCACTTTGTTACAACAAAATTCACCTAAATGGTAATTTCTTTTAAAATAAGGTAAAACATGGAGCAGGTTTGATTTCCTCCTCCCCAGCAATGTGCTCTAAAACCCTTCCCTTAATGTGATCCTGCAGGTAGTGTCTGATTTCACCTTCCCTGCTGACCTTGGCCGAGGGCTGGTGCTCCTGTGTCCCAGCTCTCCATGGCCATCACCTTGAGCAGGTTCCTGAGCTCGTCCCACGCACTGCTGCATCCCAGAGCCTCCCTGGGGCCAGCTGGGGACAGGGACAGACAGATCCCAGGGACAGGGACAGACAGATCCCAGGGACAGAGCTGCCCACTCCTCCCGTAGCAAGGTGACTCCTCCAGCTCTGCACTGCCTGTCTGGCAGCATCAATAAAACCCTGCTCTGAGCAGCTCTGGCTGGAGCAGGGGGGAGCAGACACAGTAAATCTGCATGCTGGAAATGTTATTTTAATATCTTATCCGTGGAGCATCGCACACGGTGCCAAGTGCACGAGCTCGGTGCCAGCTGCAGCCCTTGCCGTGTCTTGGAGCAGAGGTGTTGCTGTGCAGCCTGGCAGGAGACAGGGCCCCTTCTCCAGGCAGGAGAGCCAAGCAGAGCCGTGGGATGCCCTTCCCCTTGTGTGGCCCAGGGGCTGCAGTGCCAGGGCAGTGCTGAGGGGTTCTGCTGCTCCTGCTGCTGCTGGCAAACCTCTCAGGGAAGCGAGCATCCCTCTCCTGGCTGGGGCCCAGCAGAGCAGCAAGCATCCTCCCTCCCTTCCTCCCTCCCTTCTCCTTCCCTGCCTTCTCCATGCCCTGCCAGGTGCCAAAGCCCCCCAGTGCAGCCAGGCTGGGCTGGCAGTCGGGGTGAGCCCTGTGCCAGGGCTTGGCCAGGGGGAGGATGAGCACCAGCCCAGCCAAGGAAAGCCAAACCCTCAGCAGGAGCCGGGGCTGAGCATCCTCAGGGTGGCCCAAGGCTTTGCTGTGCTGTGCTGTGCCCTGCTGCAGCCCTGCCTCCCTGCAGCTGCTGCTTCCTGCACAGGAAGTGGCAGCGTTTCTTATCTTGGCAGCTCCCTCCCTCCCTCCCGAGAGTTTAGGGCTGAGCAGGGCTGAGAGCAGCTGGAAGGCAGGTCCTGGATGCCCCAGCCATGACTGGAGTGCTCCATCCCCTGTGCAGGGCTGTATTTTTGGGAGGTCTGACTGCACGGAGGGGCCGGGTTGTTGCTGGAACAAAACTGGGGGGGATTGCAGCTCTGTGCCCAGCTCTGTCCATGCCTGATGTATGCCCTCCATGCATCCCTTTATCCATGCATCCCTCCATCCCTCCATCCCTCCATCCCTCCATCCCTCCATCCCTCCATCCCTCCATCCCTCCATCCCTCCATCCCTCCATCCCTCCATCCCTCCATCCCTCCATCCCTCCATCCCTCCATCCCTCCATCCCTCCATCCCTCCATCCCTCCATCCCTCCATCC
>NW_005054399.1:2077155-2100537 GCF_000277835.1 Geospiza fortis
CCTTGCTCCCCAGCTCTGCTCTTTGTTCTCATGCTTAAAGGGCCGTGCTTATCAAACATTTTTTTCCGTGGCCTGGAAGTTTTGCAGCCCATTGAGATTTTCCTGTGCTGTCTGTCCTGCTCTCCTCCTCAGCCTCTCCCTGTCTCTGGTGGGAGGCAGCGCTGCAGGGATCGGCTGTCCCAGGACAAATCCCGTGGGAGTTTCCTCACAGCACAGACTGGGCCTGGAGCTGCAGCAGGGAGCAGTGGGTAGGCTGTGACTTCAGCAGGGCTTGGGATGCTCTCCTTCCCCGTTTCTGTGGCAATTAGGCGAGTGTGTGCAGGATTTCCAGTGTGGTGCTTCTGGGAGGATCTCACCTGAGGGCTGAGCAGCTGGTTGGAGGCTGGCAGGGAAGGGGCTCTTGGGGGTCCCTGGTAATTCCTGGGATCCCCCCTGGCTCCTTTTCCTGACACTGGCACAAGGGCTGGAGGGTCAGGCTGGGTGAAGGGGTGAACAGAGCACCTGGCACAGGCAATGCGTTTCCAAAATAGCAAATTTTTCCTGAAAATGGTGCCAGGATGCTGCTCAGGGATCCTGGGATGCTGCTGGGGGGCTGGATCCTGGGATGTGCTCAGGGATCCCGGGATGTGCTTGGGGATCCCGGGATGTGCTCGGGGATCCAGGGATGTGCTCAGGGATCCTGGGATGTGCTCGGGGATCCCGGGATGTGCTCAGGGATCCAGGGATGTGCTCAGGGGTCCGGGGATGTGCTCGGGGATCCCGGGATGTGCTCAGGGATCCAGGGATGTGCTCAGGGATCCTGGGATGTGCTCGGGGATCCCGGGATGTGCTCAGGGATCCAGGGATGTGCTCAGGGATCCTGGGATGTGCTCAGGGATCCAGGGATGTGCTCAGGGATCCAGGGATGCTGCCCAGGGGCTGGATCCGGGGATGTGCTCAGGGGCTGGGCCCATCCCTTTGCCCCAGGCCGCTGCTGCTTCCCTGGGCACCTGCTGGCTGCTGGTGCTGCCCGATGGGTGTTTCTTTGGACACCCTCTGCTGGGGGGTGGGAGCTGCTGGTGGCTTTCTGGGGAGGCCCTTTGGTGAGAGCTGCTGGTGGAGAACATCCCTCCCCTGCCTGTGGCAGCCTGGGGTGTTTGATCCTCCCGCTGTGGCAGCCGGGAGCGCTTTAAAGCACAGACACCAAGGAACAAATACTGCTTGGTTTTATTTCTCCTCTATTTTAAAGCAGCCCCAGTGCCCATGGAGCAGCTCCTGGCTGAGTCTGTGGCCCACGGGGTGGCTCTGGGTGCTGTGGGAGGGTGCAGAGCGTGGGGGCTGTGAGTCAGCACTGCCCGAGCAGATGGAGCTGCTGTGATAGCACTGCTGGGGCTGGCAGCAGAGTGGGGGGTGCTGGGCTGCAGTCCCCAGCCCCTGTGGCCCCCCAGAGCCCCCCTCAGCTGCTCTCACAGGGGACTCCCCCGGGCCAAGGGAGCCCTGCCCTGTGTCCCAGCCTGGGGCTGAGGCTGTGCCGTGCAGCAGCAGGGAGGGGCTGCAGTAACACATCCAACAGCGGCACAGAGAGGGACAGAGAAGCATCCTGAGATGGTCTGAGGGCCCTTTGCTCGGTGGTGTGCGCAGGAGCTGTGGCGTGGCAGGAGCTGTTGGTGCCCAAAGTGCTGCCAGGGCACGTTTGCACTAGCAGGAATCTTTGAAAGCCCAAGTTGGTGCCAGGGGTTCCTGTGCTGGTCACAGCCCCAGGGAAGTGCTGTGGCCACAGAGGGTTCAGTCAGCGCTTGGTGTTGGGAAGCCAGGGCTGTGCACAGCCACACAACTGCAACACCAAATAAAACCCCACTGGAGGCAGCTTCACCTTAGTGGGGCCCTGGCTAATTGATGCCTTCACTTGTAGTTGGATCGAGCTGTTCACGTTCCTGGGTGTTCAAGAAACCCTTCAAACATTGTTTGGTGTGTGGAGAACAAGCCCTCCTAAGATGCTGCCAGCTGAAAATAAGCCTGAGGCAGCAGCAGGGAAGTCATTACTCTTCATATCGGACACAAAGAAATATGTTTCTGTTGTGTTCATGATTATTTTTGTTTTCTGCACTTCCTGGAAAGCAAAGGGACCATGCAGTGTAGTGGTTTTTTTTGGACATGCAGAGGGGAGCAGGATTGCAGCCCGTGCTCCTTAGCAGTGCAGAAATTGCTCGCAGCCCTTGCTGTGCAGTAACTCTGGGCTCACGCTCTCCTCCTGATGGGGTTTTGTTCAGAGAGCTGAAATGGTTCACATTTGGGGGCTGGTGCTGGAGCCCAGCGCGTGGCTCACTGGTCACCCTCTGGAGGGAAGTGAGGGCCCTGGCAGAGCCCCTTTGGAAGGGCTCCCTAAGCCCTCACCTTGCAGGGTGTCCCCGTGCCCAGGCTGGAGCCACCTCTGTGGATGTTCGCTCTGGCTCTGGCCAGTGGCACCAGTGGCACCAGTGCTGGGACAGCTGGGCGGGCACCAGCTGCAGGCACAGCTGGAACTGGGACCCTCTGAGTGCTCAAAGACTTCACCAACCCGATGTCCCTGCACCTCCTGGCCTGTTTGGAGGTGCGGGCAGTGCCCCTGGGCAGTGCCACTTGGGCTCTGCTTTTGGAAATAAGACAGTGCTCAGAATATCCAAAATTAAGGGGGATGGAGGGGGGAGGATGCAAGGAAGAAGATGTGAGTGAAGTTCCCCTCTCTGTCTTGGAGATAAGCTACAAAATCCAGCTTTAACTGAGTCGCGTTATTAGCACTTTGAGGACTGGGTTTTTATCTGCCTGGAACAGGATTAATAGGCTGTGACACAAAGGGATGGCTTCAAAGCAGGCATTGGCTGGGGCTGGGAGCTGTGGGAGCCCAGCTGGGCTGCTGGGGTTATCTGTGCTGGGACTGCCCTCTCCTAATGCCTGCCCTGTGCTCTGGGCAGCACTGATCCTGCTGGGATCCCTTCCCATCCTTCTCCCTCCTCGCAGGAGCCTGACCCGCAGTTTCAATTACAATATTAAATTACCAGGTCACCAGAGTCAAAGTAGGCTGCCAAGTTTTTAATGATCTTCTCTTTCTTCTCATGTGGAGTTTTTGTTTTTTTTTTTTTTTTTTTTTCCGAGCCTCCTTTCCATCTCTGCACTTTTAATTGAGACCATCTGTAATTTAACACATCGCCACAGTTGTGTAACTGGTGCAGGGTTTTAGGAGGGCTCGGTGCTCATCCTCAGGGACTGCAGCAGCTTTCCACTGGCTTCCAATGCCTTCCTAAGAAACCCAGAACTAATTGCCAGGACCGTTTAATCTGCTCCCTCGGGGCTTTGATTAATCACTCGGTGCTTATTTTCCATCTCTGGCTGCTGCAGGAGCTGAGGGTGTCGTGGTGGGCTGGGGCTGGTCCCCCGGCTGGCGTGTGGCTGTGGGTGAGTGGAGCTGGCTGCAGGCACCAGGGATGTCCTCAGGGCTGTCCCCAGGGAGCAGAGCCCAGCCCCTGGGGACAGGCTGTCCTTGCTGCCTGTCCCCACTTGTGTGAGGTACAAACCCAGCCTGTCCATCAGTTCTGCATCTCAGGGCCTTCGCCTCTGCCTGACCTTGGCCAGCCCCTGGCTGCTCCTCCTGCCCCATCTCCAGTGTCCCTGCCTGCCCTGGCCGTGCTGGCCCCAGGTGTGGGGCTGTCCCCTCCAGCCCAGCGTGTCCCTCTCACCCTGCCGACCCCTCGGATCACAGGGCTCGTAAGCCAGGCTTTTAGGAACGAGTTAGAGGGATTGGTAGCATGGAAAGAACCAAACTCCAGCTCGAAATCCTCCCTGATAGTGCTGCTGCTGCAGTGTGAGCTGGCTGTGGTGAGGGACTGGGGCAAGCTCCTTCCCCTCCTGTTCCTGCAGGGCTCCTGTGGGGTGGGAGCTGAGCTGCCCCGGGCAGGGACAGAGGAGCCTGCAGGGGAACAGCGCCTGCTCCTGGCCTGGAGCTGCCCCAGCCCTGCCTCTGTGCTGGGGGCACAGGCCTGGAGGGTTCGGGAGTGGGTGAGTGGTGCCTGCATGCCCTGGGGCCACCCCCGCCCTGCACAGCCCCTCTGAGTGCTGGTGCTCTCTCCATGGCTCCCTGTGCTGGGACTGGGCCGGGCACTGCAGGGTCTGGGGACATGTGCAGGGATAGAATGTAAGGAAATAGTGCAGAGGGTGGTTTCACACTTGAGGAGTTGCAGTTGTACTAATTACTAAAGATTAGGAACAGGCTTGTTTTTAACAAGTTACAGCTGTGCTTAATAATGATGAGTGCTATAGAAGAGTGGGTTGGCTGGGTGAGGAGATGGGTTGGAGTATGTTGGTTGTGCAGGGAAGAAGAAGGAGTCAGTGCTGTGAAGAGCTGCCCATGAGAAATCACTGACAAGGTATGGGGCTTTTGCAATAAGATACCAACAGGGACAGGCACAGGGCAGGCCAAGAGCTGTTCCCCCAGGCTGCCTGTGCATGCTGGGATGCTCTGCCTGCTGCTCCCAAGCAGCTTTTTTGGACCCAAACAATTTGGAGAGGAAGCAGGAGCTGGACTTGTGCCACGCCCTGGGCGGAGGAGCCACAGCCAAACGTGGCACAGGTTCCTGTGCCAGCAGGAGCCACCGAACCTGGGCCAGCCCCTGTGCCCTGCAGCCTGTCCCTGTCCCTGCAGTGGCTCTGGCTGCTGCAGGCTGAGGATCTCTCTGTGCGCAGGGTGAGGGTCGGTCTCTGTGCAGGGCCAGGTCTCTCTGTGCAGGTTGAGGATCTCTCTGTGCATAGTGAGGGTCTCTGTGTGCAGGTTGAAGGTCTCTGTGTGCAGGCTGAGGATCTCTCTGTGCATAGTGAGGGTCTCTCTGTGCAGGTTGAGGGTCTCTCTGTGCATAGTGAGGACCTCTCTGTGCATAGTGAGGATCTCTCTGTGCATAGTGAGGGTCTCTCTGTGCATAGTGAGGGTCTCTCTGTGCATAGTGAGGATCTCTGTGCAGGTTGAGGGTCTCTGTGTGCAGGCTGAGGATCTCTCTGTGCAGGTTGAGGGTCTCTCTGTGCACGATGAAGATCTCTCTGCACACTGAGGATGATCTCTCCCCATCCCGGCTCTGCCGCTGCCATGGTCCCGTCCCACCCACTCCCGTTCCCCTGCCGGGGATGATTGATGCCGCTCATCCCGCTGGCTCCAGCGCGTTCATTGTCATGCAGAGGATGTTGTCACTTCATTCTGGTATTTCATGGAAAACTGCAGGCGGCTCGGGGTGTTTTGTTCATGAAGTCCTTCTGAAAGCACGTGGCTGGGCCCAAAATACTCAGCCCCTTCCAGTGAAAAAGGAGGGGAGGTAAAGGGTTCCCTTTGGGAAGCAGAGGCACAGCAGCCTTCCTGCTCCTCCTGCCCGGTGCTGGGCTGGTGTTGGGAACGCTGGGAACGCTGGATTCACAGCAGCTCTGCTGGCCAGGGCTTACCCCAGAAGCTGCAGGTGCCACTGTTGCCCAGCTCTGCTGCAGCTTGGCGTTGATGGTGACACCCCCGGGCCCCTGGTGACATCCCTGCCTTTGTCCCCCACCAAGGAGCACCCGGTACACGATCCCGGACCGGCCCCATGCCCCCCACCAGCCCTGGAGCTGTTCCTGGTGCTGCCCAGAGATCCCCGAGGATCACAGCTGGGATTTCACTGGAGCTGACAGTGGGAAAACAGCTCAGGTCTGAGGAGCTGACGATTGCTGTGCTGTAAGAACCCCAGAAAGCTTTTAACCAAAGCTGGGGATTAAATCCAAAGAGCACAAATTTTAGCTCAGCTTCTCTCTCTGTGTGCTCTAAGTGATTAAAAGCTGTAAAGCGCTGTCAGAAATTCAGGACTTCCCCTCCTGGAGCCCTTCTCTCCCCTTATTTGATGATTACCATGCTTCACTGCCTCTGTTTGATGTCGTGAGTGTGATTTTTTAGCATGGAAAGGAAAGCCGTGGGCAGCTCTGCCTGGGGCACATTTTGGTGCCTCACCGGGGCCGGGTGGTGCCTCTGACCCCGGGGGTTTGCCCGGCGTAGGTGGAGCAGCACAAAGCTCCCCTAAAAAGTCCTTTTCTCTCTTTTTTTTGGTGTTATTTTGTTTCCTTCAGTTTTGCTAATCTGAATTCCAAGCTGTTTCCTAAAGCTGTTGTTCCTTGGGAAGAGGAGTCGTTATCCAAATGAGAATATCCACAGGTTGGAAGGGAGCAGCCACACACTGAGATGTGCTCGAAATAATCTCTGAGCTTCCCTGGTATTGGAGCCATCTGCCAAAGCTCCAGCAGCTCCCTGGGGATGCTTGAACTCCTCCCTGGCTTTGATTTTCAGATGAATCTTGCTTGAACCTTCTTCTGTCTCTGTTAACTCTCCATCTGTCTCCCTCACTTGACATGCTGTATCCGCGGCTGATCCCGGTGCTTCCAGAGCTCTCCCTGGCCCGAGGAGAGGAACAGAGGCTTCCCTTTGCTGGGGATGTGTGTTCTGGGAAGGGCTGGGCTCAGGAGCCACCAGAGGTGACGGCCCTGAATTATTCATTCAGCAAAGCACTGGGGGAAATTGATGATTCCCTTCTCCAGAACATTGGGACAAGGCGTTCATGCAATGCAATTAGAGCACCAAATGGAGCTGGAGCAAGGCAGGGCTCACCCCTGCAGGGAGCTGCTTGGCAGGGCTGGGTGCCCTCTGCAGATGAGGGTATTCCATGTGGGAGATGGGGCCAATCCCCCTCCTGTGCCAGCTGGGAGCCAGCAGGGCACCGGGGCATTTGTCACCCTGCTCCTCCCCTGTGTGCCAGGGCATTTGTCACCCTGCTCCTCCCCTGTGTGCCAGGGCTTTTGTCACCCTGCTCCTCCCCTGTGTGCCAGGGCTGCCATGGGGTTTGTGCCCTTCAGGATGGGCTCAGCAGCCTCAGGGGTTTGCCAGGGAAGCTCTGCTTTGAGCCTTTCCCATTGCTGGGATACCTGTGCCCGTGCTGGGCTGGCTCCCAGGGTGGCCTGGTGCCTGTGTGAGCAGCTTGGAGCTCAGACAAAGAGCTCTTAGGGCTTGTCCTGGGCACAAACCCCAGCCTAGGAGGGGTTTTGTATTCTGAGGGCAAATCTTTGGGCAAAGTGTGAGGGGAGAGGGAGTGTGCGAGGTGAGGGGTGGCAGGGAACGCTCCTGAGCCTGTTCACAGGGCGGAAACAGGAGAGGAGGGAACGTCCTGCAGGAGCAAGGACCATGTGCAGCCTGGGCTGGCACTGCTGCTCCTTCAGCTGCAGCTGGTGCAGGAATTGGCAGCAGGGTTCTAAGGCATGCAGCAGCTGCTGCTCAGGGCTGCATCCCTCCACAGCGTGGCCCCAGCATCCCTGCACAGCCTGCATCCCTGCATCCCTGCACAGCCTGGCCTCTGCATCCCTGCATCCCTGCACAGCCTGGCCTCTGCATCCCTGCATCCCTGCACAGCCTGGCCTCTGCATCCCTGCATCCCTGCACAGCCTGGCCTCTGCATCCCTGCATCCCTGCACAGCCTGGCCTCTGCATCCCTGCATCCCTGCACAGCCTGGCCTCTGCATCCCTGCATCCCTGCACAGCCTGGCCTCTGCATCCCTGCATCCCTGCACAGCCTGGCCTCTGCATCCCTGCATCCCTGCACAGCCTGGCCTCTGCATCCCTGCATCCCTGCACAGCCTGGCCTCTGCATCCCTGCATCCCTGCACAGCCTGGCCTCTGCATCCCTGCCTCCCTGCATCCCTGCACGGCCTGGCCCCCGCACCCCAGGGACACCCCTGGCCCTGGGCAGCTGCAGCTGGGGCAGCTCTGCTGCTCCCTTCCCAGGGCCAGCCCTGCCCTGCTGGAGCTGCAGCTGCAGCCAGACGTGTGTTCTGCAGCCTTCAAACGCCTGGAACACGTTTTGGTGTGGTTCCTCTGATTGGCAGCTCCTGGAATCAGTAGGAAATCAGCAGGGAAATGCTTGATGGTTTTTGTGGAGGGTTTGTGAGCAGTGGTTTAAGCCAAGACGCCTTTCTCTGTGTGTGTGTGTGTATATATATATATTTAAGCAATACTGTGTTAGCATTTTCTAGCATTTTCTCTCTTTTCATCCTCCACAATAAGACGTTTCCTAGGGTTTGAGAATGCCCTGCTGCTGTTGTGGTTTCTTAGCTGTCAAACCCAGCCTTCCAGGAGATCCTTCCTCGCAGGACTGTGTCAGGATCCCAGGGAACAGAGGTGTGTCATCTTGCCCTGATGTTTTGGTGCAAATATTTTCAGGGCTGAGACGCTGTGCTGGGGCTGCAGTGGAAAATGTGCATCCCAGCAAATCTCCTGAGGCTGTGCAGAGTTCTGGGCTCAGGGTTTGTGTCCTGCCCTCCTCCCAGGACAGGGATGTCTCCCCAGAGCCCTGCAGTGGAGCTGGCCCTGAAGGAGAGTTCAGGGCCAGGAAACCCTCCTGTGCTATGCAGTAAGGAATGGGAAAGGTCAATCTTTCATTCTCGTTGTGTACAAACGGCTCGGGATGTTTGTAGCCAGCCAGTGGGATTTGATAACTTTATTACCCAAATAATAAGATTTACAAATTAACTGTCTAATTAGCGACCTGGGAAAGCTGCTGCTCGTGCTGGGGTTTCTAAGCTGACAAAGACATGGGCTGAAGCTGCTGGAGTGTGATGGCAGCAGGAGGACACGGGTGGGGAGATCTCTGCAGCCTCCTCACACCCACTGGGCAGGTCCTGGGAGCTGGGACAGGATTGGTGCCCTGAGATCCTGCTCCTGACTCACCCTGTTTCCCTTGTGCATGGCAGGAGCACTCACCTGGGCCCTGGGCAGGGTTCCAGTGGAGCTGCCAAGGCCTGTGGAGCCCCCAGTGCTGCTGGGGCACAGAGCTCTGCCTTGCCCTGCACGTGCAGGGAGGTGCTCTGCTCGCCCAGCTTCCAGTGAATTACCCTTGCACAGGTTACAATCACAGAATCCTGGAATGCTTTGGGTGGGAAGGGCCCTCAAAGCCCACCCAGTGCCACCCCTGCCATGGCAGGGACACGTCCCACTGTCCCAAGCCCTGTCCAGCCTGGCCTGGGACACTGCCATGGCCTTTGAGGTCCCTTCCCACCCAGAGCATTCCATGGCAGGTCCAGCCTGGTGGCCTCTGGTTTCCCTGCAGGGCTGGAATGGCCCCAGCTGCACTGGGGGCTCCCAGCAGAGCCCAGCCCAGCAGAGCCCATGCTCGGGGTGTCACGGAGCTCTCTGAGCTTGTACACACACTTCAGGAGAAATCCCTGCTAATAGAGTCCTAATTCCTTCCTTCCTGCTTCCCAGAGGCTTCTGTCTCCATATACAAATGACAGAAATGGTGAGCAACGCTTTCAAGAAAATGTTTGTTTGTTTGACTCAGAAAAGCAAGTGAGAGGTCCTGCGAGGAGAGAGCTCTTGGCAGCTGTTCTGCCTCTAAAACCTTCTGGGTTTGTTTTTGTTCACAATGGAAAATGTGAAAAGGAAAATGAATTTACAGCTGGATGTGGCAGGGCACAAAGAGAGGATTGTGAGGTTCATGGCTGATGTCACTTGCCTTTTCCTTGTTCCTTAGGAAAAACCCCATGTTGCTGCAGCTGGAGCCTGCTCTGTTCTTGCCCAGCTCAGTTTGGTTCCTGTGCTCTGTCTCCAAAGCTCAGTCCCTGCTTCTCATCCTGCAGAGGCTTTTATTCAGTGTAACTGCAGCTCTGGGAAAGGATGTGGTAGATGGGAGAGCCCTGGGGCAGGCAGAGCGTGGTGCCTGGGCTGCCCTCAGAACCAGGGCTGGTTCCCTGGGCTCCCTTTGGGCCCTGGAGCTGTGTCATTGTGTGGGACAGACAGGGCAAGGATGCTGGCCTCAGAACAAACCAGGGCTGGTTCCCTGGGCTCCCTTTGGGCCCTGGGGCTGAGGTCTCATCCTGTGGGGCAGCCATGGCAGGGATGGGTGCTCCCCTCTCAACCAGGGTTTGTTCCCTGGGCTCCCTTTGGGCCCTGGAGCTGTGTCATTGTGAGGGACAGGGATGGCAGGGATGGGTGCTCCCCTCTGAACCAGGGCTGGTTCCCTGGGCTCCCTTTGGGCCCTGGGGCTGAGGTCTCATCCTGTGGGGCAGCCATGGCAGGGATGCTCAGGGCTGAGCCTCCCTGGGGCTGGATGCAGACCGTGGGTGGCCAGGCCAGCCCTGGCAGCAGGCAGGTGACACAGGTGACGTGGCTGTGAGCTGCTGCCTCTGCTGCCCAGCCCAGCAGTGCTGCCACCTCCAGCTGCAGGGCCAGAGGGGCTGAGACCCTTAAGGAGGGTCTGGGCCATCAGCTGGGGTTACCTACAGTGACAAATGATTCTCTAGGGTCTGTCACCAAAGGTGAGGTGCTTGTTTGGCATTTGGGGGACAATCCAGCCTTGAAATACAGAGCCTTGGCTGCACAAACTGCAGAGACAGCGCTGGCAGCTTCAGGAGGGCACATGCTGAAAGGGTTTGGTGGTTGTGGGGATGGGGTTTAGCTCTGGATTCTTCTCCTGGGAGCCCGGGCAGTGGCAGTGGGGATTGGTTTCCCTCTCCCAAAGGGCAAGGCTGGCACTGACGTGTGTGAGGGGAGGAAGGCGTGCGTGTCTTCTGGTCTGGCAAACGGAGGCTGGGGAGATGCTGGAGAGAAGCAGAGCTGTGGGAGGAAGATTGCCCACCTGTTCCCTTGGGTACAATCTTCCATTTTTGGCCACATGCACTTTTCAGCTCAGATCCTGCCAGTGCCAGATTCTCCCTCTTTTTATTCCCAGCAGTGACCTCAGAGCGTGTGCCACGGGTGACAATGAGCTCAGGGAACAGAATTGTTCTCAGCCCTCCTCTGACGTGCACCCGACACTTGGTTCTGCTGTTTTACCAAAAGGCCTGGGGATATTCCATAAGGTTTCAAAACCTGCCAGGGGTTTGCTTGAAAACCCTCCTGGAACTGCTCAGAAATCCGCGTGGCTGTGGTTTGTTTTGGTGCCTCTTGGCTCTCACATGGCTGTGGTTTGTTTTGGTGCCTCTTGGCTGCCATGGTGCCATGCCCTGACCCTGTCCCTGTGCTCTCTTTGCAGTTTGCTGCTTCGTGGTGCACAAGAGGTGCCATGAATTCGTCACCTTCTCCTGCCCCGGGGCTGACAAGGGCCCTGCCTCGGATGTAAGTACAGGTCCTGGGCTGGGCTGGGCTTGCTGGGCTGGCAGCACCTGCAGGAGATGCTGCTCCATTCCCTGGGCTGGCAGCACCTGCAGGAGATGCTGCTCCACTCCCTGGGCTGCCCAGCACACACAGAAGGTGCTCCTGCAGCTCCCTGGGCTGAGGGCACCCCAGGGTTGCTGTTTCTCAGTTTATGGGATGGTGTAGGTTGGAAAAGCCTCCAAGAATCATCAAGTCCAACCATTCCCCAGCACGTCCAAGGCCGCCACTGCCCCACCTCCCCCATGCCACATCCAAATGGCCTTTAAAGCCCTTCAGACACTGGGATTCTGTAGTTGTGGGGACTCTCACGGGTTTCTGGATACTTTAAACACTCAAACCACGCAGGAACTTGTGCTCAGCAGAGCAGAGGGAACATGGGGAGGCAGAGATTTCCCTTTGGGGCTGAGCCTGCAGCCCTGCCCCGATGTCCTTCTCTCCCTTGTGTCACAAACCCCCCAGCCCTGCCAGCTGAGTCCCAGCCTGGTTTCCCCCAGGATTTCTCTCCCTGTGGATCCCCTGGCTTGGGGGCAGCGGAGCTGGGAGCCCACTGTGCCAGCAGCACTCAGGTCTGTCTGGCAGGTTCTGGGTTTTTCCGTGGAAACTGGCTAATTTGGGGAACTGCTGGGGGAGAGGAGCTCGAATTGGGGAAACGACAGAGCACCACAGCTCTCACCCTTAAAAATAGAAGCGGTGGGAGCAGGCGGCGTAGCAGGCTGCGGGAGGTGGAGGCTCCACTGCCCCTCCTGAGCCCTGCTGTGTGTGCACCTCCCCAGGGGCACCCACGGCCCTCCCTGCACCAGTGCCACCAGGCCAGGAGGGGCGCAGGGTGGCCCTGCTGTCACCCAGCCGGGGACAGGAGCCCCTGGGGACACCTGGTGCCAGGGACAGGCAGTGCTGGGGGGCGTGGGCAGGGGGGCTGCCTGCCCGGAGCGAGGGCTGCGGCTGGGCCTGGGCTGCTCTAAAGGCCCCGGGTCCCCTCCGTGCCACTCGCTGCTGTCCCTGGGGCAGCCGTGGCACTGTGGCACGGGCGCCAGGTCCTTTTCAGCTGCCCAGCACTGCTCCTTAAGTCTTCTAATACATCACTTCTGAGAACAAAGATGGAATGCAGTTCTTGGGACTAAGGCAGGGAGAAAATGGCCCTTTTATTGCTTCTTTTGTCCTTTCCCTTTTCCTTTTCCTTTTCCTTTTCTCTCTTCAGCAAAGGCGGCCAGAGCCCCTCAGGTCTGTCCCTGCCCCTCTGCCAGAGGGTGTCACTGGGAGATGCAGGCAGGGCAAGCTTCCCTCCTGCTGCACTGCCAGTCTTGCTCTTCCAGCAGCATCATTATATTCATAATATATCATATTTGTAATTATATGATCATATAATCCTGAAGGAGCTTTGAAGCAGGAGAGGAAGAGCTGCTTCCCACAGTGAGGATCCAGAGCCACCTGCACTGGGGGCAGACCTGGTGCCATCAGGCTCTGCTGCTCACTGGGGTGGTTATTGGTAAATCTTCATGAGTATGAATCTGCAGTGAGCCCCACAGAAAGGAGATTATTTTATTGCAGGTGTCAAACCTCACAGTGGTTCTGCTGAGCAGGGCAGGGATGCTGCAGCCTGGCTGGGGCTTTGCTGCCAGCCCAGAGCTGCTCTTCCCCATGGCCTAGACCTGGAGCCAAGGATAAAAATGTGTCTAAAGCAAAATATCTTCTAACTTCGCTCCTTGAGCTCTGTGTCTTCATAGTGCTGGAGAATTGAGGAGAAAACCATTTTGTACCTGTGCAGTGCTTGTGGTCCGCACGAAAGTTTCCAGTTTAGCAGCTGGGTAATTCTAATTACTGGCCTGGAGCTGTGCCCTGGAAGCTCAGGAGGGGATGGAGGTTGGTGTGTGCACAGAGAGCCTGGGGGGAGCAGAGCAGAGCCCTGGAGACAGGGAAATGTCAGAGTCCCTGTCTGTGCTCCCACTTGGGGCTGTTTCTGTTTGATCTGGCTGTGTTTGAGCCTCCTCGAGCAGAGTGGGAGTGTGGCTGTGTGTTTAACCTTGGCAAGGCTGCCGAGCAGGAGCTTCCATCTGGGAGAGAGCACTAATTACACATGCTAGTGTCTCCAAGCAGGAAAAAAAATGAAAGATTAATTGCTTCTTGCAGCAGGGAGTGAAGCAGTGGCTGGAACCAGCGGTGCTGCAGACACGGGGCCGTGTTTGTGCTGCACAGCTCTGCAGGCAGGGCAGGCCTTGGGCTCCTCACTGGTGTCCTGCGTGCCCGGGGTCCCTCCTGGAGGAGGGAGAGCTGCTGAGGAGGGGCTGAGAGCCCCCAGCCCCCTCCCTGTGCGTGACTGACCACAGCGAGGGCCCCAGGACCCAGAGTCAGCCTGGGTAATGCATTCCAGTTGGCAAACCTAATTATAGCTGGAGCTATTAGTAGAATGCATAATTATTTAAATTGTAGAGAAAATAATCATTAAAATGACCTTCTTTGCATGATCCTGCTAAAGGTTATCTAATCAGGATGTGTTAATAAACATCAGAGTTGCTCTGGGAAGGTAAGGGGCCAGTGTAGCTACATTTCAGTTTTGTGTGTAAATTGTCCCCAATTGTGGCTTGGGGAGAGGAGCTCAGGGAGGATTCCAGGAGGGATTTCTCCATGGAAAGGGCTCCCCCAAGCTGTGCCCCCAGGCCCTCTCTCACACCAGTGCTGTCCCTGAGCACAGGACCCCAATCCCTGCTCCCTGCTCCCAGCTCCTGTCCTTTGGATCCCTGCTCCCAGCTCCTGTCCTTCTGCTCCCTGCTCCCACCTCTCCTTTGGATCCCTGCTCCCAGCTCCCTTGGATCCCTGCTCCCAGCTCCTTTGGATCCCTGCTCCCAGCTCCCTTGGATCCCTGCTCCCAGCTCCTTTGGATCCCTGCTCCCAGCTCCTTTGGATCCCAGCTCCTGTCATTCTGGATCCCAGCTCCCAGCTCCTGTCCTTCTGGGCTGCCCTGGCCAGCATTTTGGCAAATCCTCACAGCCTCCCTGCGCCTTGCTGCTTTCTGTTGTCCTGCTAATTAACTCCTCCGGCCCTCTGCTGTGCCATCTGCCCCTGGAGCAGGCGCCTGCTGCCGCTGGCAGCTCCCGTGGGATGAAGATGTCTCAGCCTTGCTCCCTCCCAGCGCCTTCTGCTGCTGGCCCAGCCCCACGGAGCCCCTGTTCCTCCTGCCAGGCTGCCGTGGCCTCAGCCCAGGGCCTGAGCAGCCCTTCCCTCGCTGGCCTGGGGCTGGGCAGGCTCTGGGAGCCCTGCCCAGAGGGGATGGTGGGGCCTGTGCCCTCGCCTGCCCCAGCCCCCTGCCATCCGTGCTTCCCCTGCAAGGCAAGCCAGACCACTTCTGTCTGCTGGGAGCTGTTCCCTGCACACCCAGGGGATTCTCCACATGGGAGATGTGGGCATCAAACGGGAGGTTTTGGGTTTATGTCCCTGCCAGGGTTTGCTGAGCGCAGGCAGTAAGCTGTGGCTGTGTTGTATTTGCTGTTATGCTGTTTAAATCACTATGAAATTCACTTTAAAATGGTCTCTTCCCATGAACTGTGCTAATTCTTCTTCAGCAGAGATAATTTAAAGCTTTCTTTGCAATGAGACGGGGAGGGCAGCAGCCCCTAATCCTGAAGGCAAGGCTCTGTGTTCTGTCAAATGCAGCAAACGTGGGTGCAGAGGTTTCAAACACCCCTGGCTGTCGATGTGGGTCCAGCTGCCCCTTCCTGAGGCTCTGCTGCAGGAGATTTGGAGCTCCAGGGCTCTGTGAGAACGGTGGCACTGTCACCTTCCACTGTCACTTTCCACTGTCCCCAGCCCCATCCAGCCTGGCCTGGGACCCTGCCAGGGATCCAGGGGCACCCTGTGCCAGGGCCTGCCCCCCTTCACAGGGAGGGATTTTATTCTTATTTAGACAAGGAAACAGGAGAAACTTCAGATGCAATGAGTCAGGGCTGGGATATTGCAGGGGGGCTGGCCCGGGAAGGGAAGGGAAGGGAAGGGCCTCTCCATGCACGGGCTCTGCTCATGGCATTTTGCAGCTCTGCTCCACAGAAATCTGTTCCTGCCCCGTTCCTCAGGCTGGCTCAGCTCTGGTGGGGGAGGAGAGGAGCCTTTTTCTTTTCTTGGCAAACTTCTTTTTAACCATTCTTGTTTTAAGTCTCAGCATCTGCATACGCAGTGTTCTCGTCAGTCCTGTCTCCGTGGTACAAAAATAGTCTCTGTGCAGCCACTTCAGCCCTGCTCAGCGATGAGCCCCACAATTGCCACGTTCTGGCGCTTTCTGAGGCGCTGCCCAAGGTGACACGAGCCCCTCTCTTCCTCTGCAGCCCTGGCTGCTCCATCACAGCCTCTGGCTGTGCCCCTGTGCCTGGGAGGGTTTCAGAGCAGGGCTGGGAGCAGGAGGGGAAACCCTGCTTGGGGCTGGGGGGCTGCTTTGGGGAGCCCAGCCCTGCTTTGGGGAGCCCAGCCCTGTCTGCTTTGGGGGAGCCCAGCCCTGCTTTGGGGAGCCCAGCCCTGTTTTGGGGGAGCCCAGCTCTGCTCTGACTCTTTGCTTTTCCAGCTCTGGCTTCTCGAACTCTGGGTGCCGGTGGCAATTCAGCATCCTTCTCATGGAGTGGGAATTGCCTCCTTCTGCACAGAGCTGGTGTTTTTTATGAATGACTGATGCTCTGGCTTGCCTGAGCAGGAGTCTCTGTTCCTGGAAGGGAGTGCAGCAGCTCAGGGGTGATCCCTTGGGTGGCATGTGCTGGCACGTGTCCCCCGTGTGCCCTGCCCCACCTGTCTGCCCGGTGCAGGGGTGCTGTGCTGTGCCAGGGGGCTCCTCTCTCCCAGGACACTGCAGGACAATCAGGATCACAGCATGGGCTGGGATGGAACTTTCCACACCATCTCAAGGTTGAGTCCTGGCTGCCTGCCCCGAGTTTCATGGGGGGAAACTCCCCCCACCTCCTGTTCCAGCCTAAAATCCAGGCTTCAATTCTCTGCTCTCCTGTAAATGTCTGAGGAAAGCAAAGGCTCTCAGACCTGCAGAGCCACTGGCAGGACTGGCTGCTTGGGGTGGCCAGAGCGCAGGTTTGTGACCTGGCAGAGCACAGGGTGATTGTGACCCCTTGTCCCCTCAGCCTTCCCTGCTGGGAGCTGTGTCTGCAGGCAGCTTCCTCGGGGTCAAATGTGAGATATTTCCAGTTTCAGTGCCCTGGCGGAAGCCTGTGCCCGATCCCTGGCACGGCACAGACCACGTTAAAGGGAGCTCTGTTGGTTTCCCCCTCGTGGGTGCCATTGGGGTTCTCTGTGGTGCTGAGCACTAGAGCAGAATGCTGGTGATTAATGCAGCTGGAGGCTCCAGTGCAACAGTGCCGGGAAATTAATTTCAGGGGGATGGAATGTATTGGTGGTGATGTTACATCTCGCTTCTGATTCCGCTCTTTATTTATTTACTCTGCTCACAGTGCCCTGAAAAGGTGTCTCTGCTAATGCCTGGGCAGCTTTCCAGGCCATTAAAAAGCTGCTCAGCTCGAATGACAGAGCTGGGAGCTGAGCCTCATCCCTAACCCTTAAACAATTAACGTGAGCTGAAATGAAGCTGCTCCTGCTGGAGCCTTCCCCTGGCCTGTGCTGCTCCCCCTGCCCAGCCCCTGCTCCAGACTCTCCTGAGCCCCACCATTGTGTCCCATGTCCTCTCTTGCACAGAACACGCCAAGAAAGGCCAAACCCCTGCTCTGCCTCAGTGCTGGCTCTGGCTCCCTGTGGAGAAGCTGTTTCTTCTGGAAGTTTTCTCTGGCACAGGTGCCCAGAGCAGCTGGGTCTGCCCCTGGATCCCTGGCAGTGCCCCAGGCCAGGCTGGACAGGGCTGGGAGCACCTGGGACAGTGGGAGGTGTCCCTGCCATGGCAGGGGTGGCACTGGGTGGGATTTAAGTTCCCTCCCAACCCATTCTGATTCCATGATTTGGGTTTGTTTTTGATTCCATGATTTGGGTTTGTTTGGCTCTAACTCCTGCAGACCCTTGCTGGAGGCCACGAGTTTGCCCAGTGGCTGCACAAGGGATAAACTGGGCTCTGCTGGGTCTGCACCCTCTGCTGCTGGGCAAAAATCTGCCCTTGCTTGTAAAAAACCTCAAAATAATAAAGTATCCCCTAAGCAGCTTGAATGCCTGGAGTGTGAGGGGAGGGCTGGCACCAGAGCACGGGAGATGTTCCCTGGGCAGGTTTAATTTAGATGGAATCACGAGTGGCTTTTCCTGCTCTGTGTGGAAGCTGGGCACTGTCCAGCCCTTCTGTTGGTCCGTACCCACCACCTTCACCTGGTGCTTTCCATGCCAAGGCTGAGTTATTGGAAAACAGTGAATCGCCAGCCAAGCCAGCGCATTGCTTTTCCATTGTTATGGCAACACAGATGAAGAGGAATGAAGCTGGATCCTGGTGGCTGCTGGAAAGGTCCCCACGAGCCGGTGGCAGTTGACTGAAGTACATTAGCAGCACCTCCAGAGCCAGCTGGCGCTTGGAACGGGGAGAGCAGGGCTGCCTTGCCAACACGGGATGCAAGTTCATAATCCTTGTCCTTTGTTTTCCTGCCAGGACCCCCGGAGCAAACACAAATTCAAAATCCACACGTACTCCAGCCCCACCTTCTGTGACCACTGCGGGTCCTTGCTCTACGGGCTCATTCACCAGGGGATGAAATGTGACAGTAAGTGACTGATGGGAGGGGGCTCAAGAGCCCCAGATCCGGGGCTGCAGCCCAGAGCCCGTGCCCAGTGCCAGCAGTGTGGAGCTGCAGGGCTCTGAGTGCCCGAGGGGCACCAGCGGGCACCTCCTCACCCTGTGCGGGCAGTGCCCGGGGCTGCTGCAGGGAGAGGGGAGGGCAAGGCACTGCCCTGGGGGAGGCTCCCCCATCCCTCTGCAGCAGCATCCCCACATCCCCCTGTGCAGCACCCCCACACCCCCCTGTGTGGCAGTATCCCCCAAACTGCTCTCCACAAGCACCCCCATAGCAGCATCCCCGCAGCATCCTGTGCTCCCCTGCATGCCCTGCATCCCCCGCAGCACTCTGCGGTCCCCAGCCTGCCCTGCATGCCCCGCATCCCCCGCAGCATCCTGTGCTCCCCTGCATGCCCTGCATCCCCCGCAGCACTCTGCGGTCCCCAGCCTGCCCTGCATGCCCCGCATCCCCCGCAGCATCCTGTGCTCCCCTGCATGCCCTGCATCCCCCGCAGCACTCTGCGGTCCCCAGCCTGCCCTGCATGCCCCGCATCCCCCGCAGCCTCGCCGCTCTCCGTGGCTGGCTCCGAGTGACACCCTGTGGCTGTGGCCGGGCGCTGCCGCTCTCCCGGCGCTGCAGCGGGGGAATCGCTGCGCAGGGAGCAGAACACGGGGGCTGGCGGCAGAGGGAAGGGATGGATCGGTAATTTTCCGAGTTAATCCTGTGTGTTCCTATTTAAGGGGACTGGGACACGCAGCATGTGCGAGCTCGGCTGCTCCCTGCTCAGGGATGGGGAAGCTTGGCTGTCTGGGAACAGCTTATTCCTTAGAACCTTGGGAACCCTGCCAAGGGGAAGTGAGCTGCTGGAAAATGTAAATACTGATATAGGGATCTCTATAGATAGATAGCTCTCCGTGCCTCTCCCTGGGTGTACAGATACTCGGGTAGGTTTTAGTGCCCCTCTTTGGTTCCTGCTGGCTCCAGCTGAGCCCCCCGGGGGTGAGGGGAGAGAATTTTAACGAGTCAGCAGAACTGAAGCAGCTGAGTGAGGGCCCAAAGCCCTCTGGGGTGTGTCGGGCAGGGCCCAGAGCTGCTGGCAGGGGGTTCCTGTGGGTTGTCCCTGAGCCCAGGCTCTGGATCTCCAGCTGCCCCTGCAGATCCACCTGCCCTGCGTTCAATCCTCACACCAGCCCGGTTTGGGAGGGGGGCAGGCTGTCCCCATGCCCTGCTCAGGGTGCTGAGTGTGCCCTGTGTCCCCCAGCCTGCATGATGAACGTGCACAAGCGCTGTGTGATGAACGTGCCCAGCCTGTGCGGGACCGACCACACGGAGCGCCGGGGCCGCATCTACATCCGCGCCGACATCGACAAGGACGTGCTCACCGTCGTAGGTACGTGCTGCCGGGGCTGCCAGGGGTGCCAGGGGCTGCCATGGCCTGTCAGGGGCAGCCAGTGCCCGCTGTCAGTGCTGCCAGGGGGTGCCAAGGGCTGCCAGTGCCAGCTGCCAGTGCCCAGCAGCCCCTGCAAGGCAGGCCAAGGCTTTCAGCCTCCTCTGGCAGAGCTCCAGGGCTCTGTGTGTGATGGCACTTCCAGGCACAGAGTTTTCCAGGCGGTTTTTGAGTGATGAAGAATTTCAGCATCTGCAGGACCCCCGGGAGGGTGTGGTTTGTGCCAGGGAACAGGATTGTCCCGTCTCTAGAGGCTTTTGCCACCTGGATTTTGAGTTCCCAGGAGATAACGCTTCCCCGTGACCCACAAGCACCTCACAAACCACTGAGCCATGTTCCTGTGCTTGTCCCCCTGGGAGAGCCACCAGGAGTGTTCTCAGGAAAAATATCAAGTTGTTGAAAATGTTAATGAGGAACTGGAAGAAGTTGTGGAGGACTTTATAATTTATTTTTTGTTGCATTTGTCCTTAAAGGAGAGCCTCAGTGAAGCAGGCAGAACTATGTTTGCACAAGTCCTGCTTCCCAGGCACCTTCCTGAAGGTTGGATTCAGTGATCTTGGAGATCTCAGTGATCTTGGAGGTCTTTTCCAGCCCTAACGAGCCCGTGGTTCCCTCCAGCCTCCATCAGATGCCGGTGGGGTGCAGATCCCACCCTGGTGCTGTGTTCCCACCGCCCCAGGGGCAGGGAGGAGCTCCCAGCCCCGTTCTGTGCAGCTGGATTTCCATCTCTCCAGCTGGCTTTGAAAGGCTGGGTTATTTCTGGCCCGTTCTGGAGGTGTTGGTGCAAACGTGTCAGCTGTTGGCTTTTCCAGAAAGGAAGGGAAGCGTGCTGAGCTCTCCAGAGCCGAGTGGGAGTGCTTTGGGAGGGGAGAGCTGGGCACTGGGGAGCCCAGATGGCCCCAGAGCACAGTGGGCACCCAGCCCTGGGGAGATGGAGCCACCCAGCGCTGAGCTGGCACTGCTGGGGAACCTCCTGGAGCCCTGGGGCAGCTCTGGGCTCTCAAACAGGGACAGCGAGGGGCTGGAGCGGGGCCAGGGAAGGGAACGGGGCTGGGAAGGGGCTGCAGAATCCCTGAGGAGCTGGGAAGGGGCTGGAGAATCCCTGAGGAGCTGGGAAGGGGCTGCAGAATCCCTGAGGAGCTGGGAAGGGGCTCAGCCTGGAGCAAAGGAGGCTCAGGGGCCCTTGTGGCTCTGCACAGCTCCTGCCAGGAGGGCACAGCCGGGGGGAAAGGGCTCTGCTCCAGGGAACAGGGACAGGAGCACAGGGAACGGCCTCAGGCTGGGCCAGGGCAGCTCAGGGTGGATATTTGGAAGGATTTCCTCGCAGAGGGAGTTAAAAGCCTCGTGGATGTGGCACTTGGGGACGTGTGACAGTGCTGGCCTGGGCAGTGCTGGAGCAGGGGCTGGACTGGATGGACTTAGGGGGATTTCCCAGCCCAAGCAATTCCTGCAGGACCCACCCTGGGGGGCACAGAGGGCACAAGGGGCACACCAGGGAGCGCTGCAGGCGGGGGCAGAGCCAGGCTGCCGTGAGCAGATTGCACGTGGGGAATGCCCTTTGCAGGCTGCCTGCAGGAATCCCAGCGGGTTTCTGTGCAGGATGGAGGGGGATGCAGGAGGGATGAGGGGGATGAGGGAGATGCAGGGGAATGAGAGGGATGCAGGGGACTGGATGCAGGGGGGATGAGGGAGATGCAGAGGGATGCAGGCAGGGGGATGCAGGTGGGATGGAGCAGCCCCTGAGCCCGGCGGGGTGCGAGGCAGCGCCGTGAGCCCGCCCTGCTCCTGCCGCTCGGGCAACCAAATTTAAGTGACTTACTGTCTCTTATTTTGTTGGGGGAGCCGGGCCGGCCGGAGCAGCCTCTGTGCCGCGGGAAGGCGCCCGGTGCCTGCAGGCGGCAGCACGGGCACGGCCAAGCCCAGCTCCGCTGTCGGGCTGACAAATCCGCAGGGTGTGCCGAGTGCTCTTCAGCTCTGCGCTTTCCTCCTCTCCTACTCTGGGTTTTCCCTTCTCTTTGTAAAGCCGGTCTGTCCCTCCCGGTGGAAAACACAGATTTTTCACAGAATCACCGAGTCCTGCAATGGTTTGGGTCAGAAGGGACCTTAAAATTCACCTCCAAAGCTCGTGGGCACGGAGACCTTTGACTGTCCCAGGTGCTCCCAGCCCTGTCCAGCCTGGCCTTGGGCACTGCCGGCGACCCAGGGGCAGCCCCAGCTGCTCTGGGCACCTGTGCCAGGCCTGCCCACCCTGCCAGGGAACAATTCCCCCCAATATTTAGAATGTGGAATGTGTCTCTGGCCCTGGTGCAGGACACAGACACGCAGGGCACTGCCTGGCTGCTGTGGGACAGGAGCAAATGCACCCTCACATCCCTGTGCTGCTCTGGGCTTTGAGCAAGTGCCTCATTAGTGGCAAAAGGCGGTGGAGCAAGGTAGGAAATGCAGGAAATGAACGTGGCACGGGGGCCTTGCACAGTTCTGTAATGGCAGAGTCGCAGTGCAGGTGGTGCTGAGCCTGTTGTACAAAGGGCTGTGGGTATCTGAGCCTGGGAAATGCAGGGCTGGGAGGGCTGGGCTGCACTAAACGCACTGCTGCTCCAGGCTGGGAGCTGTGTGCAGGGCCCTGTGCATGGCTCTCAACCAGAAGCAGCTGTCCCCACCTCAGCTGTGCTGTCCTGTGCCACGGCACCCCACTGCACCTGCATCTCGGGGAGCTGGGGTCAGGGCAGAGGGCCAGAGGGGTGCAGAGATCAGTGAGGAGAGCTGCAGGGTCCGTGCTGTGGGCACTGGGCAGTCTCCAGCGTGGCCTTTGCCCTGCCTGTCTGTGTGTGTGTGAGGCAGAGGATGCCCTGTGTGTGTCTGTCTGTCTGTGTGTCTGTGGGGCAGAGGGTGCCCTGTGTCTGTCTGTCTGTCTGTGTGTCTGTGGGGCAGAGGGTGCCCTGTGTGTGTGTCTGTGTGTCTGTCTGTCCCAGGAGGGGCTGGATTTACCTGGAGGGAGCCAGGCTGTCCCACAGGTGTGCCCTGAGCTCCAGCTGTCACCTGTGCCCCCTCCCTCAGGAATTTGGGCTGTTGTTTCTATCCCGGCCCCCCTGAGCTTTGTGCAGCAGGTTGGAGTCCCAGGGGATTTAGGGGCTGTGAGTAAAGGCTCCTGGAAATCCACCTGGGCAGCTTTTTCCCAGATCCTTTGGGTTTGAGCGTGGGAGTGCCTGGCTCAGCAGGGAGCTGTGTGTGTGTCTGTCTGTGTGTCTGTGGAGCAGAGGACGCCCTGTGTGTGTGTCTGTCTGTCTGTCTGTCTGTGTGGAGCAGAGGATGCCCTGTGTGTGTGTGTCTGTCTGTGTGTCTGTGTGTCTGTGGGGCAGAGGACGCCCTGTTCTCCTCCCCTCCCCTCCCTCGGGGATGTCCCTGTCCCATGTTCCCGGTGTTCCCAGCAGTTCCTGCCCAGCCGAGCCCCCCTGCCAGCCCTGAGCCTCCCTCTTCACCCACCTGATGAGGGAAAACAGTGACCAAAACTGAAACCAATTATGCTGATTAGATAAACGAGCTGGAAGTGCGTTAATTAACAATCACCGGCCCGGGCAGATGCAGCTGTAATGAGTGCTGTGCCTTTCCCATTGTAGGAGCATGCACAAATACATCCTTACCAGAGCATTAATTAGCTGTTTTAACGCACAGGGTGTTAATGAGAGGGCTGGGTGCTGATGGCGTGGGGCTGCTCCTGCCCTGGCTGTTGGTGCTGTTGGAACATGAGAGCTGCAGGTCAGGCCAAGCTCCCTCCCCTCCAAAATCCCATCAGGAGCTGTGGGATCAAGGGCCAGGAGAGGTGATGGGCTGGGATGAGGGCCTGGAGCTCTGACCTTGCAGGGAGCCAGGCTTTGGGAGGGTTTTAGCAGATCCACGGAATCCAAAGAATGGTTTTATTAAAGACCATCCAGCTCCAAGCCCTTGCCATGGGCAGGAGCAGCTTCCCTTCGACCAGGCTGCTCCAGGGCTGTGAGAGCCAGAGTTTCCCTGTGCCAGGGCCTTTTCCTTTGGAGGGCAGAGGGAAGCAGAGCCTCCTGCTCAGAACAGCCTCAGGGAGGAGGGGGGAGGCCATG
>NW_005054399.1:2101353-2112213 GCF_000277835.1 Geospiza fortis
CGGTTTGCGGTGGGCAGGGGTCGGTTTGTGGTGGGCAGGGGTCGGTTTGCTGTGGGCTCTCTTTTCATTTCACATCAAAGGGAACCCCACGTGGCAGATCCAGGAAATCACTTGCTGGGCTTTGCTTATCCAGTGCATGAATCTTGCCTTTCCTTGCCCCTGGGGGCTGGGGAGGGGCCCTGCCCTGGTGCCAGAGCCGCAGAGAGCTCCTGGCCTGCCCCCCGTGCTCTGGGAGCGTGTCAGACTGATGTGCTCCCCCCTTTTGGGGACACGTTCAAAGGGAACCCCACGTGGCAGATCCAGGAAATCACTTGCTGGGCTTTGCTTATCCAGTGCATGAATCTTGCCTTTCCTTGCCCCTGGGGGCTGGGGAGGGGCCCTGCCCTGGTGCCAGAGCCGCAGAGAGCTCCTGGCCTGCCCCCCGTGCTCTGGGAGCGTGTCAGACTGATGTGCTCCCCCCTTTTGGGGACACGTGGGTGTCTCTTCCCCAGCTCTGCAGTTACAGCTGCCAGAGTCATTCAGAGATTTCGTCTGAGCCGTTATTGAGAAGCTGTTGCAAACTTTGCAGAGTGAATTCGGGTATCGTTCCCCCAGCTCCGCCTGCCCTGGCAGAGAGGTGACAGTGGCAGTGCAGCAGTGTGCCCATGCTGGGCGCAGAGCGGGGCACTGCCCCCCTGAGCCCCCCACCCCAGACATGCCCAGGGCCTGCCAGCATCTCCCCTGGCCATGGCTGAGCCCACAGTGGCATCTCCGTGGAGCCCAGAGTGATTTAGGACTCGCTTTAAATGCGATCATAACATTCTTACTCATCACTGCTAATAATGATGTTACTGCTTCTTAATGATGCACAAAAGTGTCAGGATATGAGAGATATAAAACTGTTTTACATCAGATTTAGCTGTCAAATAAATGCCATAAGTGCTGGCGAGGAGCACTCCTCCCCTGCCGTGAGGGATCGCTGCTGTGCCGCTCCACGTTTCCTTTTTCCTTCACTTCATTGTTGATTTCTGCTTGAAAAGCCAGGAAGTTTCTTAAGGTCAAGCAGAAGCATTTCGGTTTTTTTAAACGAATAGATAAAATTATTCCCATTAATGAAATTCTGAGGTCTGCACGCTGAGATAATAACATGAGGTAATCAAATCTCATGCTTCAGGGCATAAACTGATTAACTGCAGGGCCAGGACGGCTTCTCCTGCTCCTCAGAGAGGAGAAGGATAAACAGCAGAGGGCTGCTCGTTGGTGTCCTGGGGCTGTGCTGGCTTTGGGACAGTGGCACATGGAGCAGAGTGGCATTGGTTCAGTGTGACACCATTGTGTGTCCTGTCCCAGTGAGGCATTGGTTCTGTGTGACATCATTGTGTGTCCTGTCCCAGTGAGGCATTGGTTCTGTGTGACATCATTGTGTGTCCTGTCCCAGTGAGGCATTGGTTCTGTGTGACATCATTGTGTGTCCTGTCCCAGTGAGGCATTGGTTCTGTGTGACATCATTGTGTGTCCTGTCCCAGTGAGGCATTGGTTCTGTGTGACATCATTGTGTGTCCTGTCCCAGTGAGGCATTGGTTCTGTGTGACATCATTGTGTGTCCTGTCCCAGTGAGGCATTGGTTCTGTGTGACATCATTGTGTGTCCTGTCCCAGTGAGGCATTGGTTCTGTGTGACATCATTGTGTGTCCTGTCCCAGTGAGGCATTGGTTCTGTGTGACATCATTGTGTGTCCTGTCCCAGTGAGGCATTGGTTCTGTGTGACATCATTGTGTGTCCTGTCCCAGTGAGGCATTGGTTCTGTGTGACATCATTGTGTGTCCTGTCCCAGTGAGGCATTGGTTCTGTGTGACATCATTGTGTGTCCTGTCCCAGTGAGGCATTGGTTCTGTGTGACATCATTGTGTGTCCTGTCCCAGTGAGGCATTGGTTCTGTGTGACATCATTGTGTGTCCTGTCCCAGTGAGGCATTGGTTCTGTGTGACATCATTGTGTGTCCTGTCCCAGTGAGGCATTGGTTCAGTGTGACACCATTGTGTGTCCCCTCCCCGTGAGGGGACCCCAGGCTGTGCCAGCCCAGAGCCTCTGCCAGCCCCGGGCTCCTCCTGCTGCTCCCACGGGGGTCCTGGGGAGTTTCTGCTGGCCCTGGGGCAGGAGGAGGGTGAGAACCACCCCAGTCCCCTGCCCTGGTGCTGCTGTCAGTGCCTGGCACTGCCCAGGGGCCGTCCCTGAGGCTGCCAGCGCTGCAGGGGCACCGAGAACACGTTGTCATGGTGGATTTACAGCCAGGGAGGTGACAGGGGACAGGAGCAGCTCGGGGTGGGGTGTGTGGGGAGCCCAGGCTCAGCAGGGCACTGGGGCATCGTTCCCCATGCCCTGGCAGCACCGAGGGGCACAGGAGCCCCAGAGGGTGGCACTGGGTGGGCTTTAGGGTCCCTGCTGAGCCAAACCTCCCCAGCAGTCGGTGATTCTGTGCCAGCATCCCTGCCTGGTGCCACCCTCAGGGACGGAGGGGCCGGGGCTGCTGCAGGGCCCCCTCGATGTGGATGGGGGGGGGGGCCAGCCACACTTCCCACACCTCTCCCGCCTCACAGGCTGCTCTCAGGGCTGTCACCTTTGATAAATGAGCTCGTTTATAAATGCAGAGTTGAATTTTGGCCACGAGTTCGATTCCATGGAGCTGGAAATTGGGCAGTGCTCCGGGAGGACAGCAATAGATGGCAGATTTGGGGGCATTAATTTGCTTTTCAAAGCTCCTTGGTCCCCGGCCTCATCAGAAATTCCTTACTGGTGAGTTGGGAACTGGGCAATTGGCTTTACTCTTCTGACCCTGAAAGTACCTTGGGCCATCCTGTGGTGCTGCAATGGAGCTGGAGTTCTCTCCTCCTCCTCCTCGTGGGACTGGGGGGTGCGCTGAGCCCCTGTGAGCCCCACGCCAGAGCTGCTGGTGGCACCTGCTGGGATTTCGGGCTGTTCCCAGCAGGGCACGACCCTCTGGGCCTGATCCCGGCTCTGGCCTTCCTTGCAAACAGCTTTTCCCCAGGTTATGGCTCGGCTCCATCCTGACCCATCACATTTCCCACCTCTGCTCTCTGTGCTCAGCCTGGGGGGGAGATAAGATCCTTCTCCTGGCAGACAGACCTTTTTGGACTTGATCTGGGCGAAGAGACTCAGCTCAGCCTGGCTGTATTTAATTTGTCCAAGCTGCAATCCAATTAGAAGCAGCTGAGTCACCTCAGGTTTGCTCTTCCCGCTCCGCTCCCGCTTCCCGGAGGAGCTGCTGGCCCCAGGGCTGGGCTGTGCTGCCCAGTGGGCACAGGATGGTGCCCCTGGCATGCCCAGGGCCACGGGGGGCTCCGGGGGGAGCTGGGTGCTGGATGTGGCTGCTCCTGTGCTGCCTTTGGGCTCCTGCTCCCACCTCCCTCCCATGGCTGCTCCCACTCCTCGAGGGGAGCTCCAGCCCCAGGCCCCCACAAATCGCTGCAGTTCTGCTTCCCAGGGGGCAGGAGGAAACAAATCAGCTTCAAACTGCTCAAAGCCGAGAGCAAACAACAAATCAGCCTGTCAGAAAGTAAAAATAATCTCCTGAGCCGACCCTGCAGCCTCCCCCGTGCACGAGAGCTGCGTGTGCTCGGCGCTGCCATGTCGTTCCTCATGTAATGCCCATGTCTGCACAGAGCCAGGCTAATTCTGCTTTTAATCACTATTTTCACACTTACTCTTGGCACGCAGGGAAGTTGTCAGTTGTTGGGTATTTTTGTAGCTGGAATACTGAATTTAATCCTTTTTCTCTTCCCCAGTAAGAGATGCTAAAAACCTAGTTCCTATGGACCCTAATGGCTTGTCAGATCCCTACGTGAAGCTTAAACTAATCCCTGACCCCAAAAACGAAAGCAAACAGAAGACCAAAACCATCAAGTGCTCCCTGAATCCTGAGTGGAACGAGACATTTAAATTGTAAGTACAAGGAAAACGTTTAAATTTGTAAAGTGAATTTTCTCACCACCAAGAATTAACGTGGCTTTATTTGCTCTGATTTAATTATTCCGAGGCATTGAGCTGACTCGAGTGAGAAATGATTCCTTTTGTTCTGTAAGGGACACAGAAGCACCCAAAGCTCTGCCCTGACCCTGCTCAGAGCAGAGTGTGTCCGGGCAGGAGCTCTGTGCTCTCTGTGTGGGTCAGATGTGCCCTGAAACCAGATGTGCCCTGAAACCAGATGTTGGAGACCCCAGCAGGCCCTGGGGACCATCCCTTCCCTTGCACCCTGTCCATGTGGAGTGTGGGGGGCACAGGGTGAGGGAGCAGCTCAGGGTGGGACCATCCCTGTGCCATCCCTGTGCCATCCCTGTGCCATCCCTGTGCCATCCCTCTGCCATCCCTCTCCCTTCCTCTCTTGCAGCCAGCTGAAGGAGGCAGACAAGGACAGGAGGTTGTCTGTGGAGATCTGGGACTGGGATCTGACCAGCAGGAACGACTTCATGGGCTCCCTGTCCTTCGGGATCTCTGAGCTGCAGAAGTCAGGAGTGGATGGATGGTGAGATGTGATTGTTCTGTCACCGCCAGGGGCACAGAGCAGCCCAGGGTGTTTGTACCTGGGATGGGGCAGCCCCTCAGACCTCCCAGCTTCCCTCTGCTCCAGACACCCCTCCCAGCTCCACCTCTGGGGCTGCTCAGGGTCACTGCAGCCACGGGCTGTCTGTGTGGCACCAGGGCATGGACTGCCTCTGTGGGACCTCCCCCATGGCCTTGGGGGCTTGGGGAATGCAGAGGAGGGCTTGGGTGGGCTGGGTGCCCACAGTGCCACTCCTGGGCAGAGCTGTGGGTGCTCCCACTGCTCCCCAGCCCCGTCCTGTCCCCTCCCGGCTGGGCACAGTGTCTGGCATTTGGGGTGGCATTTGGGGTGGCATTTGGGGTGGCATTTGGTGTGGTATTCTCGGGGTGCCCCGTGGCAGGAAGGGAATGATGAGTCTGACTCCCTGTCCTTGGAAGGCTAATTAATTATTTTATGATCTATATGATATTAAAGAATATACTATACTTTACTGAAATGATACTATATTGAATACAATGCTATACTGAAACCATACTCAAGGATAGAGAAAGGATACAGACAGAAGGCTAGAAAGATAATAATGAAAACTCGTGTCTCTCACCAGAGCCTTGACTGTGATTGGTCATTAAATCAAAACAATTCACATGAAACCAATCAAATAATGACCAGTTGGTAAACAATGTCCAAACCACATTCCAAAGCAGCAAAACACAGGAGAAGCTGTGAATCAGATAATTATTGTTTGCATTTTTCTCTGAGGCTTCTCAGCTTCCCAGGAGCAGGAATCCTGGTGAAGGGATTTTTCAGAAAACGTGACAGTGACACGGTGGCATTGTGCCGGTCACCTGCCGGGCCCTGATGGGCAGGGCTCCTCCTCTGGAGGGAGCTGTCCCTTCCCAGCTCCCAGCCCCTGTCAGGGTGTGTGTGTGCCGCGCACTGCCAGCTCCCAAAGCCCCTCCCAGCCTGTTAAAAAGCTTGGAAGTGGAGATCTAAGTGGTTTTCCTTGTCACAGCGCCGGCTGGAGTGAGCTGCAGGAGGAGGAGCCCTGATCCATATTTCATACCCAAACAGCCGCAGTTAATGGAGGAACCAGCTCAGAGGCACAGCCTGGGCAGGCAGGGCTGTCCTGGAGCAGCCCCTGGCATCACACCCAGCCCACCTGGGCTGGACACACCTGGGCTGTGCCCCAGCAGGGTGAAACTCCTGCCAGCTCAGCGGTGTTCCCGTGATTTCTGATCACGGCTGCTGAAGCTTTCCTCCTCCTTTGGGGGAGCATCCTGTCTGTGTGCTCGGGGTGGCAGTGCCAGCCTGCCACTGGCATGTGCCATGTGCTGTCCTCGTGGGGCAGCTGATGAAAAGGGGTTTGCCCACGCCTGTGCCCGTGGCTGTCACCAGAAACACGAGTTTGTTTGTGGGTTGGGGTCAGGACTGGTTTGGCAGGGACACCAGTGCTCCGTGTGCCCACCACAGCAGGCAGGGGATGCACCCCCTGGGCTGGGGGGTCCCCAGAACGCAGAGGGCGCCCAGAACATCCCTCAGGCCACTGAGGGGCTGGGGCTTGCCCAGGGGAGGGCTTGGGGGCTCTGCTGGCCTGGGCAGGGTCCCCTGGGTGCTGTACAGGGGCAGAGCCGTGCTGGGGCAGGCAGGGTCCCCTGGGTGCTGTACAGGGGCAGAGCCGTGCTGGGGCAGGGGGCCCAGCCTGCCCAGCCCCTGAGCCTGCCCAGCCCCTGAGCTGTGCCCTCTCTGCCCCTCCAGGTTCAAGCTGCTCAGCCAGGAGGAGGGCGAGTATTTCAACGTTCCCGTGCCTCCCGAGGGAGAGGAAGGAAACGAGGAGCTGAGGCAGAAGTTTGAGGTGAATTGGTTTTCCTTGGGCTCCGGGGTGTTCCTCGCTGCCTGCCTGCCGTGCCCGCAGGAAGGGACTCTCCCTGCCAGCTCTTCCCCTGGCAGGGCAGGGCACGTGGACAGGCTCCCGCTGCCCACAGAGGCTCCAAGGAGAAATGTCTATTTGCTACTCAATAAGCCATGGAAGTTCTGCTGAATGATGGATCCAGACCTTGCTGAGTGAGCAGAAATTGGCCATTTTTCAGGGCAGCTGAAGTCTCCACAGAACCCCAGGAATGAGTGTGGTGCATCTGGAGACTCACATGCAATGAGCCTTGCAGAAATGACAGAGTTGTCCTTATGGTTCTCAGCATGAACTCTGTGATTGCAGCAGACACTGGAGAGTTAGCTCCTGCTCTCCTTTCTTTTTTATCTTGTTTATACACAACTTTCCTGAACATGCAAGGAAGGACAGTTCTAATACAACAGCTGGCTACAGCCAATGGGTTCTGGCTGGACAAAGAACTAACAGCTGGCTTTTGTTGCATTTCATGGTGTTCCAGTGGTGTTAGAATGGTCTGGGCAGCCAGGTCACAAAACACCTTGTGCAGAGGTGCCAGAGCACACCTGTCCTCCCCTTGCTGTGTGCCCCCACACCTGTCCTGCCCTTGCTGTGTGCTCCCACACCTGTCCTCCCCTTGCTGTGTGCTCCCACACCTGTCCTCACCTTGCTGTGTGCTCTGACACCTGTCCTCCCCTTGCTGTGTGCAGAGCACACCTGTCCTGCCCTTGCTGTGTGCTCTGACACCTGTCCTCACCTTGCTGTGTGCCCCCACACCTGTCCTGCCCTTGCTGTGTGCTCCCACACCTGTCCTCCCCTTGCTGTGTGCTCTGACACCTGTCCTCCCCTTGCTGTGTGCTCCCACACCTGTCCTCCCCTTGCTGTGTGCTCCCACACCTGTCCTCCCCTTGCTGTGTGCTCTGACACCTGTCCTCCCCTTGCTGTGTGCTCCCACACCTGTCCTCACCTTGCTGTGTGCTCTGACACCTGTCCTGCCCTTGCTGTGTGCTCCCACACCTGTCCTCCCCTTGCTGTGTGCTCCCCACTCCTCCCCTGCAGGGACTCAGTGTCAGGGCAGGAATCCCCCTCCAGCTGGGCTTGGTTGGTGCTGGGAGTGAGGATGAGGATGAAGAGTGAGGGTGAGGATGAGGAGTGGAGTGTGCCAGAGCCTGGGACATGCCGGGGTCACCCCAATGGGTGTGGAAACCCCAGAGCCCGCTGCTCCCGTGCTCTGAGGGCTGCAGGTGACCTTGAGCGGGGCGTTCTGCAGCCTGGAGGAGCTGGTGAGAAGCAATTAGCAGCAGCAAAGGCCTGAGGTTCCCGGGAGGTGCAATCTGCAGGGGCTGCCAGCAGCAGCCAAATGGAGCCGCCGGGATCAGGGTAATGGAATTTCATGCTAGGCTGAGCTCAGCACAGCCTCACACTGCTGGGAGTGAGAGGGACAAATCCTGGGAGCGCCTCTGTGGGAGCAGGATCAGCACATCACAGCCCTGGCCTGGGCAGGGGGCACTGCTGGGGGCTGGGGTCCAAAAATGGGGCTTGGTGAGGGTCCTCAGGGGGCAGCTGTGATGGCCAGGGGGGCAGGAGGGGCTGTGTGTCTGTCTGTCTGCCAGGGCAGGGGGGGCCGTCTGTCTGTCTGTCTGTTCAGGAGGCTTTCTGTTCTGGGCTGTTCCAAATGGGTTTGTGGCTTCCTCTGTGATCCCCTCCACTTTCAGCTGCAATCACAGAACGACTCCAATGGGAGGGAGCACGGGGCAGTAATGGAGCTGGATGAAAAAGCCCATGTTTTACCTTGATGTATTTATATTCCCCCCTCTTTTTCTGGTGAGGAAGAGCCAGAGGCAGTTTTTGCCCCCAGAGGGATCTCTGGGGCTGTTTGCCATGCTCTGGGTGACTGGGCACGGGGCAGGGTGGCAGGGCAGGCTGCAGTGTCCTGCTGGCACAGGGACAGCGGTGACCAGGGCCACAGGTGATTCCCAGTTCTCTGGCAGAGGTTAAGTGGGAAGCAGCAGTGCCATGTGCCAGGGCTGGTGGCTCCTGCAGAGCCTTTCTCGGTGCTCATCACGCCCACGGAAAAGGCTCCCAAAGCTCAGGGTGCTTTCTGAGCAGGGAAGGAGCTGCTGAGGTGGGATTTTGGGAGCGCCCCCGGGGTTTACAATGCCCATTGTCCCTGCTGTGATGTTCCCCTCCCTGCCCCATCTCCACCTCTGCAGAGAGCCAAGATCGGCACGGGCTCCAAGGCCGCGGATGAGAAGACACGAAATGCCATTTCCAAACTGGACAACAACGGCAGCCGGGACCGCATGAAGCTCTCGGACTTCAACTTCCTGATGGTGCTGGGCAAAGGGAGCTTTGGGAAGGTGAGCTACCCCTCTGTCTGCGCTGAACACCCCTGGGGGGAACTGGGAGCACTGGGAGCCCAGCTGGGCTCCCCCTGTGCCCCACGGGGAACCCCAGAGATGTCTGACGGCACCACCACAAACTCCATCCTTCTGGGGAGCAGGGGATGAGCTGTGTCTTTAAAGCTCTTTTTGTTTGGTTGGGGTTTTCTTCTTCTCCAACAATTACAAGTATATGGGAACATTTTAATTAACTTCCCAGACCGGTTGTGAGCGGTAACAGAATTTCATTCTCCTGGTGATTATGTGACTTGGAGCCTTCATTTTTCCTGGGGTCTTGCCAACTCTCTTGATTTCCACTCGGGATCCCAGTGCTCCAGGGAATGCTGGGGCTCTGCAGGAGGTGGGTGCAGTGTTTGCTGGTGTGAGGCCTGGCCCAGCCCCACTCTCATTAGTGAATCGCCTTAATTGCAGGCAGTATTGCTGAGCCTGCAGGCTCATTCCTCAGGCAGGTAGAGGAGGTGAGGAGGGTGTGCAGGGATGCACCTGTTGCATTCCACAGCAGCAGATAACCATTGTTTTCATTTTGTTATTGAGGCCTCTCAGCTTCTCAGGAGGAAAAATCCTAAGGAAAGGATTTTCCATAAAAGATGTCTGTGACACCCCCGTGCTGTGGGTTGGCATCCCGGGGTGCAGGACAGCCCGGTGCCTGCTGCTCTCTCACAGAAATGTCCCCTGTGCCCCCCGCCCAGAGCCAGCGCTGGTG
This sequence comes from Geospiza fortis, assembly GCF_000277835.1. Taxonomy (NCBI): domain Eukaryota; kingdom Metazoa; phylum Chordata; class Aves; order Passeriformes; family Thraupidae; genus Geospiza; species Geospiza fortis. The sequence continues at coordinate 2,110,878 of NW_005054399.1, forward strand.
TCTGGATGGAGGCTCTGTGCCTGCGCCGTGTCCCCCGCCGCCTTCTCCCCTTGAATTTCAGCAACATTAGCAAACTCCTCAGCCAGCTCTGCCTTATATAAGGGAAAGTGTGACAGAAACTGTTCCCTGGAACAGCATGTTATAAATATGCTAATTAGCGCTAATTAAAACAGCACGTTGGTTCCTCCGGGTGGATGCAGCCTCGCCCTCACGTGTGCCTGCGCCTCCCCAGGCATCCCTGGGCATCCCGGCACGGGGACACCCAGGTGCCGCCGCCCTGTCCCCGCCTCCTGCGCTCTCCAGAGGTGCCAGATGTTGGGGAGGAGCCGGGCAGAGGTGCCTGGAGCAGGGAGAGCAGCCCAGCTCCCCAGCCCCTGGTGTGCCCAGCAGCTGGCTGTGTCCATGGCACTGCCATCCCTCTCCAGGGCTGGCACCTGCTCCTGTGCCTGCTGCCAGCCTCCCTCCTGCCAGTCCCTGCTGGCTGCAGAGCTCTTGGGCTGCAGTCAGTGTTTGAGTGAGCTCTGTCTGTCTCTGTTAACCCTTTGGCACCCCCATGTCCTGCTCAGCATTTTGCTCTCTGCAGGGTCAGCAGCGCCGACACGCTGCCCTCGGTGCAGTTTGACAAACTTGCTTTCTCTGTGTTCACAATATCTCCAGTCCTTATGCTGGAGCATTCCCAAACAAATACTCTATATTGCAGGAATAAATCAAGTTAAATATCAGCTTTTTTTCTGCAGCAATAAAAAGTTAAACAGGAATGCAATCTGCTTCCCAGCAAGCACGCTGGCAGATGGAGATCCCCCGAGCCAGGCCTGGGGGGTGGAAATGGAAAACAGGGGCGTGGGGCTGTGTGCTCCTGGCTTGGCATGCTCAGCCCGGGACACAGATGTCCCTGCTGCTCTGGAGCCCCCCTGGGCTGCCCAGGACTGTGGCTGGTGGCAGCTCCACGGGGCTGGCACCGCCAGGGAGACGCTCCCACGGAGGGAGGCAGCGCTTGGCACAGCCAGCCTGGGTTTGCTTTGCTGTATTATAAATAGAGGAGAGTGAAATTAGGTGGCTTGCTCATATTTTTGCAGCTGATCAATCTGTGGTGCTCTGGAGCTGCCAGGCTTTTTGGGGTTTGTGTAGTTGGCTGAGCAGGGTGGAGCCTTTGGCCGCTGCAGCTCTGGGCTCCAGTGCAGGGAGAGCTCTCTGGGCTGGGGTGACCTTCGGGCTCTGCGCTGGGTGTGACACCTGGCAGCAGGGCAGGGCATGGGCCAGGCTGGGTCCCTGCTCCCCTGGCACCCATCCCCATCCATGTTCTGGGCTGTGCCAGGGGCACTGGGCTGTTTGGATT
>NW_005054399.1:2112602-2134566 GCF_000277835.1 Geospiza fortis
GGTGGGTTCCAGCCTGCCCTCCTGGGCTCACACCTCACACCAGTGTCCCCCAGCCCCTTTGCCTGTGGGTGCCAGGGAGCAGGGCTGGCCCAGCTGGGCTGCCTGGGAAGCTCCTCATGAACCATTCATAGCATGGACAGCCTGAGCAGGTCCTGCACTTATGGGGGTACCCCAGCCAAGCTCTCCCTGCAGAGAGCTGGGAGCCAGGTCCCTTAGGGCAGAAGCAGATGCCAGGCTCAGAGGCTCCCTGCTTTCCTCTGACAGGGCTGTGGATGGCAAGGCAGGTCTGTATAGAACTGATATTGTATATAATGCTCTTATACTCAGGTAACAGGTTTAATTTTCCCTCAAAATATATTCCTAGAGTGGTTACTACTTCTTTTCCACCAATTTTGAGCAACCAAAGCACTTCTGCTTTTGTCACCTAAAAATCAGCTCTGGTTTTAGCACCTGTGTGTGGCGCCTTGTAAAGCTCAGCTGGTGTAAAATGGTGATAAATGGAGGCAATGAACCAAACCAGCTCCATTTGAGCAGAGCCACAGGGGAGGCCAGAGGTGCAGGCGCGGTGTGAGGCAGCTGTGTCTGCTGCCCTGGCACAGAAACAGGGACTGCCTTGGGTTGGAAGGGACCTTAGAGATCACCCAGTGCCACCCTGCCATGGCAGGGACACCTCCCACTGTCCCAGGTGCTCCCAGCCCTGTCCTGGGGCACTGCCAGGGATGCAGGGGCAGCCACAGCTGCTCCCAGTGCCTGAGCCTTGCTGGGCTCCATCCCACATCACAAGGAGCTGCTCTGGGTACCCCGGGCTCTTCAAGGATGAGCAGGTGAATAAATCCCCTCCCAAAGTCCCTGACACCCCCGTGGCTCAGCCCTGCTGTGGGATGAGCTGGCTGCAGCCCTGCCCCACCAATGGCAATGGCAATGTCAGAGCTTTCTCCAGAGCTCTTGGCACCGAGGGGCCCCGGTGCCAGTCCCAGCTAATCCTGACAAGTGGGGTGCCAAGGACAGCCAGGCTCCCCCAGGAGCTGGGAATGCCCCAGAGCTGCTCACAAAGGGCTGTGCCCTGTTCCCTGTTCCCTGTGCCCTGTTCCCTGTGCCCTGCACCCAAACAAGTGGGTGGCACCAAAGACCTCGCTCCCCAGGCTGTGTCCCCTGCCTGATCATCCCTGATCCCCGGCTGTGTCCCAGAATGGAATCACAGAGTCACTGAGCTTGGAAAAGCCCTCTGGGACCACTGAGTCCAACCCCAGCACTGCCACCCCCCGTCCCCAAGTGCCACATCTAGGTACCTGTGACATCCCTCAGGGTGGGACTGTCCCCGGGCAGCCCGTGCAGCAGCAGAGGGCTGGAACACGAGAGGGTTAATTCTGCTGGTCCTCTAAAGTCACCCTGAGAGCCGCTCATGTGTCCTCTGCCCGTCTGGCCCAGCCTGGAGCACATTTCAGTTCCACCCTGTCGATGTTGACTTCACGTAATTTATTCCCCAAAGCCCCGAGCTGCTGTTCCTGATGCCACTGCAGGATCTCTGCCAGCTCCTTCAAATGAAGAGCAATTCATTTCCACCCAGCTCTCCAGTCTGAGGCCGTGAGAGAGGGAAAACAGGAACCAGAGGAGGTTTCAGAGAGGGTTTATTTGCTGGCAGCCCAAGGAGCAGCTTAGGCTGCTGGAGCCTGTGCTGGGTCAGGCAGGGGACCCTGGCTGGGCTGATGGGATTAACCCGGGGGATTGGCACCAGAGGAAGCAGTGAATCCCATTTACTGCAGTGAATAAACCTGCACGTGGCTGGCACTGGGTGGAACTGGGAGGTTGGGTGGATTCTGCTGGCTGAGAGGGGCCTTGGCTGGTGATGAACCAGCAATGATGGGGTCTGCTCACTGTTGTGGGGGGTGGGGGGGACTGAGGCAGAGAAAACCATGGGGGGTTTTATTACTATTCCTAGAGACTAACTCTCAAATATTTACCACCTTGTAATCTGATGGGCTCTGTGCTCAGCCTCTTGACCCCTCCCCAGCGCTGGTGCCGCTCTGGGGGTGCCAAAGCCCTGAGGAGAGCTGGGCTCAGACACCATCAAACCCCTTGGGCTGGCTCCGGGAGGCACTGAGGAGGAGAGGGAGGCACTGAGGAGGTGAGGGAGGCGATTGTTACTCCTCAGATCTCGGAGTGCTTTCGGGAGCAGCCCTGGCAGCTGTGGGCGGTTTGGCACCTGCTCAGGGCTGCGAGGGCAGCCCCAGGGTGAGGAGCCAGCAGCTGGGGCTGTTTCAGCTGGAGGCTCTGCAGCTGCCCTCAGTGTGCTGTGCCCTGTGCAGGTGATGCTGGCAGAGAGGAAGGGCACGGACGAGCTGTATGCTGTGAAGATCCTGAAGAAGGACGTGGTGATCCAGGACGACGACGTGGAGTGCACCATGGTGGAGAAGCGCGTGCTGGCGCTCTCGGGGAAGCCTCCCTTCCTCACCCAGCTCCACTCCTGCTTCCAGACCATGGTAAGGGCGGCTGCCACTGCTGGGCACACAGAGGGCACCGTGGGCTGGGCACCCTGAGCACCAGCAGCCTGACACTTTGGGAAATGCATTGGAATGGTGCCCAAGGCCAGGATGGACAACCTGGAGCACCCTGGGACAGTGGGAGGTGTCCCTGCCCATGGCAGGGGTGGCACTGGGTGGGATTTAAAGTCCCTTCCACCCCAAACCACTCCAGGATTTTATATTCTCTGTACATCACTGCACTTGCCATAGCAATTGTGTGTTCTCTGCCTCGGCAGCCTCACACCTTCTCCAGTTCACTGGCAAAAGTGCCTCCAGGACCAAAATGTGTGTGTGTGACATGAAAGTGTCACGTACAACAGCTGGGCCCTGAGATGTGTCCAGCGGGGAGCTGCTGGTGACATCACAGGTGATTTCCCAGCCCCTTATGGCTCAGTAGCAAAGTGCTGCAATGTCCCCAGGACTCATTCCTCTGATCAAAGCCCTGAGCAGAGGGGGAAACCTAATCCAAACTGCAGGAAATCCACTTTTCCATGGGTGTGTGACTGGGTTTGTGTGAGTCAGGAGGGGGACAGGGGACCTTTAATGCAATCCCTGCCCGGCCCTCGAGCCGTGAGTGAGAATGTCCAGGTGCACGTCAGTGGGAGCCAGCAGGGGGAATCAGCAGAGCCCTTTAGAACGATGACAATGCTTTCCAGGAGGATTACATTTTAATATTGTCCCAGAAATTTCATTTCCCAAACACACTGGGTGTATTTAAAGCCCGCAGCCCGGCTTTGCGGCGCAGCAATCAGACTGTGGCAGGAGCAGCTATTTCACACAGCATCTCCTGGCATCTGAAGTGAGTCAGCACGGGATTATTCCTGGCAGACCTATAGTAGCTTAATAGTAATCGTATTTGTAATGTAATCAAAATGTATAGCAGGGTGTATTATCAAAGGCTGGCACAAAGCACTTTGATTTCTGGGAGCACAGGCCAGAGCACAATTCTCCACCAGGGCTGTTGGCTCAGCGGCTCCAGGAGAGAGAAAAGCCCTAAATCTGCCTTCTGAAGAGCAGGGGAAGATGAGCAAGGGGAGAGCTCCTGCTGGGGCTGGGGGGTGAGAGGTGCCTGTGCTGGGGGATCTGAAAGGCCCCAGGCCAGAGCCTGGGCTCTGGGAGGGGTGAGGGGGGTCCCTGGGTGTCCCCAGGTGAGCTGTGCCTTTGCTGTGACCTCTGGGGCAGCCACGGCCACACTGAGGTGATAAATCACACAGTCCCGGAGTGGTTTGGGCTGGAAGGGACCCTGAACACCATCCATGGGCATGGACACCTCCCACTGTCCCAGGGTGCTCTGAGCCCCATCCAGCCTGGCTTGGGCACTGCCAGGGATCCAGGGGCAGCCACAGCTGCTCTGGGCACCTGTGCCAGGGCCTGCCCACCCTCCCAGGGAGGAATTTTACCCTAATATCTGGTAAGGGGTGGATGGGGAGCATGGCTGTTGTCCTGGCTCTGCCCCTTGTTCCCAGCGTGCAGCCAGGCAGGGGAAGGAGCAGTTCATTAGAGGGGCACTGGAAGGAGCCCTGGCAGTGCCATCCTCCTGCCCAGGGACAGGGGAGTGTCACCAGCTCCGTGCCAGGCTCTGCAGTGCATTTCCATCTGTGTCTGTGTGCTGCCCAGGGGTGTGGATGCTCCAGCCCTGGCCAGAGCTGTCCTTGGTGGCAGGGGCAGAGCCAGGCCAGCTCGGTGCCCGTTCTCCCTGCAGGGGCAGAGCCAGGCCAGCTCGGTGCCCGTTCCCCCTGCAGGGGCAGAGCCAGGCCAGCTCGGTGCCCGTTCCCCCTGCAGCCCGTGGGCAGCCGTGCCATCTGCCTGCCTGAGTCACAGCACGGCTCTGCTGGGCACAGCGCTCCCTTCCCACCCGGAGGAGGGCTCAGCTCCTGCTTTTAGAGCTCAGCTGGCTGCCTCAAGAGCCAGTCTTTTTAGCATTCTTCCTCCTTGAAGCAGATCGATATATTTAGGAGGCAGCTGCAGCCCAGCCCGGCGCTGCTCCCTCTGCCGTGCTGCCTGCTCAAGGTGACATTGCCACACGTGGGCTGCCAGGGCTGCCCTGCACTCTGGGGGCTCCCAAATCCAAAATGAAAAGCTGAATTCCCTGCTCCATGCCCTCAGTGCCGCGTGTTTTACACAGCCCCACTGCCCCCGTGCTGCTGTGCTCCATCCCCTGGGGCTGCCCCACAGCTGGGGGGGGCAGCACTGCTGAGCCAAGATCCTCTGGGCGGGCACTGCCAGCTGGGAAATGCCCTGTGGGTGCGGAACCCATTCCTCTGGGTGGGCCCTGCCAGCTGGGAAATGCCCTGTGGGTGCGGAACCCATTCCTCTGGGTGGGCCCTGCCAGCTGGGAAATGCCCTGTGGGTGCGGAACCCATTCCTCTGGGTGGGCCCTGCCAGCTGGGAAATGCCCTGTGGGTGCGGAACCCATTCCTCTGGGTGGGCCCTGCCAGCTGGGAAATGCCCTGTGGGTGCGGAACCCATTCCTCTGGGTGGGCCCTGCCAGCTGGGAAATGCCCTGTGGGTGCGGAACCCATTCCTCTGGGTGGGCCCTGCCAGCTGGGAAATGCCCTGTGGGTGCGGAACCCATTCCTCTGGGTGGGCCCTGCCAGCTGGGAAATGCCCTGTGGGTGCGGAACCCATTCCTCTGGGTGGGCCCTGCCAGCTGGGAAATGCCCTGTGGGTGCGGAACCCATTCCTCTGGGTGGGCCCTGCCAGCTGGGAAATGCCCTGTGGGTGCGGAACCCATTCCTCTGGGTGGGCCCTGCCAGCTGGGAAATGCCCTGTGGGTGCGGAACCCATTCCTCTGGGTGGGCCCTGCCAGCTGGGAAATGCCCTGTGGGTGCTGCCCCCAGTCTCTCCCCAGCCCTGGTTATGGCAGTGCTCCAGCTGCATCTCCTGTGGGCTCCCTGTCCTTCCTTATTTAGGGAGGAAATGAGCAAAGGGGAAATTTTTGTTATGTAATGCTGCCAACCTGCAGCTGCTGCAGTGCTCCAGCCCCTGGGTCCTTCCCTCCTTCCCTCTGTGGGTGGCATGGGGCTGTCGCTGGGCTCGTGCATGGAGGGCCCGTGGCACTGCAGGCCCTTGTCCCCAGCCCCTCTCCAGCTCTCCTGGAGCCCCTTCAGGCCCTGCAAGGGGCTCTGAGGTCCCCTGGAGCCTCCTGTTGTCCAGGTGAGGCCCCCAGCTCTCCCAGCCTGGCTCCAGCCCTGGAGCAGCTCCATGTCCCCCCTCTGGACCCCCTTACCCCAGGGCATGAGTGAGCATGGCCAGAGGGAGCCCTTGGAGCTGCAAGGGGTGAGGAGAGGGGAGCAGCCCCTCCTGCCTGCCCTGCAGACCCTGCACCCCAGCGCTGCCATCCTGGGAGAGGGCTGGGGCTGTCACAGCCCCTCCTGGGCCCGGCCCTGTCCTGGTGGCCGGGGATGGAGTTTGGTCCCCTTGGGAACTGCTCTTGTCTCCGTGCATGCCCTGACTGGAGCCAGGGAGTGCCTGGGGAAATGCCGAGCAGCACTCTGGAAATGGCTCCTGTCAGGAAGGGCAAATGTACTCCTGGGAGGGAGAAACCTCTGGTTTAGGGATGCCTCCCCTTCCTTCTGCAGTGGATCTGTCTGCAGAGGGGCAGAGCAGTCCTGAGCCTTGCCAAGGGATCAGAGCCTGTGGGCTCTGCAGGGACAGCAGCCCGTGGGGAGCACAGGGATGGTGGCTGTGCTAACTGCTCCCTTCTTTCCTCCAGGATCGCTTGTACTTTGTGATGGAATACGTGAATGGTGGGGACCTGATGTACCAGATCCAGCAGGTCGGGAGGTTCAAGGAGCCCCACGCTGTGTGAGTGCAGTGCTTTGGCACCCTGGGGCAGCTGTGGGGTGTGCCTGTGCCACAGACAGAGCCCAGGGCTTTGCAGTGCAGCTCCTGGCAGCAATCGGGGATGGGAAGGTGCAGCAGAACTCTTTGTCTGGTGCTGGTGCCTCCGCCTCACCCTTGGGGTGCATTGTATTGTAAGTAATTGAGTGGAATAGATAAATGTAGGTACCTAAAGGCACAAGGCAGGGGTGTGGAGGCTTCCTGGGAGACACCAGGCCTTTGCTCCGCCTGGTCCTTTCCCAGGGCAGGGTTTGGCTCCTCTCTCGGGGTGCCCAAGCCCAGTGTTCACTGGGGGCCCCTGTTCCTTGAGAGCTGGGCAGAGCAGGATGTGTTCCTGAGAGCCTCCAGATGCCCACATTGAGCACTGAGCACAGCCTGGTGGGCTCAATGGTGTCTGAGAGCCCTGTGAGACCTGGAGGATGCCCGAGGGCAGCGTGGCAGCACTGCTGGCCCCAGGAGCAGGGATGGCTCTCTGAGCCGTGCTGCCAGCCTGTCGTGAGCTGCAGCCCTGGGCCCAGCTCTTGCTTAATTTGTGCCACCAGAAGTGACAGCCCCCAGTGGCATCCCTGCCAGCTCAGGCTGCCTTGGGTCATCCTCTGTGATCCTCCTCTGGAATCTCCTGCCTTTCCTTTGGTCACACCTGCCTGACGCCTTCCGTTCGCTGCCGCCCGATCGGGAAGGTTTCCATTCACCTCCTGTAATTATCAGTTTTACACCTCCTCTTTCAGATTCTACGCAGCAGAAATCGCCATCGGGCTGTTCTTCCTGCAGAGCAAAGGCATCATTTATCGGTAGGTGAGCTCGTTCCTCCCTCCCTCCTTCCCCAGGCTCCACCGTGGGCACAGTGCTGCTCCAGGCTCCTGCTCTGCCCCTGCCCGTGCCATGGATGGCGCTGGCAGCTGCCCACAGTACCATGACAGCATCCTTAGGGCTGGGAAAGACCTGTGGGGTCACTGAGTCCAGCCATGGACATGTGGTGTGTCCCAAAAGGAGCTGGGGGTGCCCCTGGTCTGGTGGAGGTTCCTGCTTTACCCCAGCTCATGGGAAGGCAGCTCTGGTTCTCTCCTGCCCTGTTCCATGTGCTGCTCTCCACACAACACAAACGCTCCCTGGCAGCCTGGACCAGCTCCAAGCCCGAGTTTGGCTGCAGGGCCCTGCTCCCTTACATTGCCACTGGAGTCAGTGTGTGCCAGTGGCTTGTTCCGAGCTCCGCAGGGCCACCCTGTCACTTCTGCTTCACCACCGAGGCTTCTTTGCCATCCCACCATGCTCCCAGCACCCAGAGGTAGCTGCCACGGGCAGGACCAGGCTCACAGGCTGCTGGTTGAGCTCTGGAAGCAGCGCTCGCTGCTCCTCCCTGCTCGGGAGAGCTCCCGGAGCCCAGGGTGGAGCAGAGCATCCTAATGAGTGTCAGATACCATTAAGTGCTCTGTAAAGGGAGATGCCAACAGTGCTGCTGGAGTCAGGAGATGCTGAAGATGAAAGAAGTGGAACAGACTTGACGTGAGGGCTGTTTCTTGCCATCAGCTGCTGTGGAGAGATTCTAGGTCTGTTGGTCCCCAGCGGCTCTGCTTCCTTCCTTCCTCAGAATGCGAATCCCAGCTCGTGTCCATCTGCTTTTGGCCCGCCAGGGTTCTGAGCGCTGACGGGATAATTAGAAATTACAGCCTTGAACCCAGCCAGAATGTATAAACTGCGCCAGAATGTATAAACTGCCCCAGAATACCCAGTGTTTGCTACAGAGGTGTCCTTGAGGCTGCAGCATCCACCCCTGGAGTGGTGGCTCGAGGCTGGGATTCAGATCCAGGGGTCTGTGGTTGGATCCACCTCTACAGCTGGTGCAAGGAGCAGAGCTCCTGGGGGCTGCGTGCCACAAACAGCTACTCTGGGGCTGAGCAGCACAGGGAAGCACAGCTGGTCTGTATTTCAGGGGGGCAGAGCACAGGTGAGGCAGGGACTTGTGCTGAGTGGGTGCTTCTCCATGGTGAGAGCTCCAAGTGCACTTTGATTTTCACAGGAGTGAAAGGAAAAAATCAATTAAATCGGTCTCCTGCCAGATGAGCGCTTTCCATCGCACACTTCAAAGCGCTGTGCCCAGCACAGAATTCCTGTGGGTTAAAAGTAAAATCAACACTCCATCCTGACAATCTCTGACTTATTTTCACTCGTTTCCCCAAACGTTTTCCCATGAAGGGTCTGGGTGTGAGCCATGGGCAGGCTCAGGCACAGCAGGGCTCACACTGTGCCCTGTGTCACCCTCTGCTCTCACCCTGCAGGGATCTGAAGCTGGACAATGTGATGCTGGACAGCGAGGGGCACATCAAGATCGCCGACTTTGGCATGTGCAAGGAGAACATCTGGGACGGGGTGACCACCAAGACCTTCTGTGGCACCCCGGACTACATCGCGCCCGAGGTAGGGACAGAACCGATCCCTGCGCTCCCTCCTGTGGGGTGACCTGGCTTTGGGCAGCTCTGCAGCTGGAACAGGGATTCAGGAATTCACCAAATTCACCATCCATGTGCTCCCTCCTGGGGGGTCAGGGAGCAGCCCTGCAGCTGGGACAGGGATTCAGGAATTCACCAAATTCACCATCCCTGTGCTCCCTTCATGGGGTGACCTGGCTTTGGGCAGCCCTGCAGCTGAAACAGGCATTCAGGAATCCACCATCAGCCTGCAAAGTTCACGCCCTCAGCACTGTGCATCCCCACATCCCCCTAAGGGGGCAGGGATGCTGGATCTGCCTCCCTGTTGTGCTGTGTGCTGCTTCCACCTCAAAGAGCAGCCTGTCCTCGTGCTGCTCTCCCTGCAGTGTGATTTCCTCACTGGGGTTTCCCATGTCCATCCTGCTGCCAGCTCTGAGCCTGCTCTGTCCTTGGCATGCTCAGGCCCACTGCAGGTTGCTCCTCCCTTGCTCCTGGAAATGACAAAACCCAGGGCTCAGCTCTGCCCCTCACTGTGTGTGATAGAAGCTTCCAGCACAACATGACCAGTGAGGAACAGGGAATTATCAGTGGATAGTATTTCCATGTGGAGTGGAAATCCTTAGATCTCTCTAGCTCACTGCAGTGAGGGACCATGTGCCTGATGGGGAGAGGCTCCCATCCATGGCTCTAGATCCCCACAAAATGACTTTGCAGTTGATTATTACTGATGTGACAGAGTCACACATGACACTTCCATGGAGTGCTGCATGGGCACAGTTTAATGCCAGACTTGTGAAATTCAGAGGAGTAATTATTCTCAAATGTCTGTTCCCTTCACTTAAAAGTATCCCTCTAAACTCTTGTCGCTCTGCTGAATTTGCAATGATGAAGTTAATATTTATTCATTTAAATGTTTCAGAGAGAGGGATTCTCTTTGCTAGGACATCAGTGCTGTTGTGTGCTGAACCACATTGTGTTTGCTGCTCCCAGTGAGGTTTCCCATTCTCGGATCCAGCGTGTGTTCCACTCCTCATCCCACCAGGATTAATTCTGGTGCTGCTGGTGCAGAGCTTGTGACTGTGGGTGATTAATGCTCCTTCAAAGCAGGACAAATGACCAGCTCTCCCTGTGTTTGCCCAAGTGTTTTCACTTTAACTCTTATTTTCTTCTCCTTGCTCTAATTCGTCTTTTTCCAAAAGAAGAACAGCAAATGGGAAATCGGGATGCAAATCACTTTGGCACCCAGGAGAGGCATTAAAGCCTGCTGCCCCTGGGTCCCCGAGGAGGATCCCACTGCATTTGGGAGCAGCAGGAAGGCTGTGTGGCTGTGGTGCCCTGGCCACGCTCAGCCTGGGCCCTCCTGCTGCCCTGGGCCTCCTCCTGCACGAGCTCCCATGTGCTCAGGCCAGGGTGGCTGCAGGGAGAACTGTGCTGCCATTCGCCTGACCCAGTTCTGGGCCTTCTTCTGTTCCAAGCAGGGCTCTGCGTGCCCAGGTGACAGGGGCAGCCTGCACAGGGCCCGTGTGTGACTCCCTCTGATCAAAGCTGTGTGTCATCTGCAGGGTCGTGTCACCTGCCATGTCACCTGCAGGGCCGTGTCACCTACAGGGTCATGTCACCTACAGGGCTGTGTCACCTGCAGGGTCACCTGCAGGGTCATGTCACCTGCAGGGCTGTGTCACCTGCCGTGTCACCTGCAGGGCCATGTCACTGTCACCTGCAGGGCTGTGTCACCTGCAGGGTCATGTCGCCTGCAGGGCTGTGACCTTCCCAAACCAGCAGCGGGGGCCAGCACAGGACAGGGGATTTCTTTTAAATGCTCTTTCCTTTTGAAGGCCTATGTGGTGTGAACTGTTCCCACCTGAATTTCCCAGGGCACTGTAGAGAGCAAGGGGAGGGTCTGAGGGTTCCTCAGGGGGGGTTCCAGGGCTCAAGTGTGTCCCAGGGAACAGCCCTGTCCTTGTGATCTGCTGCAGTGACCCTCGGGGTGGCTTTGCCCTGTGTCAGAGGCAGGGTGTAACACTGCTGTTGCTGGTATTACACTGATATTACACTGGTATTACACTGATATTACACTGGTATAACACTGGTATTACACTGATATTACACTGATATTACACTGATATTACGCTGTAATTTTTGTGCTGCTGTTTGCAGATCATTGCCTACCAGCCCTACGGGAAGTCAGTGGATTGGTGGGCGTTTGGAGTCCTGCTCTATGAGATGCTGGCTGGCCAGGTGACTGAGTTGGAGCTGATTCCTCTGGGTGGGCTGGGTCCATTGTGAGCACAGGACAGGCTGCTGTGGCATTGCCACGCCTGGCACGTGCGTGGGCTCCCCCTGAGCTGGGGGTGGCACTGGGCTGGGGACTGCAGTGACAGGACTCGTGTCGCTGTGTGCACGCCTGGGGCGGCTCCAGGCCAAGGACCAGAGCAGCCCAAGGGATCTTTGGGATCCAGGAAGGCCCCTGAAGCTGTGTCTGCTTGGCTCCAGGCCCCCTTTGAGGGAGAGGATGAGGACGAGCTCTTCCAGTCCATCATGGAGCACAACGTCGCCTACCCCAAGTCTATGTCCAAGGAGGCCGTGGCCATCTGCAAAGGGGTAAGGGCTGGGCTGGGGGAGTGTGGGGAGGGACAGCCTGCCCCCCTGGGTCCCAGCCCACCCACTGCTCCCACCGTGGCCAGGCTCTGACAGGGTTGGCTTCTGGTGCCTGTGCCCTCCGGTGCTAAAGCCACAGCTTGTGCCACCGTGTGTGTGTCCTAAACCCAGGTTAAAATAACACCTGCATCCTCCCTGTGCCCCTGCACTGAGCAGAAATACAGCTGGGACTGGGGCTGGCCTGGGGGCAGGGGAGAACTGGGGTGCTGCCTGGAGGGTGGGAAGGGAGGGCTCCTGACCACACACCCTGTGCCCCACCAGTGAGGACAGGGCAGCTCTGAGAGCCTTTGCCTGAAGTGAGAACTGATGCTCAGGGAAAATGGATGTGATTCCCAAACAGTTTTCCTCAGATGAGAGACAAAACCTTCATCCTTCCACTTAGCTGTGATAAGTTGCCCTTCAGGACAACCTGAGGCTCTGCTGGTGTCTCCATGAGGTCAGGGCAGCATTTTCATTATCCTGCCTCTTAATTTGCAGTGAAGCTCTGCCTTGCCCAGCATAACAAGCTGGGCTCTCCATGGACTGGGCCTAGGCCTGACTTAATTGCAGCCCGAGTTAATTTGGGATGTGATGGATAAAGGCTGGCGGGGTCCTGATGTTGTTCTGTGGGCCTGGGACTGAGCCTCATCTCACCCCCCAGCGCCACACTGCTATAAATAAGTGTTTGTGTAGGAATTTAAGAAATGTTTGCTTATAATAGTTAATATTGAAAATATCTGAGTGTTCTGTATCTCAAAATAGTGTTTCTATCTCCAAATGACACATCCTGCGCTTCTCGCTCCCACTGCGGCATTTCAGAGCCTCTTCCTGGCGTTGCCAGGATTCTGAGCTGCTGTTAAAGAGGCACATTCACTTGTCCCGTGGGGAAAAGCTGCTGCAGGAGCTCCCACCTGGAATGGAGCATGGGGAAGGGGTGCTGCCCTGCCACAGCCAGCAGGAAAATCAAATCCTTAATTCAGAAACCACTGGGTGGATGGAGAGACATTCCCACCGAGGCTGTCAGCATCTGCCATCCTCTTGCTGGTGCTGTTTGGGATGTAGAGGGAAAATCCAGAGTGTTCCTGGTCAGGCAGGGGCTGGGGGACACTCAGTGCTGCTGAGCAGTCCTGGGCTGGAGCAGGGCAGGGCAGGGGCTGGCTGTGTTTGCTGCTGCACCAGGCACGGGGTGGGTGCTGGCAATCACCGAGCAGGGACTGCCCAGCCTGCAGAGCCTGCCAGGCCCTCGCTGCTTGTGGAAGGGCTTTCCAGGGAGATGCTGCCTCGTGAAGCTGCTCTCCATCACTCCTCCAGCTGCAGATGCTGTCCCAGCTGGAGCCAGGGATGTAGAGCTGCTTGCTCACAGAGCAGTTGGTGGCTCTGCTCTCTCCTTGTATTTGTTGGAGGTTTTGTCTCTTCAGGGTTTTAGGCTTGGGGTTTTTTCCCAGGGTTTCCCTTGCTTTCAGTGCCCTGTTGCAGTAAAGATGGGCTCTCCTGAGCCACTTTGTTTTGTGCCCTGGGGTGGCAGGGCTGACCTGTGACCGTGAGTGGTGGGAGGTGTCTCAGCTCCCCAGCCAGAGCACTGGCACCCCCTGTCCCCCCTGGGGGTCCCACAGACCCCAGCCCTGGGACACAGAGCCAGGCTTGCTGCAGCCCTGGCGTCAGGGTGAACTGCCCTGCTTTTAATAAAGCAGTGCTTTTGTTGGGAGTGCAAAGCTCATGTTCTCCATCCTTATCAATGTCTTGTGAATCTCTGGCGTCTCCATCTGATCTCTGAGCAGGGCTCAGACCCTGCCCCAGGATATTAATGTGGTACAACTGCCTGGAGCAGTTCCTGGGGCCCCTTTCCCTTATTGAGCCAGCGAAGAGGAGAGGTTTAGATGATAAACAACATTAATGGACTGTTTGTGCTATTTTTCCTCCAAACTGAGTCTCTCATTAGAAATCCACCTTGTGTCTGCTCCGGGGGTGAGGGGCTTCTGCTCCCAGGGCTGATGGAAGTTTTGGAGGGCAGCTTGTCCATCTCAAAGGGGCAGTGGGGTTTGCAGTTAACTCTGCAGATGCTGAGAATCTGTGCCAAGCAAAGGGACCGCTGGGCAGCTCCCCTGCAGCAGGCAGGTGCTGAGGGAGCCCTGCCAGCACCCTGGGGATGTTCCTTGGCAAACCAGTTCCATTCCCAGACGGGAAGGGGATGTGCCCATCCTGCCAGTGCTCATGTACCTGCCACCTGCACAGTCTGCTCTCATAAAGCACTGTCAGCCTTCCCTGTCCCTGAGTCACTGCAGCTCCTTCCTCAGTGTCCTCCTCTCCTTGGAGCCCCCACGCACCTGGAGGAGGTGGGACACTGATGCGGGGTGTCCAGCTGGGACTCCCAGAGGGGACATTCTGGGGGGCAGCGGGGCAGGCTGTGACTGTTTGCTGCCTCCTGTCCCCAGCTGATGACCAAGCACCCTGCCAAGCGCCTGGGCTGCGGCCCCGAGGGGGAGCGGGACATCAAGGAGCATGCCTTCTTCCGCTACATCGACTGGGACAAGCTGGAGCGCAAGGAGATCCAGCCGCCCTTCAAGCCAAAGGCTGTAAGTGTGCTGGGTCCCCTGTCCCACTGCTGGGTCCCCTCACTGTCCCACTGCTGTGTCCCCTGTCCCACCGCTGGCGAGCCTCCAGGGCCTCTCCCACCCTCGCTGGGTCCTGCAGGTCCCTGTCCCCTTGGGAGGTGTGTTCCCTGGCACCTGGCGCGTGCCACAGCCCTGCTGGGCCAGGAGCAGTCCCTGACACCAGGTCCCAGCTCTGCCTTGCAGAGGTGGGAGCTCCACACCTTCGGTTCCTGGAGCCCTTGGTGTTGCAGCCTGTCTGTTTTGTCGTCCCAGGTCTGTTGGGTTTTCCCTCCCTTTTTCTCAGGTCTTTCTTTCCTTTGATCCCAACTTCATTTCAACACCCAGCTGGGCTCAGTGTGCCTGGCTGGGCAGTGGAGCTGGATTTCACCACAGCTTCTCTCCAGGGTGGAAGGAGGCTGGAGCCTGGCTCTGCAGGGGGATCCTGGCTGCTCCTCAGCCCTGCCTGGCTCTGCTGAGATGAGCTGGGAGTGCAGCCTGGGGAATGGGCAAACCCAGGGGGAGGCAGCAATTGGAAGCTGTTTGTCAAAACAGACAGGAATGCTTGAGTGCTCCTGGTCCAGCTGTGTCTGCAGTGACATCTGTCCCTGTGCCACCAGTGCAGGGGTGCAGCCTGAGCCCCAGTGTGGTGTCCCTGCCCATGGTGCTGCTCTGTGTCCCCAAACTCTGCATGGCCCCGTGCTGTCCCCGTGCTCTCCCTGCCCTTGTGTACACGCAGGAGCAGGGATGTCCCTCCCTGGATTTCCATTTCTCTCTGTCACTGGGGACTGGCAGGGTCTCAGCAGAGTCTCTGGGGTGCTCCAGCTCCTCAAGGCTTGGACTGTTCTCGTGCCTCCCCCGGGTGCTGTTGGCTGCAGTGCCCCAGCTGGGCTCTGCTGTTCCACAGAGAGCTGGATCCACACTGGATCTGCTCTCATGGCTGGTGTCTGTGGTCAGTGTGGGGACATTCATCCTTAATCCATCCTCCCGGGCCAGCTCAGAGTCCAGGCATGCTCTGTGTGTTTACCTGCAGCCTCCCTGTCCCTCTGCCCATAACAGCCTTCTGCACCTCTGCTTTTCCCCTGCTTTGCAGACACCCTGCTCCTTTGGGGGCCCCTTTGGTGCTTGGAAAAACTCTGCTTTCAGGGCAAACGTGGAGTGGGAGCTGCTTTGGTGGAGGGTGCTGGGTGCCTTTAGCTCTGCTCTCTCTCTGTGCCTCTCTGCTCCAGCAGGTTTTTCCCTCCCACAGCTCCTTTCCTGGCTGGCCCAGCTGGAGTGGAGCTGCCCTGTGGTGGCTGGGCAGGGCCTGCAGAGCCCCAGGGATGGGGCAGGGGCGCTGCCCTGGGGAGCTGCCCCTCTCGCCGGGGCTGCCAGCCCTGCCTGTGTTTGGGGCTGGTGCTTGAATTTCAGGCAGATGTTCTTCCCCAGGATCAGTGCTGGCAGTGGTGCCTCTGCAGGGAGCTCATGGGTGCTGTCCTTGGCTGAGAGCTGCCCCCACAGCCTGGGCTGTGCCCCCTCAGAGGGGAAGGTGCTGCTCTCCCTCCTGCCTGCCAGTGGGGGCACACAGGGTGGGCAGCACAGGAGTCTGGGTGTGCCTGCTGCCTTTCCTGGGAGGGGAGAGAACCTCCAGGGCATGGACCCTGCAGGAGCAGCATCACTGGGAGAGCTGCACCTTTGATATCCAGCTATCAGCAGTGTGGAAGTGCCTGGGGCTGTCTGTGCCCTCCTGATTCACTGTCTGGGCCTGGGATCTGACCCTTGTGCCAGGAGCAGCATCACTGGGAGAGCTGCACCTTTGATATCCAGCTATCAGCAGTGTGGAAGTGCTTGGGGCTGTTTGTGCCCCCCTGATTCACTGTCTGGGGCTGGGATCTGTGCCAGGGATGCTGAGGTACAAGAGGGGATCCCTGAGCTCCAGCTGAGGAGGGATCCTGCTCCACACCTGGATTCACTGAAGGGCACCATGGGGTCATTCTGCAGAAATCTCTGTCTCCTGAATCCACAGCTGCTGCCATCTCCCACCTCTGTGCCCATTTCCCAGTGAAGCTGCTGCTGCTGTGTCCTCTCCTCCCATCTGTCTCCTCCTGAGCAGGTCCCCAGTGTCACTGCCTGCCCTGGGCAGGGGCACAGCGTTGGTGTTTGGTGCTTTACACTGAAAAACCAATGAATTCCATCAAAAGCATTTTTCTCACTGCTCTGCTGCTTTAAACGGTGCAAATTTTGTCCTGTTTTAAATGTCTCCTTCCTCCAGAAATCCCTGTGGCACCAGCCCTGGGAGGGAGGGGGGCTCTAAGCCGCTGGCTGTTGCTTCCCCCAGCGGCTGGCACCCGGAAAATTCCCTGTTTGATAGGACAGGGAGATTAACAGCAGCTGATGTGGGATTTAGGGAGGATTAAGACAACTCAGGTACCTGCTGATAGCTGATATTTCTCCAGCAGTGCTGGAAAAAGCTGTTTCTTTGGTGCCAGCACAGGGCAGAGCAGCAGGGATGGCAGTGGGGCTTGGGCACTGCACAGAGGGTTTGGGGTGACAGGGGGGTGTGCCCCAGTGTTTGTGACCTGTGATTCCCTGATGGCCACACCAGGGCCAAGTGCTGCTGCACACAGGGCTGGTGCTGGCCTGGCTCTTCTCCTTGGCTTGAGTATTTTGTTTTCCTTCTGTTTTTTCATAGTTAGCATCTGTAAAGGTCAGGCTGCAGTAATTGTCTGTATCCAGAGCTTCAAAATAAGGAGTAAGATGCAAATGAGGGCTGGGAGTCAGCTCCCACCTGTCCCCAGCCTTGCCCTTCTGCAGCCCGTGCTCAGCCCTGGGAGCAGAGCCCCATCCAGATTGTGTCCAGGTTTGTTTTGCTCCTCAGAGGCACATGAGTTCATGTTTGATGTGAGCTGGGGGCTCAGCCCCCCAGCCCCTCCTGGTCCCACAGAGCCCCCTGTGCCCCTGCAGCAGCAGCCACAGACCCTCTGGGCACATCCCCGTGCTCCTGGGGCCCCTCTGCAGTTTGGGGTGGGGGCTCAGGGGGTCCTGGGGGGCTCTCAGTGCCTGCCCATCACTGCTGCTGGGGAGGGAGCCACAGCCCTCCCCAAAGCTCCATCATTCCCCACTGACAGCAGTGGATGGCTGCTCCTGGCCGGAGCTCAGAGCCAATTCCTCAGTTCCCAGGAGCTCCTGTGCTGCTTTGTGCTTGATTAACCTTTATCACAGAGTCAGGAACAAGACAGATCAGGGGCTGGCTTGTCTTTGGTGGTTCTGACGTGGGGCTCTGCTTGGCTGCTCCCTGCTCTGGCTGGTGCATAACAATTCCTTTCCTGGGTCTGCAGTTACCCTGGGAGTGTGTTTACACTTCCCTGCTCTCCCTGTCTCTCGTTGAGATAATTATTGTTTTTGGTATCTAATTACTCCTTTACTTTAC
This sequence comes from Geospiza fortis, assembly GCF_000277835.1. Lineage (NCBI taxonomy): Eukaryota > Metazoa > Chordata > Aves > Passeriformes > Thraupidae > Geospiza > Geospiza fortis. The sequence goes on from NW_005054399.1 coordinate 2,130,028, forward strand.
ATAAAGCCTAGTGATTTGAAAAGTCTCATTTTGAAAGCACTGAAATCACACAGCAGAGCCCAGGATTATTCACAACAGCATGGGGGGTTAAAAAAAATGGCTTTTAATCTAATAATTTTTAATTGCATAAATTAATTTCCCCCTAACTGCTGGGAGTTAATTAGTACTGAAAGGCCACTCACAGACCTGGGTGTGTGAAAACACCAGTTCTGTGCACAGGGGTTTTGTAGCCTTAGTTCAGGCTGTGCAGGGTGAGTTCTGATGTTTGCAGAAGTGATTTCCTAATTAGATGGGATTTAAGGATTGAGGGGCTGCCATGGGGCAGGTGGATGTGCTGAGGTTGAGCACCTCAGGTAATCCAGTCAGGATTTGCTCTGGGAGACCCTGTAAAGACTTTGGGATTTCCCAGACTCTCCAGCCTCTGTTTCCAGTGCAGAAATTTGGCTTTTCCCTGGCAGAGGGGTGGTCCTGCACCAGGAGCCTTGCAGGGGATGCTCCCTTTGAGAGCAGCAGGGATAAAGGGATGAGCTGCAGCATCCCAGACTGAGCCAGACACAGTGAAAGCACCGCTGACCAGCACAGGGACCCCCAGTGTGGCCCCAAGGTCGTGCTGTGACCCCAATTCCCCTAAATGGGACTGCCCGAGGAGCCCTGATTCTGCCCGGGGTGCAGCAGGGAGCCAGAGCAGCCCCAGGAAGGTCAGACTTGCCCAGGAGCTCCCTGCAAGGCCGGTGGGGCTGTGGCTGTGCCACAATTTGGGACCAAACCCTGGGAAATCCAGGGTGTCCAACCCCTCCCCTTGGCATGCAGCGAGGGTGGGAGGCAGCAGCAGCCTCAGCTCCTGGTGGTCCTTGACTGCATCCCAGGGATCAATGGCAAATATTTCATTGTGCCTTTTGTCTCTATTTGAAATCAAGCGGGGAGGTGATTAAATACAAGGCCATCTTTGGAGCTGACAGGTTTATTTCTGCAGCTCAGGAGGAAAAGCCATTCTGTGCTGGCTATAAATATTGGGCAGGACACACCGGGATTTATGTAAGATAAATTCCCACCCTCCCCCTTTCTCCAGGCAGGATGGAGTGGTGCCTGTACGTTAATGCCACACTAAAATGAGCACAATTTTTCACTAGATGGCTTTAGATAAATGTAAAATTTCATATGGCGTCTGTGTCCACTGGGCAGGAGCTCGGTTTGGGAGGCTGTAGAGAAGGTGCCCGTGCAGACAGTGACCTTTCCTGCCTGGAGCAGCAGACTGAGCAGCAGGATCCTCCCTGCTCCCCTCAGCCAGGGCTGGCCCAAACCTGGAGCCTGGAGCTCACCTCCTCCAGGCCTCGGGCTTGGATGTGCCCTCTAGAAACTCAAAGGCAGTTTTCAACTTTAAGGTATTGGAATTACCCATCCATTTTATCTGCATCCAAGCAGAAAGCCCATAAATTCCACACAGCAGGGCAGGAAATACCATGGATAGATGCAACTTTTCAAATTTTCCATCCACATATTCTTCCCTCATTGCGTGATAGTGAGAAATCCTTGCATATTGAAATATACTTGTGCTTCCTATTCCAATAACTGGCAGCCTCTCATCAGGATTAATTTTCCAATCCTTCTGAGGGGGTTGCTGGTTTGGTTTTTTTTATTTTTTTTTTTTTTTTTCCTAAGGCAGCAGATTTCTCTGTAGCCACAAGGCAGGCAGGGCTGTCAGACACGGCACGGGGGCTGGCCTGCCCGTCTGCACTGGGCTCTGCTGGGGCTGGCACTGGGGCTGGGGGCTCTGGGTGGGCGCTGGGCTCTGCTGGGTCCAGCCCTGCTGAGCTCAGGCCTTGGCGAGCAGGAGCTCAACCAAGCCAGACTAGAAATGTGAAGATGTGGTGTTGCCAAGGCAAGGGTACCACGGTGCCCACGCTGGAGGGGCTGGAGCTGGAGTTAAATCCACTCAACCATTGCCCCTTGAGCTTTGTTTAGAGGTCTGAGGAGAGCAAGGGTCTCACTTGGTGCTAAAGGACGTTCAGGAGCTGCCAAAGGAGCAGCCCATCAGAGGCTGATGGATATTCATGTCTCAGCTTCCCTGAAAGCTCTGAGCAGAGGAAGGAATTGGGAAACATCGACTTCTGCATGTGTTTGTCATTAATATTTTATTACATTTAGTCCGATGTTTATTAAAAATGCAAATCTGTTTACTTAACAAATGAAAGTTAAATGCCCAGGAAAAATTGTGGCAATGCTTGGAGTGTGTGTTCTCCCTGGGGCAGGGGGACAGGGGCACTGGGAGCTGCTGCCCGAGCTGTGTGTGACAGCAGGGACAGTGGCCAGCCCTGTGCCAGCCCTGGGCATGTGACATGGGGGTGACAGGCAGGGATGGAGCCTGGTCTGTGGCTGTGCAGAGACCTGGCATCACCTGATCCCAGCTGCTGCTGCTCTTGTTATTCCCTTAAATCGGGGTTTGCAGCCTGGGAAGCTGCAGCACCCTTGTTTGATTGCTAAGGAAATTAAATCAAATTTGAGGTTTTGGCACCACTGGGGACCATGAGGCTGTGGACCATTGTGGTCTGACTGGGCTGTAGGGAAGGGACAGCCCTGGGAATCAGAGCCATGGAGTTCCAGCCTGGTTTGGGTTGGAAGGGACCTTAAATTCCATCCAGTGCCACCCTGCCATGGCAGGGACACCCTCCATCGTCCCAGGCTGCTCCCAGCCCTGTCCAGCCTGGCCAGGGACGGGTTCTCTCCTCTCCTCGAGCGGGGGGAACCTCTGAGCAGCCCAGCCTCGATGGGAACCCCCTGCTCTGGAAACCCCCTGGCAAGGGGGGGTGCCCGTGCGGGCACTGCCCTGTGAGCAGGTGCCAGGTGTGTGTGGGCAGGAGCACCGTGAGCCACCGCAGCCCATCTCATTCCTCTGCATTCCGTGGCACGGCGGGGTTTGCTGGCCCTGGCTGCGCCATGCCGTGCCGTGCCGTGCCGTGCCATGCTGTGCCATGCCATGCCAGCAGAGCTGCCCGTGACTAACCAGGTGTGCTCTGCACCTTTTCCCGCGGGCCAGCCCATCCCACCTTCCCGCCCCACCCACCTCCGTTCTTCTCTCCTCCCGTAGTGCGGACGCAATGCTGAAAACTTCGACCGGTTTTTCACCCGGCACCCGCCCGTGCTAACTCCTCCCGACCAGGAAGTCGTCGGGAACATTGACCAGTCAGAATTCGAAGGATTTTCCATTGTTAACTCAGAGTTTTTTAAGCCTCAAGCCAAGAGCTAAGCTGCTGTGCAGATGTCATCCCTGCGTCCGTCATCGGGTCCCAGCTGCCGTTGTGGTGACACATTCCATTGCAGAACTCGCATCCATGGGCTTGCTTTAGTTCCTTACTAGAGTGACCATGTCTCAAGTGTCTTCCTGTTATTCGGGGTGTCGCTGGAGGGGAGTGATGTGCAAGAAATGCTGCAAATGGGCTTTTGTAACATTTTGTTTGGAGAAAATGCAAACAGCTCAGTGGGTGACAGAATGAAAACGGAGACATGGTGACAACTGGGAAAAATCCCTTCATCATGTGCTTTAATTCCTGCTCTTTATTTTTGAAATAACCATGAAAATTTAATATTTAGCCTTCTTAGCCTTAGTGGCAAGTAAGTGTTTTTAATGAAACCATTCCCCAGAGCGTCTCTCTGCTCCCAAAAGCTCAGGAGAGCCAAGGTGCTGGTTCTGGCTCCCTTTTGGCTGTGTCCTGCTGTGTGTCCAGCCCCACCACAGCTCCCCTTCCCTGCACAGACGCTTTGGGCTGGCTGGGTCCCCAGCAGTGGGATAAGTTATTTGGGAAGGCAGAGCTGCCGCTGGCAAAGATTTCTCCTGATTGTGCAGTTTCTAAGTAGCATTTTTTAAAATCAAAGCAAACATCCCGTGGTAAATGGGAAATTTGGAAGAGATGCCTTTGAATCCTTGGTCACCCTAGTAAACACCACCAACATCCATTCCATAGCAAAGCTTTTTCTTCTTCTCAAATGCCAAAGCCATTGATGGAGTTTGTTACCTGTGCTTTAAATGTGTCAAAAATGGTATTGACCCAAACGGGAGGTACTTAACTCTGACCAGTATTGTGAATTCTGATATGAAGGGTGTAAAAAAACTTCTTTCAACGGGTACTTCTATCCTTAGAAATGGCCTGAGTTTTGTTTCTGGCATCAAAGGGAACATTTCAGGAAGGGTGAGTGTCTCTTGAAAGGACAATCACGCTGCTTCCCTTTGTACCCTTTTATTGCAGATGTTCGTGGGCTGTCACTGTATCAATCTGCTTGATTTGTAATGTGCCAATTTATTTTTTCTGATACCAATGATAAAATAAAAAGTAAGAAAACCAGCCACAGAAACCTGCCTGTGTTTGGCAATAACGAGTTTCTGCAGTTCAGCGAGCTGATTCCTGCCGGCAGCCGGGGCTGGAAGCCGCCCTGGCTGCTGGGGGATGCTGGCTCATCCCTGTGTTTGTCCCAAAACTCCGAGGTGGGATGTACTGGAAGCATCATCCGGGAGGGAGCGACTGCCCGCAGCCTCCTGCCGCAGCG
>NW_005054399.1:2134771-2141270 GCF_000277835.1 Geospiza fortis
TCCATCCACCATCCATCCATCCATCCATCCATCCATCCATCCATCCATCCATCCATCCATCCATCCATCCATCCATCCATCCCTGCCCGCTCTCCCAGGAGCACTCGTTAGAAGCGATCGGCACTTGCAGCTGAAGAGGGATTACAGGCTGCTGTTAACCTCCCTGCTGCCTCTGGGAACCCGCTGCTGCCAAGTTCCGGACGCTGCAAGGTTGTTCCAAGAGGTCCTGACCATCAGCGGGAGCTTGGGGACCTGCTGCTGGAGCTCTGCTGCGGGGAGAGGGCTCCGTGGGAGGATCCCCATCCCTGGGCCAGGCAGAAATGCTGCTCCAGGCCAGCCCTACCTGGGCACCGCCACACCGTGCCACCGCCACACCGTGCCACCGCCACGCTGTCCCACCACCACGCCACCCCGCTGTGCTCCTCACTGTGCTCCTCACTGTGCTCCTCACCACCTGCCAGAGTCAATCTGCCCATCGCTGGAGGCACCGTCAGCCCTGATTGTCCCCTGCACTCCCTTCTCTCCGTGAGACCCACACAGCCGTTCCCTGCCTGCTCCCAGAGAGATTGTTCATCATGTTGACAGAGGCCAAATTGCCACCAGTTCAGGCAGAATTCAAGGTAAGATTCCAGCAAACCCACACTTTGCCGTGCTCAGCCTCCAGCCAAGGCCCCAAGGAGTGGGGGCTGCTGGAGAGGGCAGTGCAGGGGAGTGGGCTGCCCTGAGCCCCCTCCCGGCCTCATTGCAGCCTCTCCCAGAGCTTTCTGCTGCCCAAAAGCAGCAGCAGGAGGTTTTTCCCACTCCAGGGCTCCCAGGCTGAGCACTCCCAAGGGCTGGGGTGGCAACCTGCACCAGTCACATGTGGATGTGTCATTCCCTTTGCAGCATCCCAAAGCTTTCCTGCTCAGGAGAAGCTCCTGGCTTGGTAGGACAGTGCTGTCCTGGCCCACGTTGGTTTGGATGGATGTGGACTTCAGGAACCACGTGGTCATCTAAGAACTCTCCAGGAGCCTTGGGCAACTTTCCACAGAGAGACCCCGAGCCATGGCCAGGGAGCACCCTGGGGCACCCTGCTGCCATCGAGGTGGGCTTGTCTTCACATTCCAACTGCTTCACCCTTTGCCTGCAGGACTCTGCACCTGAAGTTGACCGTGTCACCCTGTCTGCTCCCTGCTCCTGCTCTGTGCCCCCAAATCCACATCTCCTTCCTTCTCTGTGCTGGAGAGAGGAGCCCTGGGGGGACCCTGGTGCCCAGGGCCCGGCTGGGAGCCACAGACACTGGTGCCCTGTGGAACATTTCCCTGTGCTCACAGCCTGACAGCACAGCCACAGCCTGCCTCCTCTCCTGCCTCTTCTGCTTCTCCTCTCTCGGCTCCTTGAGCTCCATCCAGACCTGTTTTCTTCCCGCCTCGTCTCTGCTCCATCATCCTTGGCTTTTCCTGATCTTCCTGCCCAAGGCTAAAGCCATCCTGATGGGATGTCTGCTGGGGCAAGTGGAATCTGCAAGCATCCCTGAGGTCCTGATGCACTGCTGGCTCATCTCCCAGGCCTCAATCCGGCTGCAGCTGCAGTGTGGTGCCTCTGGCCTCTCCAGACTGACAGGAAAACCTGGCTCTGTGTCCTGGCCATGCTCCTTCAAGGCATGAAGATGCCCCAGCAGGACACAGCATCTGTCCTGCAGGTCCTTCCCCAGCTCAGCAGTGGGAGCTCAGCCATGGGGGTGGGATGGGGTGCAGGGCCTGCAGGCCCCCCACAGTTACTTTCCTAGGTCCAAACTGGCAGACTAATCCAGGGTTGGAAATCCTGGTGCAGCAGAGCCCAGCGAGGACCTGGCATGGTGGGGCCACACTTCAGAGGCAAAGTCTGGGAAAAATGGAGAACAAATCGTTTCTGCAAGGCTGGCAGGATCCTACCGGTGTCACAGCAGGGGAAGGTCACCCCCAGCAGGGAGCTGGGGTCTGTCCTGTATAGGGACGTGGAAGAAGGGCTGGAGAAGCCTTTTGTCCCCGGTGGCTTTAATAACGAGGCAGAGCAGAGCCAATTCCTGGCTGCCAGTGTCCCTCCACCACTGGTCACTGGGGTGCCTGTGCTGTACCTTCAGGGCTCAGTCACCCTCCAGCCGTGGCTGTGTCACCTCCCACAGCAGGACAGCCCCGAGGCGGGCGCTCTGTGATCTGCAGGGTTTAGAAGAGCAGCCCACGCGCTCCCGGCGCTGGCTCCGCAGTGCTGATAGCAGGTTCCCAGTGCTAATCCTGACACTAACGTCCTTTTTTTCCCTTTTTTGGCTTGGGTGTAGCTGTAAAGTTGTTCTCCTTAAGCAATTGCAAGGAGAAAATGTTGCATATGTGGAATTTTCCTTCTCAGAGGTTTTGAAGTGCTGTGTGTTTTCTCTCTGTACAACCCTGGAGCAAATCACATCCTCCATCGATGAACCAGTGTTGCTTAACACCATATCACGGCATCATTCAAAAATCAAGCTTAAAGCAGAAAGAGCTCTTGCAGCTGATTATTTTGTGCAAATTTTGACATGGTAGTGACTGTTGCTGCCATTTCGAGGCATGTTGCTTCCTCCAGGCTCCTTCCTCCTGTGCAGTGCCGAGCTCTGGTTGCAGTGGGGATTCTGCATGCTGAGACCTGCTCCATGCTCTCTCTCTCTCTCCCGCAGCAAAGGACAGGAGGGATGCTCCCTTCACCTGTCCCTCTGTGTCCTGCTCGTGTGTTTCGGGCGTGTTAAACTGGTTTTCTCCTCTTCCTGCTGCTGGTGCGGGGCTGCTTCTGTTCTACAGGGCTGTGAGCTCCTGCTCAGGGGCAGCTTGAGAAAGCGGCGTGGAGTGTGGAGCGCTGGGACCGTGCAGCTCCCTCGGGGACAGCACACCTCCCTGGGGACAGCGTGGCATCCCAGGGACAGCTCCCCGAGGAGCCGGTGCTGTCACCTCTGGTGGTGCTGTCACCTCTGGTGGTGCTGTCACCTCTGGTGGCTCGCTCCTTCCCCAGATTAACTCTGTGCTTTCCATTTAACAGAAGGACAAACGCGACACTTCCAACTTCGACAAAGAGTTCACCCGGCAGCCGGTGGAGCTGACGCCCACGGACAAACTCTTCATCATGAACTTGGACCAGAACGAGTTTGCTGGCTTCTCCTACACCAACCCCGAGTTTGTCATTAACGTGTAGTCGCGGCGCAGCCCTGTCCTCGCTGTCCCACGCCAGGTGGCCCTGTACATAGGACACTAGTCTTCCGGGATTAGCAGTGCAGACACACGTCCCCTCCCGCCGGCCGCTTCTCCCCGGAGCCTCTCCGTGTCCGTGCCACTCGCTAGCTTGGCTTCCCTAGCCGGAGTGTCCGGGGTGCCAGTTACCGGTCAGTGATACTTCTAGGAACTATAGTTGGTGGTGACTAATAGAGTTTTTAAACAGAAATATACCAAACTGCTACGGTCTCTGTAATTTTCGCAGCGGGACGCTGAGATCCCCGTGGCCCAGCTAGTCCCAAAGCGTTGCTGTGGAATGCTAAGCATGGTTGATCGCTTAAAGCGTTGTGCTGAAGCTTGCGATGAGTGTGAGCTTGTCTTAGAGGAGCCTTTTGTTCAAGACATGGATATATTTGATCAGTGTGGAAAAATCTGCTTCTAGACCTCTTTTCCCAATGCATTGTCCATAGGGTCAGCCCAGCTCCCACCATCTGCCTTCCCTGCCTCGGGCATCGCGACTCCCGACCGCTCCCATGCCAGTTCTTGTAAATCAGAGCAAACCTTTTTCTAAGTGAAAGGTGGGGGGTTTTTGTAACATCTGGAACAGTTTGCAGTTTTGATACGCTCTGTCAGCACTCGCATAAATCTTTCACAGACACTGTCGAGATGTAACAGCTCTGTAAAGGATATTAATATTCTGCCAAAACAAAACACATTTATATTCTTGGTTTACAATTTACCAACTGAAAACACGCCCAAGACCAAAGGGCTGCACTGAGGGCTATTTATAACGGAAACTTTTCTACTTTCCACCCTCTGCTATTCTCTTCCAGGCTCCAAACCCATGGATTTCACAGACATCTTGATTTCCCTGATTCCAACCAAATTCCTGGGGGTTTTAGTCAGTAATATTTTTTTTTTTAATTCTGAGTGAGAAGAGACAATTCCAGCAGCTGCTTGTGAGGCAGAGCCGTGGCGTGCGGGAGGGCAGGGGCAGGCAGGAGCAGGAAGGAGGGAGCAAGGACAGCAGGGAGGAGGCAGGGGTGGGCAGGAGAGATGGGGCAAGGGAGAGGAGGGCAGGAACAGACAGGAACAGGCAGGAGCAGGGAGATAAGGGCAGGAGCAGGCAGGAACAGGCAGGGGCAGGCAGAAGAGGGCAGGAAGAGGCAGAGGAAGGCAGGAGCAGGCAGAGGCAGGTAGAGGAGGGCAGGAGCAGGCAGGAACAGGCAGAAGAGGTCAGGAACAGGGCGAGGAGGGCAGGAGCAGGAAGAGGAGGGCAGAAACAGGGAGAAGAAGGCAGGAGCAGGGAGGAACAGGGAGAAGAGGGCAGGAGCAGGAAGAGGAGGGCAGGAACAGACAGGAACAAGGAGAAGAGGGCAGGAACAGGGAGAGGAGGGCAGGAGCAGGCAGAGGAGGGCAGGAGCAGGCAGAGGAGGGCAGGAGCAGGCGGGCACTGCCCATCGGTTGCCAGCCAGTGGGTGACCCTGGCTGACTGTTGGGTTGGCAGAGGCTGAGCCCCAGGTGAGCATCCCCCAGGCCCTGTCACCCCGCTCCCCTCACAGCCCAGAGTGGTTTGCAGAGCTCCAGGTGTGTTTTCTGAGCCAGCCCTGGTTCTGCTGAATGCAGCCATTCCTCCAGGCCCCAGGGAAATGGGGGGGATTTTATCAATCATGAGGAATTCTACAGAGGAAATTCTAGTTTGTAGATCTTTTATAAACATGAAACTCGAGCTTTGGGAATTATTTTTTTTCTTTTAATGGTTCCTTGAGAACTAGCGGCTGCCAGCAGCTGAGGCGCTGTCAGGGGATGAGTGTCCCCTCCCTGTCACCCAGCCACGGGCACTGTCCTGTGCCTGCTGGGGGTGAGGGCTGAGCCCGTGGCCTCGGGTCCTGCCCTGGGCTGGAGGAACCCAAACCAAACCCAGAAAAACTGCAAATTGTGCCAGATCGAGGAGGGGGTTCACGAGGGGCTCTGCAGCAGGCGAGGCCCAGGGCTCGGGGGCTGGGGGCTCCCCGAGCCCAGCACACCCCGAGGACTTGGGCCATCCTCTGCAGACCACAGCTGCACCAGAGCATGTGTGATCCTGTGACTTCAAAGCTGCTGCTGCTGCTGCTGCAGAATCTGTATCACTTCAGTGGTGAATGTTTTTCATTTCCGTACCTTTGGCTCTGAGGGTGCTCCCAGGATGTGCTGGAAGGTCTCGGGGCTGAGGGGCACAGTGCAGGAGCAGCTGTGGGGCAGTCACACCTTTCTGTTTGGAGCTGCTGTGTCCGTGTTGGGTGACACTCGTGCAGGGAGCAGGAGCTGCTGCACGCTGAGCAGAGCGGGTGGCGCGGAGGGGACCTGCAGGGAGGCTGGGACGTGGCACCAGGGATGTGGCACCAGGGATGTGGCACCAGGGATGTGGCACCAGGCAGCTTTGGAGGCAGTTTGGGATTGAGATCCATGCTCCAGCCCCAGCTTGGCCAGTGCCAGGTCCCCTTCTCAGGACTCATCCCTTGAGTATTCCTGACGCTGTCCGTTCTGCTGCTTGCCACACTTATTCCAAGACTTACTTCCAGGTGTCCTGTACCTTCTGTGGAGGGATGTACAGTGGGATGTGCTGGCCCTGCACAGACACTCAGATCTGTGTGCACTCCTCCAAGGAAGGGCAGAGTGACAGGGGTTGAGTCACTGTTTATGTCATTTGAGGATTTAATCTTCACTGTTGGATGGGGAAAGCAGAGCTTTGGGAGGATGCTCAGAGCTGAGAGCCTCAGGAGAGCCCAGGTGCTCCTCAGGTGTGTGGAGACAGCCCAAGAAATCCCTGCCTGGAGCTGCTGGGGATGCAGGGGAGGGGCCTCAGCTCTGCACTCAGTGGCACTGGCAGGGGGGACCCAGAGCCCGGGGGAGGGCAGAGGAGGGGCTGAGTTGGCAGGACAAGCACAGGACGGCCGTGCTGGCTTTGTCCCACGTGGATTACACCTCAGTGCTGCAGGTAAGCGGGCTCAGGCTCTCCTTGGGACAGGGTGCATCAGACAGCTGCCCCTGGGCTGTGCTGAGCCCTTGGGAGCTGCTGCTGCTGTGCTGTGTGCCCTGGCCGGGGCTCTGGGCAGCCTGCTCGTCATGAGAGCATCACCAAAGGAGCTATCGATTGATTTAATGCATTTAATAAATAAATGGGGGTTTGTGCAGCGGCCAGCCCAGGCAGGCAGGGGGGAGGTGAGTGCAGGGCAGTGCTGTGCTCCGATGGTTGTGAGTCCCAGAGCTGCGACCCCGGGGAGGAGCCGAGGGGTTGGAGCACAGGACACGGGACTGGCTGGGGCCGA
>NW_005054399.1:2141296-2141978 GCF_000277835.1 Geospiza fortis
AGCCGCCCCCCCGCGCCCCTGCGGCAGGAGCAGCTGTGCGAGCACAGCCTCTGGCTCCCTGCATGGCCGTGTCACCTGAGCTCTTTATTTCTGATCACATTCGAAGTGGCAATTAAAACAAGGAGGAAAAAAAAAAAGAAAAAAGAAAAAAAAAAGAGAAAATGTTTATTGTTGATGAGTTTGTGTTTGTGAATTTGATTTCACCTGCAAGTATTTGATGACTTTTCTACATCCTAGACTACCTGCTGTGTGTTGTCAAACGGTTCTCATGAAGACCTCCTTTTAGATGGGCATATACTCTTGATTCAATTTGCTGCATGTATGAAAAAATAAAATATTTAATTTTAAAGAAACCCCAAGAGCTTGGCTTCCTTTGCCCACGGGACTGGGGATGGGTCTGTGGGGTGGGGGTGTCCTGGGGCCGGGGTCCCCCGGGGGGGCCGCACCGGGTTCTGGCACAGCAGGAAACGCCGGGAATGTTCAGGGGTTTGGTCAAAAACCGGCGCAGCTGCGCGGCCGGAGCGGTCAGCGAGCGCAGCTGGCCCTGGGCGCTCCCAGGGAGGAGGCGGCGCTGAAAGGGGCGCGGAGGGAGGGGAGAGAGGGTTAATTGTCACTTAATTACTCGTTAACGGGTTACCAAAGCTGCTGGAGAGGCTCCCCCAGAGCAGCTGCAGCCCCTGGA
>NW_005054399.1:2142016-2146356 GCF_000277835.1 Geospiza fortis
GCAGCGCTGGGCGCTGGGCAGGGGGTTCGGGACCCTCCGGGATCCCCCAGCACCCGCAGGGGCTCTGGGGCTCCTGGCCCAGCGCACCCCCAGTGCCGCAGAGCCTGCACATCTCTGCCCGTCTCCATTGAGGAAATCCGCTTTTTTAGGAAGTGTCCGTGTGGAACCGGGTGAGGGCGTCGGGAGGGGCTTCTCCCCCTGTCTTTAGGGACGTCAGCCAAGCTTCCAGCAAAATCTCCTCGTCTCTGCCGCCTCGTGTGGCTGATGGTCACCAGGGACACCCCAATTCACCTGGGGGTGGGAAAACTGCCCGGCTCAGCCAGCCCTGGCACTGCGGGCACCCCTGGCATCTGCTCCAGGCTGGGCAGCCCTGGGGATGCCCCCGAGCCCCAGGCCCTGCTCTGCCCTCAGCCCCAGCCCAGGGCAGGAATTTGGGGTGCCCAGGACAGGCATTTGGGGTGCCCAGGGCAGGGATTTGGGGTGCCCAGGACAGGGATTTGGGCTGCCTGGCTAAGCCCCTCCCCGCACTCGCTGCTGGAACGCTCCTGAGCTTTGCCTCTCCTGGCTTGTGTAAGTGAAACATTTGGTTTTGTGACACTTTCCTTAATTATGGGAGCTAATGACAAAGCCATTGTGACAAATGACTCAGCTTTTGATAGTGAAGTTAATTAATTCTGAAGTTAGCGGCTCCATTGGAGTATCTGGAGGAGCCCGATTAGGAGGTGCGCTCGCCCAGCGTGACACGGGCAGCGGGAGCGCGGCTCCCCTGGCAGCCAGGCAAACCCTCCCCGCGGCTGGCAGCGATCAGTGCCCGGAGCGAGGGATTGAAGGCCGGGCATCCGGGTGCTTGCGTCCCCATCCATGCCTCCATCCATCAAAGCGCCCAGGGAACGCAGCTCGTTAATGCTGGACCGAGTGACCAGGAGCAGCTCTGTGCTGGGCGCTGACCTTCAAGAGCGTCTCCCTGAAGCCATCTTTCATCTCTTTCATTTGCATTACAATCCTGTTTGCCTCATTATTCCTTATCCACTTCTTCTTCAAAGGATTTAAATCAAATCAATTAAATTGTGGCAGGCTGGAGCAGCAGTGAACCTTTCCTTGTGGCTCAGCGTGGTCCGGCTGGACCTGACTGCAGAATGGGTTTAATCTTCTGCTATTTGTTCTTTTATTGCCTCTGGGCTACCGCTGCCCACAGATGCCTTTGTTCCCCGTCCACCCTTCCACCCGTCCCATGCAGACTCCATGTACAGGCTGCTCTCTGTCTGACCTTGGGGAAGGGATTCTCTCCAGGGAGATGGGGAGCTGCTGGCCATGGAGCAGCTGTGGGAGCCCAGGGGCATTCCGTGGTGCTGTTCCATCCCTTTCCATCTCCTCTGCTTGTTCTGTCTGCCCAGGGAATGAAAGGATCATGGAATCACTCAGGTCGGCAATGCTCTCTGAGCCCATCGTGTTCAGCTGCTCCTGCAGCACTGCCAAAGCCAGCACTGCCCCGTGATCCCCTGTGCCACAACTGCACAGCTTTTAAATCCCTGCAGCTGTGGGGACTCTGCCACTTGGCAGCCCTTTCAGTGAAGAAATTTCCCCAAATATCCAATTTAAACCTTCTGGTGGAATCGAGGCTGTTTCCCCCTGTCCTGTCCCCTGTTCCCTGGGAGAAGGGACTGGGCCCCACCTGGCTGCCCCTCTGTCAGGGAGTCAGGGAAGCACAGAGGGGGAAAAGGCAGGAGGAACGTCACAAGTGTGGGCAAACCCCCGGAGCTGGGCACCAGCTGCTGCCAGAGTGGCCGCCCAGGCCCGGAAGGTGCGTGGGGCTGGCCCACACACGGCCACCCCTGCTCCCCCAGCATCTCCCAGAATAAAGAGGCTTAATCAGAATGGGTTTCTGTTCCTGCCCTGCTATTTTTATTGCTACTCAACTGTCGGAAATCCAGCAGGGAGAGCAGAGCTGGTAGGGAATTGCTCCGAGCCAGCTGCTCGTGCCATGGGCCCTGCGGTGTGGCACGAGTGGCATTGCTGGCACCCCTGGCAGCTCCTCACGCAGGGAGAGCCCAGCCTCACCGCTGGAGCCCTGCTGGAGCCAGGGGATTGCAGCCAGCGCTTCCAAAGCGGTGCAGATATAAATAATCCCCTCGTAGGAGTGGGGAAGGATGAGCACATGTGCCCAAGGCTCTGGAGTCCTCATCCCCTCGCAGCCCCCGGGAGCAGGAGAGTGAAATGAAGGCTGGGCAGGGCTGGAGCACCTCCCTGCATCGCTAATGACCCAAACTCGCCTTGTCTCAGCCTCTCTTCCTTCAAGGAAAAACCTAATCCAGCTAGGGATTATTTCTGACTACTTACTTCCTGTCACTTCGCCAATTTAAATGCAGCAGAGCTTTCATCGCTGGATTTGGGAGGACAAAGCCTAACAGATCTCGGGTTAGGACATTTTTGCCTGCAAGGACAGCTTTTTTCTTGCAAGAGTTGTACAATCTTTGCAGTGTGGGCTGGATTTTTTATGTGTTTCTACTTAGCCCAGTGCAGGAGGGTCCGGGAGCAGGAGAGGACGATGGACAGGGCAGGGAACAGGAAGAGGTGATGGAGATGGAGCTGGAGAGCCCAGGCTGCCCTGGTCAGGGTGCCAGGCTGTGGCCCTGCAGTGTGAGCTGCAGAGCAGGACACCAAGGCCACCAAATTCTCATTGGTGCCAAGCCTCAGTGAAGCCCTGGGGAGGCCAGAGCCCCGAGCTCGCTCCTGGAGCTGACACCCCATTCATGGAGCAGTGAGAGGGCTGCAGGGGTGTCCCCACCTCCAGCCCCACAGGGGCCAACACGATCTGACATGGACTTTGCTTCTGTTTGAGCTCGCTTTGTTCAAAGCCTAGGAAACGGTACATGTGCACTCTGCTCACACCTACACACGCTGTGTTAAAATAACACAATTAAGGCTGCAAAATCCCCCACTCACAACGCAATTTGCAGCCCCTCAGCTGTGGGTGGGAGATATCTTTGCTGCCTCTGCGCAGGCCGGGGGCCGGGCAGGGCGCTGGCGTCAGGCGCTGCTGACAGGGACGGGCAGGGCTGGCAGCATCAGGGGCGTTGTGAGGCAGGTGTCCCACAGAGCTTGGCCTTTCCCTGTGCTCTGAGCCACCTGCGTGGTGCCCACGGCATTGCCAGGACCGGGGCCTTGGGAAAACCATGAGGAGCAACTCTTTACACAGGCAGGTAGTGACAGGACAAGGGGGAATGGCTGTAAATTAAAAGAGGAGAGATTTATGTTGGATTTTGGGAGGAAGTTCTTCCCTGGGAGGGTGGCACAGGTGCCCAGAGCAGCTGTGGCTGCCCCTGGATCCCTGGCAGTGCCCCAGGCCAGGGTGGACAGGGCTGGGAGCACCTGGGACAGTGGGAGGTGTCCCTGCCATGGCAGGGCTGGCACTGGGTGGGCTTTAGGATTCCTTCCAGCCCAGACCATTCTGGGCTCTGTGATTCTCTGCCCAGTGTCCCAGGGCAGCCATGCCCAGGGCTCGTCCCCGTGTGCAGTCTGTGACACCGAGGTGTGACCTGGGAACCTGCGTGTGCCTCTGCCAGTGCCACTCCCCAAAACTGAGACACGACAACCCCTCCTCAAAAATGTCCAGAAGATCCCCTGTGACACAGGGTGGGCGCTGCTGACCCCAGGCCCTGTGTCTGTCCCCACACTCCTCAGAGGGCTGTGTCCCCTCCCAGCTCCCAGCTCTGCCTCTCCAGATGGAAGCGCTGGGAAGCAGGAGCTGGAGCCGTGTGCCCGGAGCCTGGGCAGAGCTGCACAGCCTCCAGCCTGGCTGGGAAGCAGGCACGGGGCCCGTGGGGAAGTGGGGAATGAAGCAGGGCGATCCAGAGCCCGGAGCCCGCGGGGAGCCGGGCGGGAGGCGGCGGGGCAGCAATCAGCGAGCCCTGCCTGGGGAGCGGCACCAGCCCTGATTGCAGGGTGAGCAGCTGCTTAATTTCCGCATTCTTAATTTCTCAGTACCTTCATAATTCTCTGTTTGCCTTTTTGGAGTAAATAACTAGTATTTCCATGTGAGTGCATGCAGATGAGGGCTGGGGAAGCATACGGCACCGCGTAAATCAGGCGCTTTCCCGTCTCACCGCGGCCCTTGCAGGAGCCTGATTTCCAGAGGTAAGTGTGTTCTAGGGCTTGTTGGGAAGGTCGCATGAGTCATGGGCTCATCCAGCCGGCTGAGGGATGTTTCAGGGAGCTGAGGAGACAGCGGAGAGGGCGAGGGCAGGGGGGCTAACGCTGGGAATGGTGCAGGAGTGGCTTGTGGGTACGAGGGATGTTCAGGCTGAGCCAGCTCCTGCGCAGGGGATGAACACCGGGCTGCC
>NW_005054399.1:2146425-2146559 GCF_000277835.1 Geospiza fortis
CCCCCCTTGCCCCCGGCCCCGCCGGTGCCCGGTACCGGAGCGGCAGCTGAGGCACCGAGCGGACTGAGCTGGGGGGACTCAGGGAACCGAGCGGCCCCGTGCCGGGGGCTGGGGCGGGTGGGTGACTGTCCCTG
>NW_005054399.1:2146655-2146852 GCF_000277835.1 Geospiza fortis
CCCCGGGGCGGTCTCGGTCCCCCTGTCCCCGCTCAGTCCCGGCACCCAGTGGCGGGATCCCCTGCCCAGTCCGGGTTTTCTTGTCGGGTCCCTCTCCCCTTCCCCCGGGGCACTCCCGACCCCAGCACCCCGGGGTGGGGTTCCCGGGGCAGTCACGGTCCCCGCCTGGTCCCGGCACCCCGGGGTGGGTTTCCCGT
>NW_005054399.1:2147956-2148806 GCF_000277835.1 Geospiza fortis
AGCTGCCGCCCTCCCGCAGCACAGGCCACAGTTCGGGGCAGTTTTGCCCCAGAGCTGCTGCTCGAGGTGTCTCTGAGCACCCACAGGCTGTGGTTAAAGATGAGCTCTAACAGAGCCAGGTGCTGGTACCTGCGCAGCGATAAATGGCCGGTGGCATCACCCTGGGCCCTAACTTTGACAGTGAGGGCAGCAGCGGGTGTTCTTCGTGCTCAGGAGAACCTGCCCCGCTGCCCTGAGGGGCCCTGGCGGTGTCAGAGCTCCCCGGCCCCGGAGCGACCCCTCCAGCGCCGGGGGCAGGCGCTGAGCTGCTCCTCCGCGTTGGAAAGTTCTCGGTGAGTCACGGATGCAGAAATACCCGGTCTGTTCCTGGTGCTCGGTCCTAAACCCGGTGAAGTCAGTCAGAGCTTTCTTATTGATTCAAGGAGGGTCTGGATCATGCTCTAATTCCATAATAAATAATTTGAGATAATCTGTCTCCCCTCTTGGGCTGAAGGAGCCAAGGAGGCAGCAGCCAGGGATGTGAAAGATGGGATGACTGGAGGCATGAGTAATATCCAAAATTCTTTGGTTTGCTACATGTATTTTTTTTTCCAGCCAATGTTTTATGTTTTCCTCGCTGTGATCAATCACTGCTTTGGAAGGAGCCAGAGAGGCCCCGCTGCCCTGGGCACAGCTCACTCGGGAAAGGGTTGGCAGTGCCATGGCGGAGCTCAGAGCTGGATCCCAGCACTGCACCCCGAGCCTGGGCGCGGGGCTGGGAGCAGCAGGGCCGGGGCTCGCCGTGGGCTCAGCACTCCCTGTTCCACATCCAGCCCCGCGCTGGCGCTCTCAGAGCTGCGGGAGCGGGAGC
>NW_005054399.1:2149445-2152729 GCF_000277835.1 Geospiza fortis
GCTCCGAGCATCCCCGGCGGCCCCGGCGCAGCGCCTGCGTGGGAGCCCCCACCACGTGAGCGTCACAAGCCCTTCGGCGAGAGCGGATAAATCCTGAATGGAGCCGCCGCAGACCCATGGAGAGCCACCCACACTGGGAAACACAAATTAGCGCTTGACTCAATAGCTGGAGCCCAGGCAGGTGTTCCCAGCCTGCTGGGCCGTGACAGTCTGCTTGGAATGGCAGCCTTTGGATCCTGGTTATTGCTTTTACAACGTGTGAACGCTCGGCGGGTGTCCCCTCGTGTGTCCAGCTCAGGGGTGAGCGGGCTGGTCGGTGTGTGTCCCCCGTGGCTGTCCCAGTGTCACTTGCTGTCCTGTGTGCCCGCTGTACTGGTTCGGAAGGGAGGGGAGCACACGGCGCTTTGGGCAGAGAGCTGAAGTTGAGAAATAGCTGCTCAGGCTAGTGGTGTTTTCAAGAAAGTAACAGAACTTTGGTTTTCATCAAACTTAATTAAATTCAGCATCATTAAATGCAGCATCATTAAATGCAGGGAGGCTCCGTGTCCTCCCTGCTGCGTGGTGTAGGTTGGGACTGGCTCCATGGCATCATGCGGATCTGAAACAGGCAGAAGGAGCAGGAGGATTTGGCCAAGGCTGCTCAAAATACCATATTTTAAGGCAATGTGGTACTTTTCCTTTCCTCCTTCATTTCCCTCATCAGAATAAAGTGCTCTGTCATTTCTGGAGGAGGCCAAGCGTTGCTCTGCCTGCCTCCCTCACGGAGGATGCTCAGCATCCTGCATTCCTCTGGGGTGGTTTGTGGGGTGTTTTGCAGGGGACACAGACATCTCACGTCCCAGAGCTGTCCTTCGGCTGGGCTGTCTCCCTTGGGCCCACCCTGGCCCCTCAGAGTCCCCCAGAGCAGCTCCAGCACAGCCTTTGCCAGCCAGCAGTTCCTCCTCGTGGGGCCTGGGGAGCTTTCAGGGCTGGTCCTTTGGCATGATCCTGTCTGGATTTACACAGAACACTGCAGGCACCACCAGCTGACCCCACGGCCCTCAGGACCTGCCCAGTCCTTCCTGCACCTCACCTGCAGCTCAGTGGTGGTGGATGGTCACTCCTGCAGGCTGCACCCCAGGGTCATCAGCCATGTCCCTGGGCCGGGGGCTCCGCTGGAGAGCCCAGGAGCTCCTCCAGCTCCCCCTGGACACAAGAAATAATCTCTGGTACCTGTGTCTCCCGTGGCCACATGGGCTGTCTGTCCATGTGCTGCCTGCTGTGAGTCTGGCTGCACGCTGAGGTCACTGAGCCCCTCATGGGGACTCCCCAGAGGGCTGGGACCCCAGCCCATCCGGTGGGACTGGGCAGCATCTCCAGCCCCAAAGTGGAACTGGCTCCCCTGGTTCCTCACTCCCAGTCCTTGGAGCTGGCTGTATAGATGTGGCCATGGCTGAATGAGCCCAAGGCACCAAGCTGCCCAAATCTGCCTGGCACATCTCCCTCATCCTTCAATACCCCCATCACTGTTTTCTCTGCCATTTCCCTGGTTTACTCCCAATTATTTCATGTTTTATTCAATGCTCCCAATGAAGATGTTGCTGTAGCTCAGCTCTGTCCTTGTAACAGGCAATCCTGTGCAGGAACATCCCTTGGATGGAGGGACTGTCTCTGGGAGCTCCCAGCCCTGGGAATAAAGCACTGTTAATTCTGCATAATGCAGGCCTTTAACTTTTTCAGGAGAGCCAAATCAAATACCCTGTGGAACTCTTAAGAGTATTATGTTACTGACTTCCTTTATCAACTGAATTTATAACTATATCAGGAAAAATGTATGAAGTTTGATAAATCTGTTTTCCACGAGGCTGTTTGACATTTGCCTCCTCCTCTGCTAAGCCATGGGCAGTGCTGGGACACAGCTCCTGCCGCTGCCCATCACATCCCTCCTGGCTTTAAACCAGCTTCTCCCTTCTTCTAGAAATTCAACAGGATGCCAAGGTTTATTAAAATCCATTTTAGATCTTCAGAAGCCTTCTCAGCCCATTCTCTGAATGCTCCTGGGAGGGAGTTCTCTGGTCCTCCCCACTCCATGTTTACACTTTGCAGTCGCTGCTCAGCATCCCCCAGCTCCTGCCAGAACCCGGGAGCCTGTTTGTCTCCAAGCAGAGAACAGAAGTATCTGATGAATAAATAAGCATGTGTCACTTCTGCTCCATGACTGACAGTTACACTGTCATGATCCAGTCATGGTTCACACGTCAGGAAAGCTCCTTCCAACACAATGACAGAACTCCTCCTTGTTGTGCCTTGACCTTTCAGCTGCAGATTTATTTTAACTGATCCCATCAGCCACTTGTGTGTGGCCTGCTACTTCCCATATCAAAGTCCCCGATTTTTAATTTTTTAATTCAATTCCCCCTTTCTGGTGGGCCTGGCAGGGGTGTGAGGTGCAGGAAAGCTCCTGCCCTTGCTCCCGAGTTTCCATTTTCCCTGTGGGTTCTGTCCTGGCTGGTTTTGGCTCCGCTGAGCTGAGCTAGGTCACAGTGAAGGCATTAAACTGGGCTGGAAGCCCTGCCCTGGCTGGGCACCAGCTCTTCCCCCGCCTCCAGCTCCTCTCAGCCCTCTGAGTGAGGCCAAGCAGAGAATTTCCCCAAGGTGACAGCAAGATTGTTTCTGTTAGAAAGTTATTATCTTTAATTTTTAAAAGCGCCAAGCAAATGTCCCTGAGATTGCAATCACCCATGATGGAGCACTTTTTCTCACTACTCATTATGGGCAGGTATTTAAGGAGCTGCTCATCCTGTTCCTCTGTCTGGTCAGTGTCTGGGATAGATTCTCATCTCCACCCCAACGTGGTGCCTGGTGCAGCTCGGTGCCAGTGCTGCTGATGGTGTGGGGGGGCGGCCAGGCCAGGCTGACCACACTGACCACACTGACCACGCTGACCACGCTGACCATGCTGACCACGCTGACCATGCTGACCACACTGACCACGCTGACCACGCTGATCACAGTGACCACGCTGACCACGTTGACCACGCTGACCACGCTGACCACGCTGACCACGCTGATCACAGCGACCATGCTGACCACACTGACCACGCTGACCACGCTGATCACAGTGACCACGCTGACCACGCTGACCACGCTGACCACACTGACCACGCTGACCACGCTGACCACGCTGATCACAGCGACCATGCTGACCACACTGACCACGCTGACCACGCTGATCACAGTGACCACGCTGACCACGTTGACCACGCTGACCACGCTGACCACGCTGACCACACTGACCACGCTGA
>NW_005054399.1:2152940-2153979 GCF_000277835.1 Geospiza fortis
TGCGTGGGCAGCTGTGGGGCAGGGGAGCCAGGTGGGGACTGCCAGCGAGGGCTGCAGGGGATGGAGGGGCCAGGGCTGCTCTGTGCAGCCAGGCAGGTTTGGGGGTGCTGGGAAGGGCTGTTTGCTCATTTTGCTCTTTGTTTCCTGAGGCCTGGGACGTGTTGAGTTTTCCCGTGTGATGGAAATACAGGATGTGATGGAGGCACCTAAGGAGAGGTGAGGGATGAAGGTGGAGAGGAAGTTACCTGTCTGAGACTGCCTGGTGGGATTACCGGGCTGCAGTTTAACTCAGTGAGACTTTCCATCAGGACAGGCTGGAGCAGGGACAGCCCAGCCCTGGCACTGCTGTCCCACAGCCCCCAACACGTGCCCTGGGCACGGGGCTCTGCGAGGGGTCACAAACAGCACCCAGGCACAGCCCTGGGTTTAGGGAATCCCTGAGCCTCGCCCTGGTGGAGGATGTATTGGATACAAGTGAATTACTGTCCTCTGATGGAGATGGAAATGAGGCTGGCTGGACCCTCAGGCTGCTCCAGCCCCATGTTCTTGTGGCACATGGCCAGATGCCACGAGTCACAAGAATCCTTCTTCTGGGCACAGAGGGTCTGGTGCCCCTGCCAGCTGGCACCGCGGCTCCAGGGCTGGTTGGAGAGTGTCCGGGGAGGAGCTGTGCCTCAGCTCACTGCCACCAGTTCTGCTTCGAGCGCAGGGTGCAAAATTCACCCTCCTGGGATGCTGCGGTGTTTTCTGGGCAGAAATCCTGACTCGTGGGGCGGGTTAAAGAGCCGGTTCCTTCACTGCCTGCGAGCAGCACGTGATGAGTAAAATGCTGTGAACAGCTCAGAAACAGGCATTTTACTGCTGCATAGGCGTGGTGCAGAGCCTGTCATCTCCGGAGCTGTTCCCGTGTAATAGAGGTGGAAGGCTGAATTTGAATGAGGCTCAAGCGGGTTTTTTTCCCATGCAAGGTCACTGGCTCCACGCCGGCTGTAAATAATTAGGGCTGGCTGCCGAGAGCTGCGAGCCCCGCGCTGGGGGC
>NW_005054399.1:2154209-2155463 GCF_000277835.1 Geospiza fortis
TGCCGTTGCGGGGCGGGCCGTGCTGGGCTGTGCCGTGCTGGGCTGGGCTGGGCTGTACTGTGCTGTGCCGTGCTGGGCTGTGCTGTGCCGTGGGGAGGGTGCCCCAGGGATGGGCGCTGGATCCCCGGGCTCCCAGCGAGGTGGGCACTGGCCAGGAGGTGCCAGCCATGACGTTTGCTGGAGCAGCCGGGGAGCGATGCCCGGCTCTGCTGCCAAGAGAGCTGCGTGGCCTTTGGTGAATCCCTTCTCTCAGCAGGAGTTTTGCCTTTTGTGAGGTGAACTCAGGTGGATTCGGCAGTGCTCTCGCCTACCACGGCTCTGGGGAAGTCCCTCCACTGGCCTGCAGGGTGATGCCATCCCGTGCCCCTGGCACAGCACCGGGCACTGCTCAGGGGACAGGCCAGGTGTGCAATCCTGCCATGCTCTGTGCTCTGGGATGGGCAGGCCAGGTGTGCAATCCTGCCATGCTCTGTGCTCTGGGGACAGGCCAGGTGTGCCATCCCGCCCTTTGGTGAATCCCTTCTCTCAGCAGGAGTTTTGCCTTTTGTGAGGTGAACTCAGGTGGATTCGGCAGTGCTCTCGCCTACCACGGCTCTGGGGAAGTCCCTCCACTGGCCTGCAGGGTGATGCCATCCCGTGCCCCTGGCACAGCACCGGGCACTGCTCAGGGGACAGGCCAGGTGTGCAATCCTGCCATGCTCTGTGCTCTGGGGACAGGCCAGGTGTGCAATCCTGCCATGCTCTGTTCTCTGGGATGGGCAGGCCAGGTGTGCAATCCCGCCATGCTCTGTGCTCTGGGATGAGCTGAGGTGAGGCAGCTGAGCATTAATCTTGCTCAGTGCTCCTCGCCTCTCCTGGTTCCTGTTCACATGGGTTTCACCATGGATTTGTAATGAACACACTGTGTACTCCATAACTACAGTAACCTCCTTTTCCAGGAAAATCAGAAACGGCCTTCAATTTATAGAAATGCACTAATCCGTAGGTGTGGGGGGCTGCTGCCCGAGGGATCCCACTTGGCAGGGGGCTGTCCCTGTCCCACCTGCTGCCAGGTGAGGAGGCAGCTGCCTGGCATCCAGTGCCATTAACATCAGCGCCGGCAGTGAGGGGCAGGGGCAGCTCGAAGGGAAAGGCACCGCCCGTGTCCTGAGTGCCTGCAGAGCGCCCGCAGGGAGGTGGGGAGGACGTGGGGAGGGGTCCGGCCCGCTGCCCGCTGCCCACTGCCCACCGCCCACTGCCCACCGCCCGCTGCCC
>NW_005054399.1:2155707-2157513 GCF_000277835.1 Geospiza fortis
CGCTGCCCACCGCCTCCTGCCCACTGCCCACTGCCCGCTGCCCACTGCCCACTGCCCACCGCCTGCTGCCCACCGCCTGCTACCCACTGCCCATTCCTCACTGCCTTCTCAGAAGGGTGCCAGCTTTCCAGCTGGGCTCCAGCACCTCCAACCCACTTCAGCCTCTGGAGTGCCCCTGGGAAGGATTTCCCCTGAAGCTGCTGGATGCATTTCGGGTCGGTGCTCGGTGTGGAGAGGTGGGGGTCTCTCCGGAGGGCTCCCGGCTGGCTTTGCTGTGGTGATGGGCTCTGCTGCCGAGGTTTTGGAAAGCTTTCCTCGGGGTGAGGGGCCGGGAGCCCCTTGCTCTGCTCAGTCCCACGGGGGCTGTGAGCAGCCGCGGCTCGCTGGGGGAGTGCAGCAGCTCCAGATAAGGGCTGTGATCAAGAAGACAGGGCTGTGATAAGGAATGACAGCGCCGGGGTGACAGCGGGTGGCTGTCCCTCGGCTGCGTGTGCTGACAGCCCTGCAGCGGGAGAGGCTCCGCGGGCTGTGCGGGGAGGGCAGGGCCTGCATCCCGCCCCGGGACTTGTAACACAGCCCTGGGAACACCCCGGGGCTGCTGCCGAGTGTTCTCATTGCACACTGCTGCCATTTCCCTGCCTTCTCCTGCAGCAGGTGTGGAAGGGGCTTCGGGATGAACAGTGCAGGCCAGGGCATGCTGCGGGCGTGGAGCTGGCCTGAGTCTTTTGGTCCCTTCCAAACAATTCGGGGGTTCTGAGATGCGGTGATCACTTGTCCAGAGGAGAACTGGAGGGTCCTCTTGCAGGCTCTTGGTCCCTTTTGGATGTGCCAGGAGCCCCGGGCTTGGCTCAGCCCTGAACATGGCAGGAATTCCCCACTCCCTGGTGAGTGCTGAGCACACCAGGGTTTGGTAGGAGGAGGGATGGTGCCTGCTGAGCAGGGTGTGATGATTTTCTCAGATATTGCCTGTTTCTTATCTCCTGACACCACAATGTAGACAAATCTCGTGCTGCTGGGCAGCAGAGGGAGGCTGAGCTGCTCCTGTGCCAGGTCCTGGGAATGGTGCTGTTTAATCACACGGTCCTGTGGCAATGCCAGGGTGGCAGGAAGGGCAGTGGGCAGGTTTGGGAGCAGGTCAGTCCCTGGTGCCATCCTGTCACCCTCCCCGGGGCTCTGTGTGTGCTGTTTGCCAAGAGGTTTGTGCTGAAGGAGGAGAATTGAGGTGGGCAGGAGCCCCGGGGTGGGGACAGGGACAAGGGGGGACGTGTGACCTCCCAGCCTTTCTGGGGACACTGGGCACTCATGGGGATGTTGGCACTGGTCACGTATGACCAGCGGGACTGTAGTGAGCAGTGACAGAGGTGGTGTTTGAGGGTGCCATTTGTGTTCATGCCTCTCGAATGGTCACATTTCCAATTTCACTGGCGTTTTGGTAATTGTCCCATAGTTATACCTTTAA
Source organism: Geospiza fortis (assembly GCF_000277835.1). Classification (NCBI taxonomy): domain Eukaryota; kingdom Metazoa; phylum Chordata; class Aves; order Passeriformes; family Thraupidae; genus Geospiza; species Geospiza fortis. The sequence continues at coordinate 2,157,167 of NW_005054399.1, forward strand.
TCTCAGTTTGTGCCTGGAGTCACAAGGCGAGGGGAGAGCACCCCAGAGAGACTGCCAACAAGCAATGGCCCTTTTGTGGTGTGCCTGATTTAACCAACTAAAATCAGCCTCGGCTTGTGCTGCACGCAGCTCGTGTCCTGAACTTCCCTGGTGCCAGAGATGGCACCTCCATCCCTCTGGAGAGGCTGGGCTCCCTCCTGACATGGAACAGGAGCCCTGCAGGCCAGGCCGGCGATGCTCAGCCGGGTGTTAAACACCAGCTCCCTGCAGCTGCGTGTGACACTCAGCATCCCCGAGCGCCTCACACAGCGCCGTCTGCGAGGGGCTGGGAAAGGTCGCTGTCACCT
>NW_005054399.1:2158346-2160416 GCF_000277835.1 Geospiza fortis
TCCCGCACCGGTGCCGTGTGTGCCATGGGCTCTGCGGGAGCTCCCGGCCATCCCGCACCGGTGCCGTGTGTGGCACCGTCCGTGCCGCTCCCTGAGGGGCTCAGGGACAGCTCTGGGCCTCAGGCAGGGGCTGCTCAGGGCACACGAGCTCAGTCACTCTTTAGAAGCCTCTTGCCACGTCAGTTTGAGCAGATCGCCCCTTGGGGATGAGGGGAGGTCTCCCACAAGGCAGGAGAAGCAGAACGTCCCAGGCAGGCAGGGGCGGCTCGGGGGGGCTCAGCCGCGCTGGCGGGCGGGCCGGGCTGTGACAGCAGCGGCACCTCCCGCGCAGAGCCTGTGCCAGGGCTGTGAAATCCCCGGCTCCAGCTGAGCACCCAAAGCGAGCAGATGCTCGTGATCTGCATCTCTGCAGTGCTGCCCTACCCGTCTGTAAATTGGGGAGAGCAGAACCATGGAACTGTGGAATGGTTTGGGATGTAAGGGACCCTCACGATATTCAGTGCCAGCCCTGCCATGGCAGGGACACCTTCCACTGCCCCAGGCTGCTCCAAGCCCTGTCCAGCCTGGCCTTGGGCACTGCCAGGGATCCAGGGGCAGCCCCAGCTGCTCTGGGCACCTGTGCCAGGGCCTGTCCACCCTCCCAGGGAAGTATTCCTTCCATATATCTAATTTAAGCCTCCCCTCTGCCAGTGTGAAACCATTCCCCCTTGTCCTGTCATTCCCTGCCCTTGTCCGCAGTCCCTCTCCAACTCTCCTCAGGGCTGCTCTCCATCCATCCATCCATCCATCCATCCATCCATCCATCCATCCATCCATCCATCCATCCATCCATTGTCCTCCCAGCTCGTAGCCCCAGCTGCTGGAGCATCACCCCGAGAGCAGGTGGGTGCCCTCAGTGGTAACCAGGAGCTGCTGGGCTGCACCTGGGACGGAGCCATCAAAGGCTGCTGCAGGCACAGCCCTCCCTGCAGGGACGTGTGCTGTGGGCAATGTCACAGACCCTGGGCACGATCCAGAGCTGAAAACAGGGCAGTAAAACCGCAGGGACAGCCTCAGGTAAGTGCCAGGGGCTCGGTGGAACTCGCTCTGTCCTTGCTGGCAGAGCAGCACCTGGCTGCAGCAGCGGCGGGACGGGCTCTCAGTGATTCAGAGCAGAGGAGGAGGATGGAAAGCCGAGGGGGAGTGCTGAAGCTCTCTGCTGCCGCCGTCTCGGGGCTTTCACGTCTTTCTCCTCTTCCCCTCAGAGTTCTTGTTGGCTCCTGAAGGGCAGAGCCCTGGGGAGCCGGGCTTGTTTGGCGTTTGCGATGGCAGGGCCAGACAGGCTTGGGGTTGTTTAAAAGCTCAGATGTTTTCTAGTGACAGATTTTGTGCTTTGAGGTTTGGGGAGCTGGGGGAGCTGGGGCTGTTCAATGGCCAAGGTGATGGCGTGAATGGCTCAGGGAGCACGGAGCAGCTTGCCCAGCTCTGACCCGAGTGGAGCAGCTCTGTAGCCAGGAGTGGGGTCCTGCTCCCTGGGCCGGAGGGTGCAGCGTGGGCAGGGACATCACAGCCTCCGACAGAGGAGTCCCTGAGGCAGGGCAGTGTTTCAGGGGCCTGGAGTGTATCATGCAGTGTTTCAGGGACCTGGAGCAGCTGGCTGCTGTGTGCTGGGGGATTTTGGTGCTGTGAAATCCCAAAGTGCTGTGCGAGGGAAGAGAGGCACCCTGCTCACCCAGGCAGGGAGCCTGCTGCCAGTGCAGTAGTGCCAAGGTGTTCCCAAACAGGGCAGGGGGAGTATGGAATCCCCTGGGAGTGGCTCTGGTCTCTGGGCAGCTCAAAAGGGGCAGCTTTTATTTCTGGGATGGGGAAGACGAGGTTGGCGTCGCTCACTGGTTCACCAGCAAAGTTCTCTCCTGATGCTCCGTCTGCAGGAGAGTTCCTCCTTGTTCTCCAAAAAAAGCCAGGAGTGAAACTATGGTGCTACTCCTGAATATGGCTTTCCCCATCTGGGGCGTTGGAGCCGCTCCCCGGGGCTGCTTCCCTCCCGCAGATGGTGAGGAGGCGTTGCTGCCTCCGGCAGGCAGCAGCTAA
>NW_005054399.1:2160426-2161815 GCF_000277835.1 Geospiza fortis
CGGGGGCTGCGGGGTGCCAGCCCCTCCCTCCCGCTCCAGCACAATGCCCACTGCATCCCCCGGAATAAATGGGCTGTGATGGATCGAGGCCCTTTTAACACATCAGCTGAAAACTTCAAATATTTATACCGGGAAGATGTGACAGAAGTATAGATATATTTTAAAAAAGGCAGGTGCTGGAGTGGCAGTCGTGTATTTGAACTTCAAATAGTTGCCTTCAAATCTATGCTATAAAAGAGGAAGAACGTGATAAATTTAATATCACTTTTTCAGGGAAAACAACCTGCCGAGCCTCCTCCCAGGCTAAATGTGCTTTAAAGATTGACTGTGCAGCTGTAATAACTATTGATGAACTGTAAACATGAAAAGATCTCCCTGCTCCCGGCCTGTCAGGAGCATTAGGGTGGAAATGCTCTGTGCTCCGCGCTGGCATGACTCACCGAGGCCTCGGCAAATGTGTTTATTTGTAAAGATCCTTATTTCAGAAATAGTGACCTTTTTAATGCCTCGTGCAGCGAGCTCAGAAATTCGAAATTGCCTTTTGGCGACTGCCTCGTCTCGCTGCAGCTCTGACAGTGCTTTTCATGGCCATTTACATATTTTTAGCCTGGATATTCTGCACTGTGGGGCTCCTTTGCAGAATGATTTGCTTTTTGCAGCCCTGGGCCTGCAGTGCTGGGCTGAGGGCATGGAGGGGCTCGCTGCCCACCGGGCTCCTCTGGCACCTCCTGAGCTCTGCCCAGAGCCCTCTCTTTATGGCATGGAGTTAGTAACAGCCTCCTTCAAACACGGACCGTGGTGCTGATCACAGATTTAAGCAGCTGCTTCACCTTGAAACAGGGAATATTAAAGGTGGCAGGCCCTGGCACAGGGTGCCAGAGCAGCTGTGGCTGCCCCTGGATCCCTGGCAGTGCCCAAGGCCAGGCTGGACATTGGGGCTTGGAGCAGCCTGGGACAGTGGAAGGGTGGGATGTGTCAGGGGTGGCACTGCGTGGGCTTTGAGGTCCCTTCTAGCACAGACCACTCTGGAATCCTCCAATGATTCCATGAATAAATCCTGTGATGATTGCATGAAGAAATCTGTTTTTCCAGGCTGCTGCACACCAGCACACCAGGATGTCCCTGCTGGCCCCCACGCTGTCACCATCACCTGCTGGGCTCTGTGTCACTGTCACTGCCCCTGCTGTTGGCTGCACCAAAGCCACTGTGACCAGTGGCCGTGTCACTCTGTGCCAGTGGCTGTCCCCTTGTTCCCAGTCCCTGCTTGTGCCAGGTGCCAGCCCCAGCCCTGGAGCAGCAGCGGGGCTGCAGGGTGGGCAGAGCAGCCTCTCAGCCCTTCCCTTCCCTTCCCTTCCCCTCCCTTCCCTTCCCGCGCGCCGTTCCGCCGGG
>NW_005054399.1:2161825-2165957 GCF_000277835.1 Geospiza fortis
ATCCTGCCAGCCCCGGGATGAGGGTGTGCTGTGTGAGAAATGCCACGATCAGTTATTTAACATTTCTGGGGCCTGTGACTAAGGCTGCTGCTGCGTTGTTTGGTGGCGGGCGGTGGCACTGCTCCTTTCTGTGCTGCTGCTCATGCAATGCACTGGGGAAGGACGTTCTGGTGCTTTTCCGCTGCTTCTTGCAGCCTTTATCGGCGCTCTACAATTCCAAGTTGCTGATTTATATTCAGAGTTATGAATATCTCCTTTCTTCTCTTTGTTGGGCCTGTTTTTATTTTTATAGCTGTTTGCTTATTAGCCAGGCAGTTTCCAAACCAATGCAAGCTCCCGTCATGGTGATGAGTTTTCGGGCAAAACTCTCTTAAATCATTCTCTGCACACAGTTGTGCTTTTATGCTTAAATCCATTCTCCTAAGTGATTTGGCTTATAATTGTTTTCTGCTCTGTGAATTGACCTCTCAAAGCACCAGGAGTCTGTGCTGGTGCCTCGGACTTGCCTCTGTGTGCCCATAAGAAGCATAATCAAGCCATGATTGCTTGGACTTGAGCAGCTACTAGTTTTTAATTCTGTGATCCATTCCCCTTCAGCTGTCAACACGGAGTCGAAAATAGCACTCCCCTGTGCTGGATGCCACGCTTCACAGCTATGAAATTGTCATTTATAGGTTTTTAGAAATTCAGAGGACATTTTAATACCGGTGAAGTGAAACCTCCAGCTCCCCATCATAATGCAGCTTCTCTCCTCCCTGGTATAAATAGGTGCTTAAGCAGCCTGGGGATGATCCGGCCTGTGCTCAGGGTGGGAGCAGGCACCCGAGCACCCACAGCCACAGATTCTCTTTGTCTGGATTCTGGCAGCTTGTTTCACCAGAGGATCCCAGGTTTTACACTCCTGACTCTTGGTTTTCCCCCTGATCCCATCTGGGCAGGTCTTGTCCCCAATGCTCTGGACATGAAACTCGTGGGTCAAACTCACTCCTGCATATGAGAGTGTCTGGATCTGTCTGTTAATTATCCAGCTGGATAATGGGATCACGGAATCGTGGAATGGTTTGGGTTGGAAGAGACCCTAAAGACCAGGCACTCATGCCAGGGTTGGGCTGGGAGCTTCTTCCAGCTCTGGCCAGCTCTTGGAGTGGTGGGAAGGGGAGGAGGGGGATGAGCCCAAGCCCCCTTTGCCAAAGGGGCACAGAGCTCCCACCCCACAGGACAGACCCCCTTCCCCACACCCTGCTGGACAAGGATGTGGGATCCAGGGTTCTCCCAGAGCTGAGCTGGCCACCCCTGTTACCTGCAGCCAGAGAGGAGGCTGGAAGGCAAACCCTTCCCAGGGGCTCATCAGTCAACCCAAGTAAATCTAAAATGTTCATTAAAGAGGGAGAGCGGGATCCTGGAGGATCAGGGGAGGTCCTGGTGCCCCGGGCTCTGCGCTCAGCTGGGCCAGGCCTCCTGCCCTGCCCCATCCCTTACCATCCATGTCTCCAAGCAGGCAAACAAACCAAAGATCATTATTTTTTTATATAATTGCCAGAATTGTATTAATTTAAACAGATAAACTCAATCAGTGAAGCTCATTAATTTCTAGCACACGGCTTATTTACGCCAATTCCGGCTGCTCCAGCACTCACTGCGCTCTCATAGGAATGTCAATTACCTTTTAAAATAAAAATCAATGTTTATCCACTGTTAAAGATAAAACATGAAATGATTTCCTTAGACATGCTGATGAGTGCTCTCCTCCCCAGCATGATCTGAGTGCTCCCGGCGTTGGCAGCTGCTGCCCATTGCCACGTGCCATGGAGGGGACAGCAGAGAGGGGCACCCAGAGCCCCTGCACTCACCTCGGGCCCTGCACCTTCCTGCCCCATCCCAGCATCTTCCCAGGAGCCGGGTGCTTTCCTGCCATGAGCTCCAGCAATGTGGAAGGACAGAGGGAGGAAGGTTGGGAGGATGCAGGGAGGAAGGAAGCTCAGGAGAGCGTGGGGGGAGCCCCTGGAAGCAGCTCCAGAGTGTTACCTGATTACTTTTCTAATGAGGAAAAATGAGAAAACCCTCAGAGCAAAGGGCTGGAAATCACCCATCAGCTGCAAACTTTTTTTTCCTCCTCTATTATTCAGAATTGTTTTGCTTTTCTGAACTGCCTTGTGTAGGTTGCACCAACCCCACAGATTCCAGAATGGGAGATGATGAGTCACTGTCAAAATGTAGATTTTTCCCCCCCTTTTTTTCCCGTTTAACGCCGCTGAGGGAGTGAAGTCCCCGTGCCACGCGCCGATCGCTGGCACCTCGCGGGCTGGCGCTGGCAGGAGCTCCCAGCCCACCCGAGGCGTGAGTGCCAAGCTGTGCTCGCCGTGTCCCCCGTGGGGATGCCCATCCCGGGCACCTCCTGCTCCCCACACCCGCCAGCCCTGGGGTGCTCGGGCTCTGTCCCCTCTGTCCCCAGGTGTGCTCACACCTGGCTCTGCTCGGCCACCACAGCCACAGCCACCTCTGCTGCCTCCTCGCTCCTGCTCTCCTTTCATCTCACTTGGGTTTTTTCCACTGGTGGGGTTTTTTTAAATATATGAAGCCAGGAAAAGCTGTCCTTCGGAGCAGGCGTATCTGTGTAGGTGCCTCTGCTCAGGCACAAGCCACCACCGCAGAGAGGGGGAGAGGGTGTGAAAGGCACACGGAGCTGCTGTGGGGCTGCTGGGCGGCGGGATTGCTGCGGGACAGCTCAGCCCTGCCGGGGAGGAGGAGGAGGAGGAGGAGGAGGATTCCTCCCACTGCCAGGTATTGAGGTGCCCAGCACCCATCCCAGCACCGGCAGGGCTGGGGGCTCTCGGGTTCTGCCTTCCTTCGGCCGCTCTCCTGGGCTTGGGGCCAGCAGAGGCAGGAACGGTCTGGGGGCTCACAGAGCTGGTGGGATGGCAGGGACAGGTCCCCTGGCTCCCCAAGGCTTCCCTGGCCTGGTGGAGAACAGCCCTTGAACTCAGCTCCAGCAGCAGCTCCAGGGGCATTGCTCAGTGCTGCAGATCAGGGGCTGTAGCCACCCCACCAACCTTCTCTGCTGCTCTTCTAAGCTGCTGTGTGTTTTGATCTCAGGCTGTGTTGAAAATGTGACGATGCAGGAGGCAAACAATGTTCTGGGGGGGGGCTGAGAACCCCCACAGCCATCCCCAGGGCCACAGGAGCTGCTGGTGGCACCCACTGGGCCCTGTGCAGTGGCCACTGGGTGCTGGCCATGGCTAGCACAGACCCAAAACCCCAGAGCTCTGCGATCTCACACCAGGGACCTTGTGCAAAGAGCCCCAGGATGCCTTGCAGAGCCTGGAGCTGGGGAAGGGAAGGAATATGGATGAATTTCTCTCCATCTCTCCAAGCATCTGGGAGGTGGGTGGGAGGTAAAAAAAGATGAGCCCTGAAGTTTTAATTCCTCGGAGATATTTAGGTATCTTGCTCCTGTTACTCAGGGAGTGCAGAGCCTGAGCATCTCTGGGATTGTGCAGCAGGCTCCTTCCTACCCCAGCACTCCCCAGCTCAGCTCCAACCTCTGGTTCTCCAAAATATTAATTTTCAGACAACTTAGACCATAATGACCCGCCACTTCCCTCAGATGGATTTGGTGTAACACAGTGCCTTCAGAAGGCCATTACTGGAAACCACAACTTGGGAGATAACTCGCTTGGATGTATCAGGAGGAGCAGAGAGCTGAGGGCTGGAATGTGACCTTGACTCCTGGCTGAGCCACTGCGAGGGGAGCCAGGAATTTTGTTCTCCTTTCAGAGTGGTCTCAGCTCATCCTCCTCAGCCTGAGTCTTGCTTTGCACACACCAGTAGCGCCCAGAATGGTCCCTGGAAAGTGGTTCCACCAGATGAAAAGTAATGTGATTTTAACACCACAACTGGAGCTCTTTAGTCTCCCGGCTCGTCGGGCTGGGATCGATAGTCTTGGCTGTATTTCCACCACTGCAACCGTATTTCCCTCACAGCCCCTCCCCGTCCCCCCAGCCCTCCCTGGGGGAAGGGGCTCTGAGAGGAAAACAACCTGAGATCAAATCAATTAATTGCCTCTGCATGTGCCCATAAGGGCGGGGCGGGAGCTCGACGGTACCGCGGAGCGGGGAGGGCACAAAGCCTGCCC
>NW_005054399.1:2166154-2172964 GCF_000277835.1 Geospiza fortis
GGCAGCCGCAGCTCCCAGGGGCAGGATTCCCTCTCTGGGGAGCACCTTGGAGGTCAGAGGGGCTTTTTGGGATTGCAGCCTTGTTGTGGTGCGTGCTTGGAGGCTGGAGTTGTGTGTCAGGTGGCTCGGCATTGCCATGACGACGAGCATCAGTTGGGGAACAGAGGGAGTAAAGGAGACAAAACAAATGTCAGAGTGTGAGTGGATGCTGTGGAGCAGGGGCTGCCCCGGGCAGCCGGGCATGCTGCTCTGCCCGTGCCTGCTCCATCCATCCGTCCATCCGTCCATCCGTCCATCCGTCCATCCATCCATCCATCCATCCATCCATGAACTGCTGCAGCCCCGCTCTGGCACTGCCTGGTGGCTGCAGAGCAGAGGGACCCGTGGGGCAGAGCCTGCTGGCTCTGGATACTGGGACAAGGTGGGTGGAACCCAGAGCTGCGAGGACGAGGAGGAGGCCGGGGGCTGTGCTGTGAGCTGGTGTCCTCACTGTGCCCAGTGCGTCCCCTTCTCCCACAGTTCCCAAAGCAACAGGAGCAGGCAACTCTCCCTCCTTTGCTGTGTCTCCCTCTGGATGACAGCCTGCCTCCTCCAGAGCTTCAGCCTCTGACTGACGCCTGTCGTGCTGCTCAGCTCCCCGAGCACAGCCTGGGAGCGTGCAGGACACCCTGAGGGCTGGCTCGTGCTGTCTGGAGCCCTGGTCCCTGGTGCCATGGCAGAGGGGACAGAGCCTGCATGACCTGAGCACGTGCCCCAGAGCCAGGATGCTGAGGGGCTGCCCTTCCTCTGGGGAGATGCTGCAGTTCCTGCCACCCCTCGCTGCCCCTTGCCGCTCCAGGGCAGTCCCACGCTGGCCCTCAGTGTCCATTTAGAGCATGAAGGGCCCTGGGCTGCTGCCCATCGTGGCCAGCAGGATCTGAGCATTTCCTGTGTCTCCCCAGGAACCTTCCGAGGAGTGTGCAAGAAAATCGACCACTTCCCTGAGGATGCAGACTACGAGCAAGACACGGCCGAGTACCTGCTCCGTGAGTGCTCCCCTGTGCACCCAGCCCCTGGGCACTGCAGGGCACCCCCTCCCTGTGCCCTGGTGTCAGCCAGCAGGGTCACAGCCCCCCGGGCTCCCCGTGCAGCCTCAGGGACCCTCTGGGCTCCCCGAGCCTGGCAGTGCCATGCTCAGTGCCACGAGCTCCTGGCACGCTGGGCTGGCACTCGCTGTCCCCATGGCCAGTCCCAGCAGTGGCTGCACAGCCTGAGTGTCCTGGTGCCCCCACGGGGAACTGGGACCCCGCAGGTCCGAGGTGCAGCACCACAGGGACCCCTCTCGCTGTCCCTGCTGGTGTCCCTGCCCCCCGAGCCTCCAGCCAGGCTGGCCTTGCTGGGAGCACGAGGGGCAGGTCCCGGTGCTCTGCACTGGCAGCCAAGCACAGGGACACAGAGGAAATGAACTGGCACATTTCCTGGGAAAGGTGGCTCCTCCTGTCCCAGGGGCCAGCCGAGCTCCGGGGCAGGACCACGGGCCTTCCCACAGCATCCCAGAATGGCCCAGCTTGGAAGGGACCTTAAAGCCCAGCCCAATGCACCTTCCTACATGGATCAGCTTCCAAAGTGACAGGAGAGAGTAATGAATGCAGCAGATCACTACCTGCTGCACCAAAAATACACTGTGCCTTGGCTTGGGCTCTCATCCCTCAGATAGGGCCGTTATTAAAGCAGAGAAATACAGAGAAGCTCCATTAAAATTCCACTCCTGGGGGCTTTAAAATAGACTTTTTACTTTAAATGTGAGAGGGGGTGGGAGAACTTCAGCACTAATCTACTAAAGCTGCAAAGCCATTTCATTAAACTCGCTCTCCTCTCCACTGGGTGAGCAGAGATGTGGAAATCTGAGAGTCCAGAGCAGCAGCTGGATGAGCAGCAGCTGGGTCAGCCAGGGGGCTGGGGCTGAGCACCAGGCCGTGGGCACAGGGCCCTTCTCCCAGGACTCCTTCCAGCCCCAGCAGCTCAGGGGGTGCCCAGGGCTGCTGCACTCCCCTGCTGCCTCTGTTGCTATTTGGGAATGCAGAGCTTGGGGTGAGCCCTCAGCAGTCTGGCACGCACGTGTGGCTCTGCATGTCAGGGTGTCATTTGTGTCACACTGCCTGGCACCTGCTCACGCTGAGGGGACAGCGTCCCTTGGCTCCAGGGCCACCCTCAGCCAGCCTTGGGACTTCCAGGGAAAGATGTGAGGGTGGGCAGGCCCTGGCACAGGTGCCCAGAGCAGCTGGGGCTGCCCCTGCATCCCTGGCAGTGCCCAAGGCCAGGCTGGATGGGGCTTGGAGCAGCCTGGGATGGGGGAAGGTGTCCCTGCCATGGCAGGGCTGGCACTGGATGGTGTGAGGGTCCTTTCCAACCCAAACCATTCCAGAGCTCCATGACAAGCAGAGGATGCCTGGTGGGGAGCAGTGCTGTGCCTCCCCATCCGTCCTGGCAGCACAAGGGGTGCCCTTGCACAGACCCTTCCCTGGTGCAGCTTCAGGGGGTGCTGGGGGCTGATGCTGCCCCTCTCCCTGTCCCACAGGTGCAGTGAGAGCATCCAGCATCTTCCCCATCCTCAGCGTGGGGCTGCTGTTCTTCGGGGGCCTGTGCGTGGCCGCCAGCGAGTTCTACAAGAGCAAACACAACGTCATCCTCAGTGCTGGTATCTTCTTCGTCTCTGCAGGTAGGAGCTGCCCAGGGGCCCCTCCAGCCTGGGGGACACGGGGGACACAGGGATGGGGTACAGGTCCTCCCAGGCCGTCAGCACTGAGAGGTTCTGAGGTTTGAGAGCTGTTCCAGCCCTGTGGGAAAATCCCCACAGAAGGGAAAGGCTGTCAGGGGTCTCTGGCCACGGTCCCTGTGCCAGACAGGGCTTCAAGTGCTCCCTTGCCCTGCCTCGAGCAGAGCCCATGTGGGGCACAGCCCAGGAGGGGCTCCCCAAGTGCAGCCACCCCTGGGGTCACCGGACCCTGGGACAGGGACTGGGGGCTCTGCCCTCCATCCTGGACAGTCAGTGGGCCCTGTGTCAGCAGCAGCAGGACCAGGCAGAGGGGCTGCCACATGGAAACCACTCTCTGGAGAGGCTGTTCCTGCTGGATTACTCATTTCTCTGTGCTGTTCCCCACTGCTTCCCCTGATTATCGCGTGACAATGTCTTTGTCTCAAGGAACCGCTGTATTTTGTGTTTTTCTTCTCCCCACAAAAAGACAAATGACTCTTCCTCCTTGGCTGGCAGGAGCTGCTGATGCAGATAAGAAAACAGCAGAGAGAGCATAATTGATTCATTAAGTAAATCTGGGAATGCACCAGCCTCTCCCCAGCCTGCAGCACAGCCCTGCCGGCTGCTGGTGGGGCACAGGCTGCCCCTGTCCCAAATGAAGCCTCAGGACTCCACCAGAAATGGAAAGAGACAGAGCCATTCCAGCTTCCCTGTGCTCCCAGGGCCATTGTGACCTGACTTCATGCTGGGGGGATCCCCCTGTACCCCTCAGGCTGGCTCTGCTGCTGCATGACACCAGCCAGGCTCCTGCATTCCCTGCTCAGCAAAGAGCACAACCAGCTCCTGAAAAGTCCCTTTTCTAGAGAAAACAGTGGTTATTCCTCCTTCCTGGGAATATACAGGAATAAGGGAATGTGTAAGGAATAAATGTGTAAGGGAATATAAAAGTGTCCTGGGAGATCAGCATAGGTCTGCAAGGGGATTTGGTCCAAGTGTGCTGGCAGAGGGTTGATGCCCCATGGGGACACGTCCCCCCATCCGCTCCTGCCACTCAGGTGAGCACCTGCCCCACCTGTCCCCCCTGCAGGTCTCAGCAACATCATCGGGATCATAGTGTACATCTCGGCCAACGCGGGGGACCCGGGGCAGAGCGACTCCAAGAAGAGCTACTCCTACGGCTGGTCCTTCTATTTCGGGGCGCTGTCCTTCATCATCGCCGAGATGGTGGGGGTGATCGCCGTGCACATGTACATCGAGAAGCACCGCCAGATCCGCGCCAGGTCCCACTCGGAGCTGCTCAAGAGGTCGGCCTTCACCCGCCTGCCCCCCTACAGGTACCGCTTCCGCCGGCGGTCCAGCTCCCGCTCCACCGAGCCCCGCTCCCGGGACATGTCGCCCATCAGCAAAGGGTTCAGCACCATCCCCTCCACCGACATCTCCATGTTCACGCTCTCCAGGGATCCCTCCAAGGTTACCATGGGGACGCTGCTCAACTCGGAGCGGGACCACGGTTTTTTACAGGTCCATAACTCCATCCCCAAAGAGTTCAAGGAGTCTTTGCACAACAACCCGGCCAACAGACGAACCACGCCGGTCTGAGGCGGGCTGGGCCGTGGGCAGGCTGCATGGCATCACCCTCGTGACGGTGTAACCTGTGAAACCCCGTTTTTAAGGACAAACCCGGAGGCTCCCCGTGCCCCTGCCCGTGGGGCTGGTTTTCACTCTGAAATGCCACTGGCCGGGCCGGGACTGAGCGGGCTCCAACCTTCCTGGGACAGCGGCTTCCCGAGGTCTCCATCGTTCGTGTGATCATAACCGCAGTGTTCCCATAGCTGTGTGTCCATGGAAATGCTGGCGATAGCCCTGTCCGTGAGAACCCTTACCCGGTAGTGACCTTTCGGTGGAATCGCCTGGAAGGCCGGAGCTGGAAGCACTGAGCTAGTGCCGGAGCGATGCTTGTGTTCCGAACCCCTTTCCCTGTCGTGCTGGATGGAGTGCTCGGGCTGGGTTCCTCTATGGCGTTTCGTGCATGCATTAAATAGCTTGGAATTCAATTTTGTCATGTCGGGTTGGGAGAAACATCCTTTTGCAATTTTCTGTGGTCTTGAAAGGGCTTATTTCCCTCCTTCCCTCCTTCCCTCCTTCCCTTCTTCTCTCCCTCCTTCCCATGAAAGGACCCAGGAGCAGAATTACTCCAGTGACTGGTAGCAAGTATCCAGCGTTTAATTCACCTCTAATGTTGCAAGAAAACGAATTACTTCCCTGCAGTTGGTACACACGCAGTCAGAGCTGACTGTCTGGGCACAGCCGAGGGGCAACGCGCGACCGTGGTGCTGCGGGAGCGGCTGCAGCCGCGTGCGGATGGGGTGTGATTCCCTAATGGCTGGGAGATCCATGAGAAAAACAATAAAATTGTCCGGTTTGGCAAGTTCCTTGGCTGAGTAGGTCACACGGCCCTGCAGTGGCACCGAGAGCGGCGCAGCGTGGCCGGCGGGGAGGAGGGAGGCCAGGCTGGGCTGCAGGGAGCGCGTGAGCAGACGGAGCTTCGGCTCTAAACTCTCCCGCTGGAGCAGAGCTCGTCTAAGTGGAGGCAGTTTGGAAGCAATTGGTCCGCGGTGATGTGTCACTTAATTGAAATCTTATTTAACCTTCTGACAGAAGTGGAAGATTCCCACAGGGTCCCCGGGGCTGCTCTGGGGCCAGCGGGGCTCTCATTCGCTCCTCTCGCAGAAGGGGAACATCTGGTGTGCAGTGTGTGAGCCTGAGCAGCCTCGCCCTGGCTCTGCTGCCCAAAGCCTGCACATCCCAATCCTTCCTGGGAATAATGGACAGGCCACTGGGAAACCCAGCGCAGGTGCTCTGCTGGAGTGAAATCCTCCTGGGAGCTCCACAGGCAGCCTCAGCCAGGGGGCACTTCCTTCACAGAACCACAGAATGCTTTGGGGTGAAATGGACCTTAAAGCTCAAATCATTCCATGGGCAGGGACACCTCCACCACCCCAGGCTGGTCCAAGCCCCATCCAGCCTGGCCTTGGACACTTCCAGGGATCCAAGGGCAGCCACAGCTTCTCTGGGCACCCTGTGCCAGGGCCTGCCCACCCTCACATGGAGAATTTCAACTCCTTCACCCTTATTTGCTACTGTTGCAAAGGGGGTTGTTCGAGAAGACTGATTCAGATGCTAATTAAGCCTCTTAATTGCCGTAGTTGCTGATTGCATGTGTTAAAAACAGTCAAAGGAGACTTGCACCCCCATCTTAGGGCAATTTTTAAAAGCAAAGCAGTGAAAGGGCTGGCAGCGCTAAACAGGAGCAGAGTGGAGTGGAATAGTTCAGTCGGAAGGGACCTACAATGACCATCTCCAACTTCCCGTGCAATTGGGTTTGATTGTGGCTGACCGAAAGCTAAAGCAGGGCCCTGAAGGCACAGCCCAAATCCCTTTTCCCGCTCCAGGCAGGCTCTGAGCGCCCGGGGGGCGCAGAAAGGCTGCGGCGCAGCGCCGGAGCCGCAGTGCCGGGCCGGCTGCTGGTGTTGATGGAGGCAGAGCGGGCAGTGATTGAAGGTGTTTACTGCCACGTGTAATATCTTCCCTTTGCGCCGATGTCTTTCCCCTGGAAGAGAAAATCAATACCCAGGCTAAATCTGGAGGCTTCAATATTTCTCAGAGAAGTGCAAATCAATATGGATTTCTTAACATGTTTAATTTCAATACCTGAAAGTGCACATTCTGCCCATTTCCTGACCTTTCCAATCCCCGGGAGAGGAGGATTAAAAAGATTTGTTCAAATTCAACGAATTGAATCAGCAAATGCCCCATTAGCTTGTTTTCTTTCCGCCAGACCTTGATAAACAGTATGATCGCCCATCGTCTGCGCGCGGCTGCCAGCGCCGCTCCGACGCCAGCCACGCCGACCCGCCGGGCACGGCAGAGTCCTGGTCCCCTCCATCGCGGGCAGGACAGCCCAGGCGGTGGCAGAGGGGCCGGTGTCACACGGAGAGGCACCCGCTGCCCCTCCCCGAGCGCCAGCGGACCCACATCCCCCCGGGAGCCCGATCCTGCCGCGCCGCCGCGCCCGC
>NW_005054399.1:2173202-2176171 GCF_000277835.1 Geospiza fortis
CTCCGGGCCCGGGGCTGCAGCTCCCGTTTGCCTCCCAAGGGAGGGGTTTAATTGCTGTGTTGGTGCTGCGATGACAAACCCGGCGGCGGAGCGCTGTCAGCCTGCGGGAGCTGCTCTGGCACGGAGCCCGCCGAGGGGAAATGGCAGCTGGGTGCCGGCTGCAGCGCTGAGCTTTGCCTTTCGCCCTCGTTTCCCAATTCCACACCTACATCAGGACAGACGCAATGCCCTCTCCGCTGTCTGCTGCAAGGGAAGCTCCCTAGCCCCTACTCCTGCAGGCTGTTCCTTCCTCAAAAGCATCTTTTGTCCTTCCTGGGTTTGATTTTTCGGGGATTTTTGCAGTTTGCCATAGCTCATGAGAGTCTGGGTAAGGCCAAACCGTTTATATCGTTTACTTGATGGACAGTAATGGTTTCTGTGGTGCCATTACTACCTGTCATCTAAATCCAAACGCTGAGGTGCTGTAAAGGGCAGCCTTTCACTGGGGGCTGGAATAGCTTCTCCAGCATCGTTATCCTGCACATCCGTAAATCCCTGACTGACCACAGCCGCTAAACACAGCCCTCAAAAGTTCCCCAGAAAATTTTCAACAAATAAGATTTTCACCTGCTCTTCAGTAATAAACTGCTGTGCCTCTGCCGTTATCCTCCCTCCAGCTAGAGGAGAAAATCCTCCTCCAGCACCTGAGCTGGTGTTGGAGAAGGTCAGCAGGAGCTGGGGGTGTTTGGGGACGGGGGCTCTGTGCCTGTGGCTGCAGCTCTGGGGCTGCTCCACACTGGGGAGCCCTGACAGGTGCCCTGGGAACACCATGGGAAACAGTGATGCAGGTAAATGCAATTAGGAATTAATTACCACAGCTTCTCATTGCCTGCTCCTGGTGCCCCAGTACCCAAAGGGAGCCTGCAGGAAAGATGGAGGGAGACTATTTACCAAAGCATGTCATGGCAGGGCAGGGAGGAATGTCAGGGAGTAGGTTGGGATTAGATATTGGGGGAAAGCCCTTTCTCAGGTTGCCCAGAGAAGCTGTGGCTGCTGCATCCCTGGCAGTGTCCAAGGCCAGGCTTGGAGCAGCCTGGGATAGTGGAAGGTGTCCCTGCCATGGCAGGGAGTTGGATGAGGTGCTGCTCTCACTTTGCTGAGTTAAAGTTTCAGCTTCTTTAATAACCTGCAGGTCCGCTGGAAAATTGTGACGAGTGGCATCAAGAAGCAACTCGGTAAGTTTATTTTGATGAAATACAATAATTATCATGCTTAGCAGCTGTTGCTATTTAAAATAAGAAAAAACGGGGCTTGCATTGAAAATGTTTTGTAAACCATGTGCACCAACAATCTGTTCCAATGAAACCAGCCATTATGGAAACGGTATAATAGCAGGAGCTCATTATGGAAAGTTAAATTGCAAATCATATTTTGTTTCGAATGAGCTGGATGAATGCATAATTTGCCTCAAAGAAATAGTTTTGTAGTTCTGATCCTCCTGCCAAGAGCTGCAGCTCTTGGGCTGCAGCTGCCGGGGCGGCCTGATTGTCCATTTCAAACTGCAGGAAGTTTGGGTTTCAAAGGAAGATTTGAAGAGAGAAGAGGGGGACAAAAAGCGAGGGAATAAAAGGCAGAGCAGTGGGAGCTCTCAGTTGGTTCCCTATGTGAGCTTCTGGTGGTGCAGCGTGGGTTTCAAACACACCAAGGGCCTGTGTGGGGCTGATCACAGTCCCTGTGCTGGAGCCAGAGCCCACGGCCTGGGCAGAGCTGGTTCCCCAGGAGCTGTGGTGACAGCCATGGTGACAGCCGTGCCTGGAAGGGCAGCACGTGCAGTGCCACTCAGGCTGGGGGGTGGCAGCTGAACACATGTGCCAGAGCATGGTCCTGGGGCCACCCCGAGCCCCCATGGCACAGCACCTGTGCAGGTGTTCCCTGAGCTCTGCCAGCTCTGGCCTCAGCGAGGTGACAAACCGCCCAGGTGACAAACCCCCAGCCCCACAGGAGCTGCTGGCACTGCTCTGGGGGCTCAGTGCTGCAGGGCTAACACGTGGTGCCCCGTGCCCGGAGACCTGACCTGCAGCTGGTGGCATGTGAGATGCCACATGAACAGCTAATGGCATTGTGAGATGCCACACGAAGAGCTAATGGCCTTGTGAGATGCCACATGAACAGCTAATGGCGTTTCCTCGTCACCGGGTGGCTCTGGGGACAGGCAGCAGTGGCACTGGGGACACGGAGCCTGCGCTCGTGGCTGTGCCACCACGATGTGGCTGATGGGCAGTGACAGGCAGGTGGCCACGGCAGGACCCTCTGCCATGGGGGCCAAGCCCAGAAAGTGCCCGGAGCCCCCCTGCACCCTCCCTGCTGGCTGGGGACGCTCAGCACAGGTGACTCTGTCCCTTTTGGCAGGGCACACGTCACTGCTGCTGTGCTCCAAGCACGGGGTCCTGGGGCCAGGGTCAGCCCCAGCTGCGGTGGCTTTGCAGGACCAAGGAGCTGCCTCTCTCCTGCACCCCAGGCTGTCCCTGTGCCTCGCTCCAGGCACTCTCGGGGTGCTCCGGTGTCCCCCAGCCCCACTGCTGCATCCAGCCTAGCCCAGAGGCAGCTTCATTAAATATTAAATCCAGCAGCTGCTGGCAGTGTTGGGGAGTGGGTAAAGACAGCAGAAGCAATTTGCAATTAAAATGTGTTTATCTTAGGAAAGAAGTCCCGGAAACTTGTAATTAAAATGTTTATACCAAGGGCAGGATTTCATAGCCTGAACCTTCAGAAATTGTAGTGAAGCAGCAGTGGCACAGGTGAGGCTGGCACAGGACAGATGGGAGCTGAGCTCCAGGCAGTGCTGGGCACCAGGGATGGTGGGGAACCATGTCCAGCACACCTGCAGCAGCCCCACGAGATTTGCAGAACAAAAACCCCCACCCAGGCACTGTGCCCAGAGGATGCAGGAGAGCAGCAGCAGCAGCAGCAGGGGCAGCAGGAGGGGCGGC
>NW_005054399.1:2176181-2178497 GCF_000277835.1 Geospiza fortis
TCTCCCCTGGTGATGCTTGGCCACATCGCTGCCAGGCACAACCAGGGTGGCTCCTGGCAAATACCTGTTGGGCTGCTGCTTTCCCCAGCATCCCCCAGTCCTCTCGGGGTGTTTTTGTGCATTTCCAAGCTTGTTTTGCCTCCAGTTACAGCAGGTAGGAATTTCCCATGCAGAGCAGGGGTTATAAAAACATCTCCTGATTTGGGAGCTGTACAATCACAGCCCCAAGCTCCCCCTTTGTTGGTCCTACAGCAACAAAGTCTGGGTTGAGAGTGTGAATTTAGATCCTCTTCATATTTATTTCACAGTGATAAGAAGAAAAATAAATAGAAGCAGAAGAAGGGCATGGAGCTGGCTCTGTGTGAGTGGAGAAGCCATAAATCACTCTCAGAGTGTGTCCCAGAAGCTCTCACCTTCATTAATAGGTGCCTTTTTAAAGTGCCTTTTAACCTCCCAGACCATGGAAAGCCTGCAGCCGGTGCTGTTGGGCTCCAAAGAAGCCTTTGGGGCAGTTTTTCTCAGCAGAGCTAGAGTGGGTGCCCTGCACAGCTGCCCCTCCAGCAGCCTCAGCTGCAGCCTCTCCTGGCTCCTCTCCCATTCCTCCCTGCTGATCCAGCTGGCAGGGAACTCTCTGGGGTGCTGGAACTGCCCCTGCCCTGGGTTAACTGAGACTGCCAGGATGGCAGGGCATGAAACCCAGAACAGAGAAAATTATATTAAACAACTGTGAAAGAAATCATTTGTTTCCATATTGTCTGTGTTTTGGACTGAAGGAAAAAGCCCACGACTTCTCCTGCCAAGCCACGAAGTGGCAGGCAGTTCATCAGCTTGGATCATCGCTGCTCAGAATGTAATCCTCTTTAAAATGAACAAAAATGTAAACCCCACTGATCAGAGGTTGCTGAGGGCTCTACAGTTCAGCGTCCCCCCTCCAGCACCCCGGGGGTGTTCAGTGATCCCTTGTGTGCCCAGCCTGGGGCATTGTGCTGTAAATGCTCCCTGCCTGGGTGCTGGGCAGCCACCGAGCAGACCTGTCCTGGTGTCCCGAGCTGGCCCTGCCTTCTGCCCTCTCCAGGGCAGCAGCTGGGAACCTGGAGCCTTTCCTTGTAGCACAGCAAGGAGCACAGCATTGCCCTGGGAGCTGAAGGAGCAGACACTGCCAGGTTTTTGCGGGGTCTTCAGAGAAAGAATCAGAGAATCCCAAACCGGTTTGGGTTGCAGGGGACTTTAAAGACCATCTCATCCCACCCCCTGCCATGGGCAGGGACACTTTCCACTGTCCCAGGCTGCTCCAAGCCCTGCCCAGCCTGGCCTTGAGCACTGCCAGGGATGCAGGGGCAGCCCCAGCTGCTCTGGGCACCTGTGCCAGTGAAGTGTTGGTCAAGAGCGTGGGTGAGTGCCATGGGGTGAGTGCCATGGCCTGGGGGAGTGGCTGGACCCTCCTGGTCTCAACAATGGTGTGACCCCACGATGGGGCCCACGTGCAGCCCACAGGCTGGGCTGAGGATGCCAGGAGAGGCTGAGCTCATGGCATGGAAAGGTCTGGATGGAGAGGAGAGCTCAGCACAGCACCCACGAAGCTGCCAGCCTAGCCCTGCTCTGCACCCACTCCGAGCTCCTTAGTGGAGGCCAGGAGCTCTGGGGCTCGAAGCACGGAGGGAAAGGAGTGTGAGGGTGAAATCAAGGAGTGTGAAATCTGCCTGCGGGGCTGGCCAGAGCTGCTGGGCACGGGCACTGGGACAGGCTTCGGAGGGGGCTCTGGCAGGAGCACCAGGCTCTGCCAGGGCTCTGTTGAATATTCATCTGTAGGAAATGGTTATTCATGAGCACAAGGAAGATGATCGCTCTGCATTCCGAACTACTCAGCACAGCTCCCGTTTGATGTGGTGAGGCTCTCGCAGTGCATTTGCATTAGAGAAAGCATTACTACTTCTGATGAGGAGAAGGATTACAGGAGAAATCTGCATAAATTTATTGGTAAATGTCATTTAGCATGTGTCCAAGTGTAATTCATCACAGGGCTGTAGTGCAGCCGGGTGACTCATACAGGGCTGGGGTTTTTCAATAGGCAGATAAATAACCCTTGGGACAAAATTACCTCATTGATATTAAATCACTGTAGTTGCAGGTGAGCAGAGCCTGCCTGGGACAAGCTCCTCGGGGAATGCCAGTCCCAGGGGGATGAGTGATGGGAAATGCCCATCCTGGGGGATGCTCGCTGCTCTTCCTGTGCCTGCTGAGCCTCACCCAGCTCTGCCTGTGTGCCACCAGCCTGCCCAGCCTCTCTGCTCCCTCCCAGCACAGAACTGTGCTGAG
>NW_005054399.1:2178528-2212261 GCF_000277835.1 Geospiza fortis
ACATCCCTGCCCTCCTGGCTTCCCTCCTGGCTGCCCCCACAAGCCCAGCCACTGCCAGGGGCACTGAGGGACCTGCAGCAACCTCCTCGGGAGGGGCTTCCTCGCGAGTCACCAGCTTGGTGCCGCTCCAGGCTCTGTCTGCGTCCATCCCGCAGCTGCAGGGGTTGTTGTGTCCTTGATTATCTCTCCCAGGGGAAGCGCTCATCCACAGCGTGCTTTGATCTCCTCGGATTTCCCGAGTGATGTAAGGATGTTGTACGTGTTGGCTCTGACAGGGCGAGGACTTCTCACAGCCAGCACCTGCCACAATGACAAGCTCAGGGCGGGTCCTGCCAAAGCACAACGTCAGTCCCAGGGCTCAGCTGGAGCTGGATGTCCTTTTCCATCCCCACAGACACCAGTGCCCATCCCCACGGCCCCAGTGTGGTTTTAGTTGTGAGTCCAGCCTGGCAGAGGTGAGGGTCACTATGGAAACTTCATGGAATGGGATAAACTTGATGGCATTGGGTCTCCTACCCCTTCCTGCCACCTCCCCCTCTCCAGAGGAGGAACACCCCAGGGGTGATGGGAGAGCAGCTCCAGGCAGGGATTGGGGAGCTGTCTCTTGAGAACAAACCAGTCATTGGTTTTTTAAATCGAATTTTCCACAAATGCAACAAGGTACACCCAAACTCCCTGAGCTGGGGAGGAGGGAGCAGGCACATCTGCATCACACCTGCCCTGTGGTTCAGGTGCCCTCTGGCCCTTCCTGAGGAGGCCAAGCTGAGCACTGGCAGTTCCAGCCTGCTCTGAGCTCCAGCCCTGGCTAGGCTGGAGCCTGAATCCAAACCTCGGTGCCCCCAGCCCAGGAACTTCTCCCTGCTGTGGGATATCCATGTCTGCAGCAATTTCTGCTTTCACACATCTCTCAGAGCAAGCAAACTCCTGCTCCATCCTCGCTGCCTGATACGCCTTATCGTCATGTTAGCAATTAATATTAGCATGGTAGAAATTGCTAATTTGTGATATACAATAATTAGAATTCAATTTAATTGCTCTCAAACTCTGCATACAAATGTGGCTTCCCCTCCCTGGGTTGGGGAGAACAACAGAGGAGGAGAACACCCTCCCTGGTGACACGAGTGAGGCCAGCAGAGCAGGGTGTCTCACCTGTGGGTGGCTGGAGAGGCTGGAAAAGCAGAGCAGCATTGCTGGGGCTGAGCTCACTGCCAGGGTGGGTCCTGGGGGAGTGTAGGTGGCAGGCAGCACCCAGTGCTCACCTGTGCCTCATTGCAGGAGAGGATGGGCCTTTCCTCCTGCTCCTGGGGCTTAGGTGAGCTTGGGAACAGGGATGCTGCTTCTGGAAACAGCACAGGCTTCATGAATCACTACAGGTACAAGAAGGAAATTAAAGAGTGGGAATCAAAGAGGGTTTCCCAGGGGTTGATGCCCCTCAGACCCACGCTGGGCCCTGCCTTGCAGGCTGAGATGGCAGTGGGTGCAGCAGAGGGTGAGGGCATGGCCAGGAAGAGCAGGGGCAAAGGAGAGCACATCCCAGAGATGGGGAACCCTGGACAGGCTCAAGGGATGGGGTGGGTACCAGCACACACCAGCCCAGAGCGGTGATGTGGCTCATCCCTGGGTGTCCACAGGAAATGCCAAAGCCATTCTCACAGGGGAAGGTTCCCCGCACAGCACCAGCCAGCCCAGTAACATCCTGGGGGCAGTGCTGGTGTCTCTGTTCCCAGCAAGGCTGAGGAGCTGCAGAGTCCTGGCAGGAGCTCTGAGAGCTGCTTGAGGGCTGGAAATCTGCCATGGCTTGAAAGATTAAAGAGGTGAGTCGAGGGGGTTAAAGATCACTCAATTGTGGTCTCCAGTTGCCGTGTGGGAAGTTGGTGATGGATAGCACAAGCAGCTGTGTAACTGAGAGGGATTTAAGCTGGGATAAAACACATTTTAACAAAGGGAGAAATTAAAGTAGGAACAATGTACTGACAGGCACACACAAGCTGTTAGAATGAAGGGCACAAAAGATGCTGGATTACAGCTCACCCTTGCTGAGGGGGGTCCTGCTGGTCCTGCTGCTGGGGATGCAGAGCTGTGCTGGGGAAGGGAGGAGCCCCCAGGGTCTTGGAGGAACAGGCGGTGTGGTGAATGGTTCTGGGAAGGCAGGAGCCCCCAGGGCTGCTGAGCAGGAGTGGCTGAGAGCCCTGGCTCTGGGGAGGTCGGCTCCCAAGGTGGCACAGAGCTGGCACACCCCACAGGTGTGTCCTGGAGTGCTCCCACCACAACCTCAGCTCACACGGATTTATTCCTGGTTTGAAGAGCAGGCAGAGGCAGCAGTACCTGCGTGGAGAGAGCTGGATGAGGCCCTTATCTCCAAGGGATTAACGGCTGTGTGACTCACAACCAGGATGACTCAAAGACAGACAGGATCCAGGGATAAAGTCAAGCATGGTCCCATCAGCAGCCAATTCCACAAACTCAGCAGCGTCTGCTGAGCGATTAGTGCAGCCACGGAGGGAGCTGCAGAGGAGCAGCGCTCGGGTTTGGCCCTCCCTCTGCTGATCCTCGGCATCTGCAGCCGGTGATAGCTGCTGTGTGCAGCCAGCCTGGCTGGGAGGGGAGGGCTCCAGGGCACAGCGAGAAGGGCCCTTTGATCCCTCCAATTAATTCTGGTTTGAAACCTATTGAGGAGTTGAGAATGAGGAGGGAAGCTGGGGCTGCTTTGATGTGTGTGAGTGGATGGATGCACACAGGAGGCTGCACAGAGGGCAGAGATTCCCGAAGCAAGAAAGGTTGGAGGCAAGGAGCTCGGGCGGAAGGGGTGACAGTGCTGACGGGGATGGACACATGGACACACTGGTGCTGCCGCAGGAGCTGCTGGCACTGGGACCAGCGCAGGAGCTGCCCAGTGCCCGGGCAGTGGTGCCCAGAGGTGCCCAGAGGTGTTTGCTCTCTGCAGAGGGCTCGGACTCACAGCACAGCCCCGGCTGCTCCGTGCCCGTGGGAGCCTCTGGGGCTGCTGGAGCCAGGACTCTGGGAGCAGCCACGGGGCTGTGCTGGGCATGAGCCACTGCTGATCTTCTACTGGGCATGGCTGAGTTGCATGTCCATGACTGGGCATTTCCTGCCCTTCTGAACAGAAACAACCGCCCAAAACAGGCACCAGAGCTGTTTTCAGCTGTAAGGTTGTTCAGCCTGGAGAAGAGAAGGCTCTGAGGCCTCCTAAAGGGACTCCAAGAGAGCTGAAAAGGACTTTTCACATGACAAGGGGGAATGGCTCCAAACTCTTACAATAGATAGTAGGAAAAAATTCCTCCCTGGGAGGGTGGGGAAGCCCGGCACAAGTGCCCAGAGCAGCTGTGGCTGCCCCTGGATCCCTGGCAGTGTCCCAGGCCAGGCTGGACGGGGCTTGGAGCAGCCTGGGACAGTGGGAGGTGTCCCTGTTCAGGGCAGGAGCCGCCGCCGGTCCCTCTCCCGGTGCTCAAATGACCTCTAGTGGCAGGCGGGGACGGGGGCGGAGGGTTCTCTCTCCTTGGTAAAAAAAAACCTAAGCTAAAATGAAAAGCAAATTGCGTCGGGCTCCTCCTCTCCCGAGGTAGCAATGGTCAGTTAATTTCCTCTTCTCTTTCGCCCAGCAGTTCAATCAGTGACTCGAAATTCAAGCAGCAAGGTCACCCTGGTGCTGTCACACGGAGGGGGATCAGGCTGGGAGGGGATGCCCCGCAGTGTCAGTGACGGTGAGATAACGAGCCGGCTCTTCCCAGAGCCTCTGGATAGCCGGCAGGAAGGTGAGATGTGCCCGCCAGCAGCGCAATCCCCCTCTGTGCCCACAGTTCGGGCACAAGGAGTGGCAGGACAGGGCATGCTGTGGGCTCCCAGCCCTCCCTGCCAGGGCACAGGGCTCCGTGGGCAGTGCCAGACCTGATCCGAGCCCATCTCCGGGCATCCTTCGGGGCTGGGACCAAAGGAAAGCCCTCTGCAGAGGAGATCTTGCTCTCCTGTGGGGTCACCACCCAGGGAGGGCACTGGCCTGGAGAGGATGGGTTCACTGTGGGGTGCTGGAGCCAGGATCCTCAGGTGAGAGCAGCCCTGCTCTGGGACAGGCTCCCTGGGGACACTGCTGGAGCTCTCTGGATGGCCTTTAGGGCTTCCCAAGTAAATTAACTGATTATCATGGAAGAGTCCCTTTTACTCTGATAGTAACTCTTATGCTGCTCACACAGGGAGTTTATAGCTCTCCTGATTCATTCTGTGATGAGGAATGAGCTCTCATCTTCTTTCTGACTCATTGATAGGGTAAATCTTCTCCTTAGTCCAGAGGGTATTAAAGTCAGGCTGCAGTGGGGCTGCCCAGCGTTGGGACGCTCTGAAAACGGGGCCAGCACCTTCCAGAAGCCCACACGGGTGAGCAGGGCCAGTGGGGTGCTGGAGGGTGTAAGCAAGGCCAAGGAGGAGCAGCTCCCTGGACTCTGGGTAATTACAGACTGCGTTTGCTTGTTTGCTTCCTTGTTTGCTCCTTACCTATGACCTAAAAGCAGCTTTCTGGATTTGTTTCAGTGTTCCAGCACAACTCTTTCAGTTTCCCTCACTTCTGAGTCCCCTGAGCCTCAGGGAGCTGGCAAACATTCATGGATTGATTGCAGGCTGGCAGGAACTCTGGGAAGCCATCAGTCACTCTTAAGTAAAGCTTAGCTTTAGCCAGCGCCTGCCCCCAGCACTGGGGTGGGTGATGACACCAGGCTGGGGCTCAGGGAGCAGCCTGGCTGTTCCAGCAGAACTGGCCCCGTGGGCTCAGCCTCAGCAGCTCCTGGGCTGGGCTGGGACCTTGGGTCACCCAAGCCCCAAGTGCTCAGGGCAAGGTGAGTTCCTCTCCTCTTGCAGAACTCACAGCTGAACTCACAGAATGAAAACAAGTGGGGTCATTGCTGCTGACAGAACAAACTGGAGAACGAAATACAATTCCACACCCTGCCACCTTGTCAGCCTGCTCATCCAGGAGAACTACCCGTGTGGCTGGGAAGGTGCCAGACCTGGTTTGTCCTGCTCGGCTTTGAAGTTTTGTTTGTTCCTCTTTGTACGCTCCAGTTGAACAACAGGGACAATTCTGTGTCAGCCTCAATCCAAGGCTTGAGAACAAATGTCACAGGGTGAGATGGGATTTTGGGAATTCCTCCCTGGCAGGGTGGGCAGGCCCTGGCACAGGTGCCCAGAGCAGCTGTGGCTGCCCCTGGATCCCTGGCAGTGCCCCAGGCCAGGCTGGACAGGGCTGGGAGCACCTGGGACAGTGGGAGGTGTCCCTGCCATGGCAGGGGGTGGGAAAGGATGAGTTTTAAGGTCCTTTCCCAACCAAACCACCCTATTATTCTATGATTCTAGAAGTCAAGCACTTGTGTATTTGAGAATTAAAGCGGCAAAGACCAAAGCTCAGCTGAAGGTGCTCTGAGCAGCAGAACTGTACTCAGATAAAACTGCTTATAAATCAGCAAAGTACTAAGTGAGATGAAGTTCCCACACAGGTCCCAATAATCCATCATGGTAAACACTGAAACTCCATGTTATAGCAAATAGTTTCTGTTTATTGCTCTTTTTTAAAACTAACGTCTGAGCATGACCTAAAAAGTGCCAACATATTTTATGCTGTTTTGCAGAACTTAGAGAGCAGTTTACTGCTGAATGTATTTGAAGTGAAAGAGTTCAATGTTTCAGAACTAATTTAAAGCTACAAGAACAGCCCTGGTGCCCACAGGTGTGCCGAGACCACCAACCTTCAATGCTGCTCTAGCGTTTACTGGCTTTCAGAGCAACCCAGCCCTCCTGAAAGCCACGGGGTATTGCTTTGCCTCATCGGGAAGTTCATGTTTTGTTTTTTAAAGCTGTGAGTGTGGGTGGCTGAGGACACTTGATGTGACATGAGCATTTCTGTCGCATGCAGGAAACAGCCTGGAACAGGCACATCAGGCCTTTCCTTTGGCTCTGAGAGGTTTGTCCAGGGCATGGCAGCATTGCCTGAACCAGGAGCTGGTGACACATCCTGGAGTCATGGAAGATGACACATCCTGGAGATGGTTTGGTTGGGAAGGGACCTTGAAGGACATCCATCCCCTGCCACGGGCAGGGACACATTTCACTGTGCCAGAATGCTCCAAACCCCGTCCAGCCTGTCTGTCCGTGTCCCCAGCCCCTGTCTGTCCGTGTCCCCAGCTTCTGTCCAGCAGCAGCTGGTGGGCAAAAAGTTTCCTGAAATTTGCGAACTAGAAAGTAAATATTTGTAAAGTGGAAGAGTGTTGTTAGTAAGTTCCAATAGATGGGTTGAACTGACAGCAGTGGCTATATTGCAAGAGGCAGGGTTGAAGCAGGGCACAATGGTGATAGGAAGCCCAGAGCAGGTTGGTGACTCTTTTGGGCTATACAGTCAATATTCACCTCAGTCCCGGTCGGTCACTCGTTAGTCTATACAGTCAATATTCACCTCAGTCCCGGTCGGTCACTCGTTAGTCTATACAGTCAATATTCGCCTCAGTCCCGGTCGGTCACTCGTTAGTCTATACAGTCAATATTCGCCTCAGTCCCGGTCGGTCACTCGTTAGTCTATACAGTCAATATTCACCTCAGTCCCGGTCGGTCACTCGTTAGTCTATACAGTCAATATTCACCTCAGTCCCGGTCGGTCACTCGTTAGTCTATACAGTCAATATTCACCTCAGTCCCGGTCGGTCACTCGTTAGTCTATACAGTCAATATTCGCCTCAGTCCCGGTCGGTCACTCGTTAGTCTATACAGTCAATATTCACCTCAGTCCCGGTCGGTCACTCGTTAGTCTATACAGTCAATATTCACCTCAGTCCCGGTCGGTCACTCGTTAGTCTATACAGTCAATATTCACCTCAGTCCCGGTCGGTCACTCGTTAGTCTATACAGTCAATATTCACCTCAGTCCCGGTCGGTCACTCGTTAGTCTATACAGTCAATATTCACCTCAGTCCCGGTCGGTCACTCGTTAGTCTATACAGTCAATATTCACCTCAGTCCCGGTCGGTCACTCGTTAGTCTATACAGTCAATATTCACCTCAGTCCCGGTCGGTCACTCGTTAGTCTATACAGTCAATATTCACCTCAGTCCCGGTCGGTCACTCGTTAGTCTATACAGTCAATATTCACCTCAGTCCCGGTCGGTCACTCGTTAGTCTATACAGTCAATATTCACCTCAGTCCCGGTCGGTCACTCGTTAGTCTATACAGTCAATATTCACCTCAGTCCCGGTCGGGACCCCCGCGGCCCCGCCGCGCCAGAGCGGGCGCCGCCCGCGTCCCGCCATGTCGTGCGTGCACTACAAGTTCTCCTCCAAGCTCAACTATGACACGGTCACCTTCGACGGGCTGCACATCTCCCTGAGCGACCTCAAGCGCCAGATCATGGGCCGGGAGAAGCTGAAGGCGGCCGACTGCGACCTGCAGATCACCAACGCGCAGACCAAAGAAGGTGCGTGGGGTCCGGGGGCAGCGGTGATGGAGCGGTGGCTGCTGTGGGCTCGGAGCTGTTCCTTTGTAGCTGCTGCTCTCACAGCATCGTCCGAGCAGTTCTGCGTGCGGATGTGCTGCAAAAGTTTGGGGTTCCTGGAGTTGTAGGTAAAATGGGGGAGGTGGGCGGCAGGATGTGTAACCATAACAAACCTGCCAGCTTTCTTTGAAATCTGGCGGAGAAATGTGAAGGTTATCGCAAGGAGTATAGCGCATGGCTAATTTGAATGAGGGGAGAAAAGTGTGTTTGATGACTGAACTTTGTCGTCAATTTCTCTCTGCCTCCCTTCGTTGGAAGGCGCTTTGCTGCTTTTTTTACCCGCCTTTCATTGAAAGCAAGTGCCCCTTGCAGGAATTGCTTGGAAGCAACAATTTGTATCGAGTGTATCACTGAGTTACAATTTCTGCAGACCCTTAAAGCCTCTCGCACAATCAGCGTTCTGTGTAGTGAAATTACTCTGGGGGATTCCTCTTAATGTAAGTTTTCCAAACAAAAGACACCGTAGTTTGGATGCTGCTGAACATTATTTCATCATTCTTGTCTAATTTTTTTTGGTTTTTTTTTTCTTCCTGGCACTTAGTGTTTGCTGTATCAGGGCAGTCCTGAAGTTTTATGGCAGAACATTTACAGTGAATATATGTAAGAAATGTTCATCGGGAAGTCATAAATTCTCTTAAATATAATAAATACTGCTTGATTCTGTGGTGTGAATATGGGTTTGTGTTACTATGATGCTTCCGTTTGGTAATCTGCTGTCCTGATAAGTTTGAATGTGAGTAAAGACTTCGGAGTGTGACTTTTCAAAAATAAAAAGAATTGTATTTTCATTCCTGCAACGTTAAACCTTTTTCTTTCCCCACCCTGTGGTTCTGTGTCTCAGTAGTTTTTTCCTTTAAAAGTTGTAAGAGAAAAAAGATGCTGGTAAATATACCCTCATAAAGTATTACTGCCGCATCCATGGTACCAGATTTACCAGGGTGTTACTTTGTTTTCACATGTAACCAGAGCCCAGGGAAGGAAAGGGGTTTTTGCTGCACTAGAAGCTGGTGTTGCCTCAAGGTGAGGTTAAAAAGGGATTGTCCTGGGTCTGCTAGGCAGGTTGTGTTCCACTTTAACCTCTAAAAATGAGTATCAAATTATAAATATATAACTATGTAAAATACATCATTTTAAATTCTATATTAGTGATACTGATGCTTATTGAAGCTTTCCTAAGGGTATTTTCCATGTGAAAAGGCAAAAATCTCTCTCTAGAGCATAGCTAGAGAATATATTTCCAAAATCTGTGTCTGTCAAATCTTTGGTTCATATGCATAAATGTGAATCTCAGTTTTTATTAATCAGATGTAAATGCTTAAATTAACCTGCAGAAATTAAAATAACAACTAGACCAGGGTATTCTATCTAAGTGGAATGTTAGGAATTCTTGTGTGTGGACATAAGTATTGGGGTTTTTTAACTTTGTCTATTCAGGAGTCCTGAGTAAATGTTAAAATGATCTTTGGAAAGAACAAAGTGAGCCATGAGTGGAGATGTGCTGTGTATTCAGATTGGTCCAAGGTCCTGGAAGCTTTTATAGTTCTGGAGCTGTTGCTTTTCCTAATGGAAAGCTAGTAATAGGAGAACTGCTAATATAGGTCAAAAGTACACAGGATTTTAAATATCAGTGGGAAGAAAGGATCTGATGGACTGTGTAAGATTCTGGGAATGCAAAGTGAGTGGGTGGGGCCTGTTTTATGTAGGGGGTTCCTATTCCATACCTGCTATCAAGGCCTGTTCTCTAAAGCCTGTGCTCGAGATTGGTGCTTTTAAACTTGCCTCCATTTCATTGGATCTGGATTATTTTACCTGTCTTCTATGACAGGTGTTCCTAGAAAATTGTGGAAGAGCTGCAAGCTCCACAACTGAGGTTTCTTGAGTGCTCTTTCCTGTGCTGTGACATTCTGAAACAGAACACTTGGAAAATATGCCGTACTTACAGGGCAAAATACAAAGAAAATAAACCCAAAAGTTTGCTCTGAATTGGTGTGGGATGGCTGAATGGTTTTGAGGCAGATTAGTGCCCCATCAGTTCAGCCCCAGGCTGACACCACTCCAGAGCCCAGAGGGCCTTAAAGCAGGGGCAGGTGGTGTAATGCGATTAATGATTGGGAGTTGGGTGGATTTGATGGACTCATCCTTTCAGAGCAGTGCAAGGGCTCTTGTGGGGCACAGAGCTGTGGAAACAGTGCCGTGGAGATTCCCTGGGCTGTTTGACCTCCTGAGCCGGCTTGTTCCAGATCAGGGATTCCTGTTCTGGGCGAAGCAGAAAATCCAACACAAGTGGCCCAGTCTGTTACTCTGGAAGTTACAAGGCTACTTTCATAGCCAGCTACAGCAGTGGCTTGTCCCAAAGTCAGCAAGTGGTGGTGATGAGAACAGGGTTAAATCCTGTCTAGGGAGAAAATGTGTTCCAGGGAATTCCCTGTGTTCTGGTGGGGACAGCCTGGCATGTTGGCAGGCAGTGCAGCTCTTACCTGCACATCCTTCCCCCAGCAGCTGCTTAGCAAGGCTTTTCCCTGCCCTGGCACACCTTGGCTTGCATTCCCAGGACTCCTGGTGAGTTCTGTACTCCACTTGAGTGGAAAACCTCTCTGAGTGCTCAGAGCTGTTTGGGCAATGCTGGCAGATAAAACTGAATGAAGGCAGGCCAGAAAATAACATGGGAACTTTTGTCAGCAACTTGTTTATAGCATACATAAACACAAATTATTAAGACTAGCAGAAATTCTTATAATAGATAAATTAAAAAGTGGAGAATTTAAATTGCTCATTCAGTGTGAAGCAGCATAAACTTACCAGCAAATCTGAGCTCTTTGCACCTAGCTGTAAGAAGGTTGTGGACACTAATGCAGTAGTTGATGTCAGATTTCTTTGTCAGTCTGAGGAAGCAGTCAGCTGACTAACTAGTTTGCCTCCATTCATGCCTTCAAATACTTCATTATCTAGACTCTTTCAAGCTACTATTTTCTTGTAGGATAAACAGCAAATTCTAGGCTGTTGTGTCTCTACTGTTCTAAGCTTTAATGTCCAGATCCTTCTTTGTTTTTACAGTCATTTTGGGTTAGTTGGGTACTTTTAATCACAGCTCAGATTGAGAAATTCCAGTAGCCACTTCCCAGCCATTACTGGTGGTAAAACAAGTTTGAGCTATATGGGAGTGAGAATGAACAATGCTGCTGCTTCCACCTTGGAGTGTTTCTGTTGGAGCTCTGCTTGGACACGTGTGAGCAGTAGGTGTGGAGCTGGCCTCACTGCTCACCTTGAGGTGTGGAGTCGTGGAGAGACAGTGACAGGCACAAGTAGAAACAGCTGCTCTGGGCTTCTAGAACTGCAGCTGGCACCATCTTCCAGGTGTTTGTCTCAGCCTCAGCACTGCTTGAGCTCCTTCTCCATCAGAAAGTCCCGACGTGGCCTCTTTGACAGGTGACTGTGTGAGGAGCAGAGCTCCAGGGCTTGTGTCAGGATGTGGCTTCTGTAAGAGCTGCTGTTTCTGTCACTGCTAGTCCTTTCACCCACAGTTTTAAACTGCTCTGCAGTCCAGAGCAGTATTGCTGTTTGGTTCTGTGGGGAGATGATCAGGAATTAGTTTCAGCTAAATGATTTCTCAGTTTTCTGAAGAAATGTTCTGTTAGTTGGAAATAGAAGTAAAACTTTAATTTCATGGTTGAAGTGATGTCTTCTGCTAGGTATGTTTTGGTCTAAGGGAAGTTCCTGCCTGTAGGAATAATATACTGAAAAATTGAGCATAAATTGTGAGATACTCATATTTTGTGTGTGATCACTGAGAAACTCATCCTGACAAAGCTTGACTAGATACATAACAGCACTAGGTTTCAGACCAGTGCTTTGATTCAGTCTGCAGAGGTAAGGGATTGGAATAACTAACACTGCAGGCACATCACAGGGAAGGACTTCTCATGGTGCTTTAGAATATTTAGTCATATACAGCCTATGTAAGTTCCATATGAAAACCATTCATATGGAGAGGGCTTTCCATTTTAAGTTTATTCAAAGTGTGTCTGAGAATTGGATTTTTGTTTGGGCTTTACGTAAAAGGTCAGGGGGCTTTTCTTCTTTTCAGACAACCAGCACAGTACAGGCCCAGGCAGAGCAGGGATGGCTCCAGGCACATGCTGTTTTCCAAAGGCTTTTCAAGACTTCAGAAGTCATTTTGTTTGAGTCTCTCTTCTCTACAGAGAGTGCGTGGAAAGAACTTGTGTCCCTTTGGTTAATTCAGACTGGATCGTGAGCTTAAGGGAGGAGGTACCACTTTATTTAGTTTGAGCCATTTCTGTCCTGCTTGTGAAAGCAGCTCAGAAACCCCCAAGTTTTTGTGCTCCAGACTCCAGTGCTGTCAGTTTCAGTTACATTTCTCTGTCAGGCCCTGAGCAGCTGCCCAGCCCGGTTGGGGATGGTGCAGCTCCAAGCACAGAGCTGGTGTCTCTGCTGTTCTGTCAGGCCTGAGCAGGACAGCAGAGGGGAGTCAGGTGTATTTAACAAGCTGAAAGCATGTTAAGAGTGCTGCAGAGTTTCCCTGCTTTAGCTGGTACCTAGTTTGTTCAGGACAAGTACTCACAGACTTTACAATCTGTTTTATGCAGGTGAGGCTCAGCTTTGGTTTGTTTTTCTCCAGAGATCTCTTGGTTTCGTAGCCAAACAGAAGCAAAACCAGCTTAAAACAGATCAGGGAAAAACCTCATGCATTATCAGACTCTGCTTTAGTGTAATTTGAAACCATTTTGTTCCTGGCATTTAAACTAACTTTAAAAACTGAAAATTATTTTGCTGCTTGTGCTTGATAATCAAACCTGAAGATTCCTTGACAGGTGCTGCTGATGTGTTGAGAGGATGAAAGCTTGATGTTATGTATAAAATTTTGCTTTTAGATCTGTAAAGGGATTCTCAAAAGTGCTCTGTAATTACATATTAAATAAATTCTTACAAATTGACTAATGTTTTTTCTGTGTTGATGTTGTTTCCAGAATACACCGATGATAGTGCTCTGATTCCCAAGAACTCATCGGTGATTGTGAGGAGAATCCCCATTGGAGGAGTTAAAGCTACCAGCAAAACATACGTTATGTAAGTACTGCAAACATTCTCTTGTTTGGGAGGGATCAGTGTGCCCACCTTGTTATTGACAGCACTTGCAGAGGCCCTGGGGTTGTAACTCGCTTGTTAAAACTGCTGCTGGTGTTTGTTGTCATGGGGTAGCTTTCAAAGTGTCTGTCCCAAAGGAGACTTAGATTTTGGTGTTCAGATACCAGCAGTGGTAACTTTGGAGATGATTCTGTTGAGCTTGGTTTGGAGTTTATTTTTCTGCAATTCAAATTTTCTGAGATTCCTTTTCCTCTTCATGGGGAGATTCCTTATAATATGTGTCTGCCTTTTTAACAAAGACAGATACACATTTATGAACTTAGCATTTGTTCACATCTCAAAAGAGTTTGATCCTGGGTGTCGGACTGTCACCTGCATTTGGGGGAGGTGGGGCAGGATATGACAGGTATTTTTCTGCCTCAGACATGGGGGGAGTTATATAGTAGTCGTGGAGGAAAGACCAAGGGTTGCCAGCTGGTGAACCATGCAAACAAGGAGTTTCATTCCTAAGTGATTCCTGTGTGTTTTCTAAACACACAGTATCTGTTTGAGGCAAGAGATAAAGAACCATACCCTAAAGGGTACTGGCTTTTGTGCAAGTACAATGAGTAAACAGTTAATCCTGTCCAAAGTCAAATCTCAGAAGTAGTTTAGCATATTACCAAATGTATTGGTTACCTTTCTGAGTCTGTCTGTACCCGAGCTGGGATCTGTGCTCCATATTTTAGTTTTTCTGTATTTCTGAGGTTTACACCTAATTCTCTGTCCTCAGCATTGATTAAAATCACAGAGACTCAAATGCAATCCTGACTCCAGGATTATGGCTGCATTGATGTTTTCATACAGTCCAGATCTATAATAGCTACATCAGCTCTGTTGGAATGGGCATGTTTTTCAACCTTAAAGCCATGCCTCTTCACCGCCAGCAGGAGATATTATTAGCTTGTGGTTTCACCATGTCTTTCTAATGTTGGTTCTCAGGAAGGTACCCTGAGAAGTTACTGTGTGTCTTGAACAAACAATACAGCAGCATCCTGGTACCCATGAACCATTTGCAAGCAAAAAACCCCAGATGGATGTGGCTCTGCATGTAACCTTGGGGCATGTTACTGCAGGAGCTGGTGCAGTGCTTCCCAGCTCTCCCTCGGGATTCTGCCCCCACAGCTTTGTGCCTGTAAACACAGCCTTGCTTTGGGGCTCATTTCAGCTGAGTGCTGTCCTGCCAGTGCACCTTGCCTGGTGCTGTAAAGCCCTCCAGAGAATCAAAACTGGCAGCAAAGATTCTGTCACTACTGGTGTGTGGGGATCAGCAAAGAACAGCACTGCTGTGGTAGAGTTGAAAATTAACCAGGCAGATGAGCCTTCTGTTCCCCAGCTGGAAACACTGCAGAAACCACTGGCAGGCTGGTTAATGTTTGGGGATGGGGAATGTCTGCTGGAATGGTGAGAGGCCTTCAGAAAGGCATTACTCACCTTGCAGTAAATGGCTGGCGCAACTATTGTGTGGTAATCCAATGTATTTCCGTGTACCTCCTCACCTTCAGGAGGCATAATTGGGAGCCTTGGGGTGTTCAGCAGTGGCAGGAAGCTGAGCCTCTCCATTGGCATGCAAATTCCCCAGCAGCCTTTGCATTGCTTCTGCTCATGGGACTCTTTGGATGATGCGTGGATTGTTTGTTAACTCTCTCAGTGGCTGCATGTGTGGTTCATGATGAGGAGCATGCAGGTCCAGACCACCGAGTATGTGGAATCTCAGCAAGTTTTCAAATGTAATACATATTTCCTAAAATATTTGTAACGTATTCAAGATTATCTTATAGCAAATTCTGGCAATTAAGACCTTTTTTTTTGTCACAGGACTCCTAAATCGCACAAAATCCTAGAAACTACTTTCAGGTGACATTTCTACTACTACTTTTAGTCAATATAGCATATGTAACGTGTTTAATATTTTGGCACTTTGATGGCTAAATATAGTAGATCTCTGAACACAGTGCTTGGGCTTCCACAAAGAAACACTGTTCTAGCACTGTTCAGTGCTGCTGACACTGTTATGTTGCCCTTTTGTCACGTGACTGTGTTTTTCACTTGAGCAAACTTGCACTTGTAGATTATCACTGTTCTTCACAGAAACTGAAGCCCTGTACCTGGTACCTGTGTGCCTTTCCAGGGATGTACACGTTGGCCAAAGCTGCCCCATGCTTTGGTGATTGATTATTTGAGAACACAGAATTCTAGTACAGACTTCATGGATTTGATACTTTGAGAGCAGAGACAAAATGTCTCATGACTTCCTCTTGCACTGTTGTGTTCTAGATCTGTAAGTCTTGAGTAATTTGTGACAATGTAGAAATGTGATTTTGGGGAGTTTTTTAGTTGCAGCAAATGTACCAAGAGAGAACAGTTTATGTTACAAATAAATGTCTATGTTCACTAGAATATTGGAGCATAATGTGATGTTCAGGTTCTGGAATCTTTGTGTCGGGTACAAGTGATTTGTTTTAAATTCTGATCACCTTTATTTCTTCTTCTAGAAGTCGAAGTGAGCCAGTGAGTGGAACATCAAAAGCAGTATGTAAAAACACAATCTCACACTTTTTTTCCTACACACTGCACTTAGTTCTAAACAATGCAGCCTTTTATTAATTTGCCAAACGTTAACCTAATATATTTTTCAGTAAAACCTAGTGTATGTTGTAAATACATTGTATTTGATTCAGCATAGTAAAAACTGGGTAATGCCATCATTTGCAGAGTTCTAATGTGAATATTGGTATTTGTGCCTAGCAATGCATTGTATTTCATATTGAATATGCCAGAATCTCTCCTGTATGACTCTGTGTTGTACAGATAATGTATGATCGTTTCCAGATCCTGTAGGCTCAAGGTTTGCACACTGAACATGGTGCCATGTTCTACATCTGTCTGTCTATAGCTAGTGATATGTATGTTTGTATAGGTTGTTGTGTGCTTTTTGTTTCTTGCAATAAAAACTGTTTGGAGTGTATTTTTTGCCATTTTCACATTGTATCACTTAGCTTTTGTTTTTAAATACCTTTTTTTTGCCTAATGGTTTTTGAAAATGTTATCAAAAACCACTGAGAAATCATTATTGTGAAACTTGGTGCTGTTCCTTACTTTTGACTTGGGGGTTCAAACAAATACAAAACCCAGAATATCCCAGATGTTTTCAGGGCAGTTCTGTGCAGCTAAATGATTCCTTCTTATGTCCTTAAATATTTGGGTATTTGTTCCTGAAACTGTGTAATTGAAGTGATATTGTTTGGGCCCTCCTGAGTACAGAAATGTCTTTAATAGCCTGACGTGAATTTCAATATCGCTGCTACACAGAGTGGTATTCTAAAGTTCTGCATTTGATCTTTCCCCTTTATCTGGTAAAGCAGTTTAGTTCGACAGTTTGTCTGCAAATGACAATATGTAACACAAATTTTGGCACCAAGTTAGAGCCTGGGGCATTTGGGAGTGAAATCTCTGTCACTTTTCTTAACTTCTGCCTGCAGCACATTTTTGGGTCTGGGTGACTCCAGGGCTGGCTGCTGCTGTAATTCCCAAAGGTTAAGCCTTTCTTTAGTATACCACCACTTGGAATTCACATTTGGAAAAGGGGCAGCATTTTCCTTCAGGTTTGCAAACACTTGTACTGCTGCTAACATATAATCCCACACGGAAATCCGTGCCTAGTGATGGGCTAGATCTTAATGTGCCACTTGGGTCAGTACTGTGTGCAACTGTGCTTTTCCAATAGTTCTTAGAGTATCAAAGTACTATTTGGTGGAGTTTATTTTTTATCTTTATTTTACGTATAACTGCTTCTTCTTCACTAGACTGGTGTGAGGCATTACACTAACCCTGGATCATTGGTTCTGATCACTTGATCAGCTATTAGGATAACTTAATCTAGAAATTCCTGAACTCTGGGGCTGTGTTCTGGGAAGAATGCAGCCTCTGGTTCCCATGGAAACAATCAACTTCAAATTGCAAACTTACTGTGTGTAGGTCTAAAACCACTAAATGTAACATCCATAATTCTGTTGCTGATTGATCGCAATTCCTTTTGGAGATGAATGCCTCTCATTGTGAGTTGGAGTTAGTTGCACTGGCCCAGTGACCCTAGCAGTTAATGTAATGCATTTATGTAAACCACGTTTATAGTATTTGATCTAATTCAGATGGGTTTTTATTTCTTGAAAACAGTTCTTTTTCTTTTTGTTTACTAGCATGTGTATAAACACAAACCACATGTTCATAAATAAAGTTAACATTCTTTTAGCCTCGTGTGTTCCCTGGCATGTCTGTATTACATTGCTCAGTAGCATCTTACCATAAGCTAACGTAGATGTGTCAAAAAGAAAAAAGGAGAAATCCCAGAATGGGAGGGAAAACAGTGTGAGTGAGAACTAACAGCAGGAAAGGAAAAGCAAAGCCATTCCCTGGTGTGATTTGACTGTCCCTGGTCTGGGAGGGTGGAAGCCTTGTATCCTTCTGTACAGGCCCTCTCTCATTGGAAAAGCCCTGCAGCCTCAGCAGCTTCTGGGGCTAGAAACACAAAGAGTTTACTCTTAAAGTTAATTCAGGTCTTGGTGTGGGGGGATTGTTTTTTTGGTTTGTTTTTTTTTTTAAACACAAATATTTCTGCATGTATTTCAGAGCAGAAGCTGGGTCTTGTGCAGTTGGAGTAAATCACTAGGAATCTTGTCAGTTATTGATGGAGAGTAAAGCTGCAAAGTTAAAATCAATTTTCTTTTTTTAATGGATGCACAAAAGCTTCTTCTTTTTAGCACTTTTTCGTTGTCATACTGTTGTGCCAGCTGCCATCCCAGCCTTGGCCCAGCTGTGGGGCCTTTCTGCTGTAGGGTCGGTGTCTTGGTGCCTGGGAGAGGCTGCAGAAGGGCTGAGCTGTGCTCATGGGGTCAGCACCAGGGGCACAGCTGGAGCCTCCCTGGCTCGCCTTGTGTGTAGCCATGCTTGGCTTTGGGGAAGGCCCTGTCATTTCAGTGTAGCACTCCAGCAGTGAGATCAGCCTTTTCCTCCTCTTTTCTGTCCTCTTGCCCACTTGGCTTCCTGTTAGTTTCTGTTCAGTCTGCTGCATGACATGGGAGTTAAAACATCGGCTGTTGAGTTTAGGGTTTGGGGGTTACTTTTTCTGGGTTGTGTTTTGGTTTTTTTTACAATACTTCTGCAGTGTTATCTTAGGGTTGCCTGCAAATTCATAGAGATGTTGTTTCTACTTGACCGTTTTGAGGAACTGCCCGGAAATACTTCAGTAGAAATCTAGAGGGGAAAAAATTGGAAAAAATATAGGATGGTTGAAGCATGGCCATGGGCAAGTGCACTGATGAGTACATTAA
Organism: Geospiza fortis; assembly: GCF_000277835.1. Taxonomy (NCBI): domain Eukaryota; kingdom Metazoa; phylum Chordata; class Aves; order Passeriformes; family Thraupidae; genus Geospiza; species Geospiza fortis. Next base: position 2,196,545 of record NW_005054399.1, read on the forward strand.
CTATCTGTTTGCTGCTTCTGGTAACTGTTCAATACCACCTCCTTTAAGAAGTTAGACTGTTGCCTGCAGGCTGTATAATAGCAGCTTCCTGAAAAAAACAGAAGAATTAATAGTTTATTTATTAACTGTTTGTGTTTCAGTTCCTGGTCAGTACTAGACCATTTAATGCTAGAGCTTTCCTAATTTCTTGTTTGTTTCTGAAAAAACACAAAATTATAGCTGTGCTTGCCCTGAGAGAACACTGGTCTGCTTTTTCATGTGTAAAAGAGTGGCATATGGAGCATGAAGCTTCAAAATACTTGTGCAGACCTCCTTTTGAACAGAACTAGGTACAGAGCATTCTGGAAGGAAGGTGAATCTTGTGGTATGACTTGCAGTGGAATGAAGGTCTTTTTGTCTAGATCTCTGTGTTCCTCTTCAAAGGAAGAGGACTTTAGTCTCAAAGCATCAAGAGCTCTTTAGTCAGTAATGCAGGGATACTGTGTGTACTTTCCTGAAAACACAGAACAGGAACAACTTAGTGGTGTGAGGAATCATCTTGTGCATGGAAATACTTTTTTCCCAGTCTGCTAAAACTGTTCCCTCGAATTCTCTGCTACATTAGGTAGTAAAGGACAAGACCTTTTTTAAGGAAAGGTTTTAATCTCTTTGCTGACCTGTTTAATGACTTCTTGGAGAGCTGTTCAGTTCACATTGTGAAATTTTATTCTATGTTTTTGAGCAAGTTAGATGTAGTAAGCAGTGATTCAGGTATCTTTCTGGTACTGTTGTGCTAGCTCAAGTGCTGCTCGTGGCATGATAAAATTCAGTATACTGCAGAAGGAACTAGATCGAGTTAATCTTTTTACTTGTGGCAAAACTGCTCTTCAGCACTAGTTGTCTGGCTTCTAACCTGAGGATGTCATTCCTGAGAGCTGTTCCATAGGCAGCTGGGAGGAGAAAAATGGAGACAAAAATTCCAGGCTTGTGCTCTGAATCCATGTTTTTATCATCAGGAGTATGCTTTGCACTTTCCTTTGTTCATTTAGCACTGGGCTGCTATTGAAGATCAGGTTTGGTCTGATTGCAAGGAATCATCTAAATTCTCACTGATTTGGGTGGTAGGGCCCATGGTCTAGTAACATACAAGAAATCAATTTTTCAGTTTTTATAGTCTACTCTGTCATTACAAACACCTTTATTTAAATGATTTAAGCAGTTGGTTTTTCTCCAGAAGAAGTGACAGGTTGTGGCTGCTGTTCTAGATTGACTTTTATTTGGGCTTATTTGGGTACTGCTAGGAGGGGCAGAGTACATGTTTTGGGGCTGCTGGGGATGGCCTTGATTATGACAGGCAGCTGTGGGTTCACAAAATCATCACTGTGTGCATATAGAAATGATGAGACATTCACTGATTCATTTGCAAACTACGCTAATACTATGTTACCCGCAGTGATACTTCTTCCTCAGCTAAACTTAAATATTTTTAAAAATCCTTTTTAGCTGAAAATTGACAGCTTCCCATTACCGTTTTGAAAGAGGTCCCTCTCTGAAATATTCTGAGCAATAAGTAGATCTCCAGTGGGGTTGGTTATTTTAATTTCTTCTCATAAGCACGTAGATACTCTTAAGCCATCATAGATTTGGACTTTGTTTTGAATAAATACAGATTACACTGGGTTGGGATTTCCTTTGGGTGACACTCAGGGGGATGTAGTGCAGGCATTCAGACTATAGTAGAGGTTAACTGTTGTTGTGTTTTGACTGTAGAACTTGAATATGTGTTTAATTTTTTGTGAACAGATTGATGACTCTTCTGCATCTATTTCTCTGGCCCAGCTTACTAAGGTATATATATATATATATTCTTGTCAAATACTTAAAAAGTGTTTGCTTCCTATTTTTAAATTGATACTGTGACCTATAGGTGAATAACTGTTGTAATTGAAAGCCCCCTTTAATTTTTATTAACTTAAAGTATTTATTTTAACTTCAAAATGTGTGTATATTTTGATACTATCCTGTAAAGAGTAGTTCCCAGTTTGGGAAGATAGAAGGGGAGTACCTTATCAGCCTCAGCATAATGTTGCAGTATTACTCATCCTCAAGACACAAAGAAGAAGCTCTTCAGAAGCTGTTTTACCGTTTTTCATACGTTTCATTAATTTTGCGTTGGAAACTAACCCAGTTTGTACAGAAGAATTTAATTGGCTGTAAGTTACGGACATTCCAGGGGGGTGTGACCAGCCACAAGAGAAGCGGTTCTGTACCATGGACAATTGCATGGCTATTTTTGAATCCCTAGTCATAGTTACAGACCCATTCTCTGAATGCTACACAATTCCATAAATTGTGGGATCTATACAGTGGACAACCCGATCTAATTTGTTTGAACGCAGACTGTGTAAATTGTGTAAATGTACCTCATTGTTTATAGGAATATACCAATGTGTATGTGTGGCATCTGAGCAGCTGTGACCTTTTGAAACTGTTGTAATACCATGTTTTGCTCGGGAACTGCTTGCATTTTTGCTCACCAATGTGTAATTTGTCTGGGAAAGCACTAGTGACTGCACTGTGTGGACAGCTGAGTGCTCAACCACCAGTCCCTAAAGCTACAGCCAGTAGAGTAGGCAGGGCCTGAGGCAGAGCAGCTAGTTCTTTGTCATCAAGATAAAGGCTGGAGTTCATTTCTAATAAAAAGAAATCTCTTCCCAGTGGTAACTTTTCCCCTCTTCGCTACAGAAATTAAATTGTATACATTTGGCCAAAAAAAACCCCGTTATATATAAATATCTCTAGTTTGGAAGGTAGCCACCCAAAGAATTGGTCCCCATTAGTGCTGTCCCTAAATGTGTCCTCGGGTCTGTAACCTCATGTGAAGTTTTACTCTAAAGTGTGCAAAGCTGTCCAAGGGGTGGGGGTACACATTTAAGCTTTTGAGGATATAAGTAGTTCAGAAATGGCAGGAAGATGACACCAAGTGGCTCAGCACTGTTACTCCCTCTAATGGCTCTAGTGCAGCCCGGCTCAGCACGGAGGCAATGTGTTAACAGTTCTCTGGTGATTATTACTATGTATGAAATGCCATATTTGAATTTTGGTCTATTCCTACTAATGTTTTGTGGCTTTTGGATGTGTTTTGTAAACCGTTTGGGTTCAAACAAATTAGTCAAGTATTATCTGTAAAGCTTTCTGTAACTGTTAATGGAAATGATTTCATAGTTGGCGATCCGGATTCTGTTACTGTGGAGAAACTGTGTATATGAAACAACCATTTAATAAAATGTTGAAACTAGTTGATTGCTTTTGTGAATGAATGCATACAAAACCAAACCATGAGTGCTTGAGCTGAGTGATAGGTGCTTGAAGGCCCAAGTCATTTACAGTCACTCCCTTAGACCCTGCTTGTATCTGGACTAGTGTGTAATAAAATCATTTGAACAAATATGACTTAAAAATCAGCTGACTTCAGTAATTTGAAGGTCTAGTTGTGCAGAAGGTTTATATTACAATTTGTGTGTTAAAAGGACATAGTCAACTGGAAAAAACGGAGATAGTCTTCACTGTAGTTAAGTCACTTCACAGGAAGAAGTTAGGAGGGGGAACATGCAGTTTGCACTGCCTGCAGCTCCTGCTGGGCAAATCTCTGCTGTAAAGGATTTTGCCTTGCTGAGGGTTTGTAAAATCCTTTAGTCCTTTTAATACTTGTGTGTCTGAAGCTGAGTTTCAGCAAACAAACCTCTGCAGTTCTGTGTCCTTTTAATACTACAAAATGTAAATAATGCTGCTTGTATCCATCTAAATTCCTTGTCCAGTGGAGAGCTTCTCCTGAATATAGTCTGGAGCTTAAAAATCAGCATTAAAATACTGGATATTGTTGTTTATCTACACATAGCTTCAGTCATCTGAAGGAAATTGGATTGGTTACACAAGTCTTGCTGTAAGGTACAAACAGAGCCTAAGGTTTGAGTGCCCAAGAGTGCTCTTTTCTAGTAGGTTCTCAGGCACATAAACATCATGTCATGGCATAAGGACTCCCCAGACCATCTTCAGCACAAATCTGTTTGGTATAAGCAGCTGCTCTCATGCAAGCTCAGTTAGTGTAGTGCTGCTCTTTACAGGATTGGATGAGTGGTGTTGTCTTGGGCTGCGTGGGCTTAAATGTGTTTCTAATGTGTGTGTCAAATAATTACCTGTTGCACAGACTGCCAATCTGGCTGAAGCCAATGCTTCCGAGGAGGATAAAATAAAAGCTATGATGACACAGTCTGGCCATGAATATGATCCAGTCAAGTAAGTGTTGCTAACATGAAACTTGTTCTTTGAAGTTGATGTAAAAATTGTAGAGCTGGTTTGTTTTAAGTAAGAGAGACACATGAATCTCTTTTCCTTTTTGTCCCCAAAAACTTGCAGTTACATGAAGAAACCCGTGGGGCCACCTCCACCCTCCTACACCTGTTTTCGCTGTGGCAAACCTGGGCACTACATAAAGAACTGTCCAACAAATGGGGTAAGACTTGGGGGACTTGGGGGGGGCTCAGTTTTTAATTTTTATCTGGAGAGTTACTATAACAAATGTGAATACTCACAGTAAGAATTGTGTCTTTTGGTGTGAAATACAGAGGTTACATGGCAGTGTTGCAGAACCCTTTGGATTTAAGAAAAACCTGGAATTGTAAAATTTTCTTTTCACTAGGTCAGAGGCACTAAATATTCCCATAGATCTTTTCTGTGAATCCCTGTGCTAGATATATCTCAAAACAAGTTTCTCCAAGCCCTGAGTCCAGCTCCCTCTGAATTGCCCTTTGGAGGAGGAGCCAGTTTGAGGGATTTCACCCTTAAGGAATCTATAGTTAAGCCAAAGAATGTCAATGAGTTCAAAACATTGTTCCAGCCTCTGGAACACCCTGGCTGCATTCATTTAGGGAAAACAGTATTTTAGTCCAACAACCCTTACACTAGGTAAGAGGAGAGGGTTAAAAGTTTTTGTGCTTAAAGTAGTCACTGAAATCTCGTTTTCAGTGTGGTTCTTGAGATACATCTGCCTTTCTTGACAGGACAAAAATTTCGAGTCTGTTCCCAGAATTAAAAAAAGCACAGGAATTCCAAGAAGTTTTATGATGGAGGTGAAGGACCCCAACACAAAGGGTGCCATGCTGACCAACACTGGGAAATACGCAATTCCAACCATAGATGCGTAAGTACGGGATTGGTTGGACTGATCCCAAAAGGGAATGGGAGAAACCAGGCAGAGATGCACGAGTGGCAGTGCAGCAGCATTGGCCAGCACCTGGAGATGTGGGGAGGAAGCATTGGCACTGGATCTCAGCTTTAAAGTCCATGCTGCTGCCTAATATTAAAGTGGGAGTCCTGCTGATCACACCGCTGGGAGCTGCTTAAACGTGGGGTATGCTGAGACTATTTCTGCAGAACATTCCAGCAGCATTTGTAATTGGAGTTGTTCTCTCTGGGAGCTCCTTTTGATTCTAGTTTGTCTTTCAAAGGTTTCATGTAAAATGTAATAAAGCAGCTGTTGGACTGCAACTCCCTCCCTCAGATGTGAAGCAGGCTTAAGTTTTCCTCTTGCTATAAACTAGGAAAACATTTGTGTGTGCTGAGCAACAGTGGCTGTTCTAAAATACTCTTGGTAGCCCTTCTGGTTTTCTCACCTGGATGTTCCCTTTTGGAAGCTGTAACACAGACTTCTTTCACTTAGAAAATGTCATTACTGGGATATCAGCTTTATCCTGAGCCTCCAATTTACATTTAGCCTCTGGCAAAGGAGATGCATGTCACCTGATATAAGCTGTCAAATGTTTTTCTAGTCTGAACTGATTTCTTGGTTGATCCAATGAACTGGATAGTTCTGCAGGAGAATTCCTCCCTCCCTCTTCTTCTGTTAGGGCTATAGAAAAGCAGTTCAAAATAAACAGCTGTGTTTAGGAAGGCCAGTGGAGAGGGGGAGGAATACCACATATTATCTTTTTTTGATAAAATTCAAAGCTTGGAAGACTTTTCCCTTTAACTTCTTTCTTTTGCTTTCCCCACTTTACTTCCAGGGAAGCTTATGCTATAGGAAAGAAGGAGAAGCCTCCCTTCCTACCTGAGGAGCCATCCTCCTCCTCAGAAGAAGATGATCCTATTCCAGATGAGCTGTTGTGTCTCATTTGTAAGGATATAATGACGGATGCGGTTGTTATTCCCTGCTGTGGAAACAGTTACTGTGATGAATGTAAGTGTTACTGCCAAATTTGTTAATTCCAGACATCAAATTTGATCTTCTGAGAGCAGAAATAGGAGATAAGGAAATTGCTGTTAGTTCTGTTGAACACTTCAGCATGTCGTGAGCAGGGAAAGACTCTTCTTATGTAGATGGTGGAAAAAAGGCAGAAAGCTTTTTTCCCTCCTTAAGTTTCTAGTTAAATCCTCTTTACCTGCAGAAGGAAGAGGATGAGGAGAGTGCATATTAGAATAGAATATAGAATGCATTCATTTTGTCCACAGCCCTTTCCCTCACACAGAATTATATCTCCAACTTTGGGCACTTACTGCGCACTACGAAGAATTGATATTGAGGCATTTCATCCACGTGCTTCCCTAGAGCTGGTTAAAACCTTCAGAAATCAAACCTCATGGTTTTTTGAAATGTGTTTTATTCATTAACATGGAATGACTTTTTGCTGTACTAGAGTGGAAAAAAGACCAATTGAGCTGTCACATGCCAGTCTGCTCTGCATCTTTACATATTACCACAGTGAAATATTGACCCTCTGCTGTATGCTAGAAATTGTTGTAGAATTTCAGAGTGGTTTGAGTTGGCCTTCCACTAGCCCAGCTTGCTCTGAATCCCATCCAGACTGGTCTTGAACACTTCCAGGGATGCTACAGCTTCTCTGGGCAACCTGTTCCTCTGCCAGTTTTTCCCACTATAGAACATGAACAGCTTCATGCTTTCCATTTAAGACCATATTTCCCCATTAATCATACGCTTGTTTTTGTAATTAATGAGAACCAAAAAAGTTTACTTAGTTTGGCTATAAACTACTTAAATATTCTAATTATTCCCAGGTATTAGAACAGCACTGCTGGAGTCCGAGGAACACACATGCCCCACCTGCCATCAGACAGATGTTTCTCCTGATGCTTTAATCGCCAACAAGTTTCTGCGCCAGGTAATATGGTGACTTTAGCCTGAACTCTTTGTTAGAAAAATCTATTTGTAAAGAGCTGAAAGGGATGAAAATATTAATTTAGATCTCCTTAAGCAAGGCTGACCTCAACAAAACTAAGTTTACTTTTCAAATACATAATCTGTTTTTACAGAAGCCTACTGCTCATTAGAGACAATCTGGCAAATTCAGGACACACTTGTCTTTAATGGGATGTCCTCACTTTCAAACTGGATGTTAACAGCCAAGTACTTTTAATGCAGAGACTCTGAGGTATCAGTCATTGATATCAGAGTTCCATGGGATGTGTTCATAGCTGTGTGTTAGTTGGTTTAGGATTAATAGCACTTACGGGAACACACTGTGATTTTCCTGTAGAAATGCTTTTGTTCATATTTCTACTGAAGTTTATTATCACCTTCTCAAACGTGTTTCCCTACCTCTAGGCTGTCAACAACTTCAAAAATGAAACCGGTTACACAAAAAGGCTCCGTAAGATTCAGCAGCAGCAGCAGCAACAGCAGCAGCCTGGGAGGCCCAAAGTTATAGGGCAAAACTAGAAGTCCCTGCAAAGTCTAACTGCCAGCCGCTGATGCGGCCGGCCATGGCCCGGCAGCAGGACCCGCTCATGATCCCGCTGGCCTCGCTGGCCTCCCGCTCCGCCCTCTCCTCCCTGGGCCCCGGGCCGTCCATGGCAGCTGGGCTGCCCGTCAATCCGTCTTCTGTGGTTGTCTCCGATCTCCCTCCAGCAGTGTCCCTCTCTCTCCGTGGGGAAAAGCCAGATGGACCTTTTCGGTAAGGAGATCTGATCAACAGCAATACAAAAGAAATTAAAATGCTCAGGTTAGATTTTTCTTGGGCTTTGCAGCTAGCACCCTGTGTGTCATTAGTGACAGCTGCAAGTCACTGTGGAAGTTGTGGTTCTGTTTTTACTTGGAATGAGGACACTTCAGTAAGTAGAACGTGTACCTCATGCAAGAATTTTCTTGGCAGGATTTCTGTTTGGTTGCCCTACCAATCATTCAGCGCAGGTTTGCCCTGAAGGAGGGACTGGTTTTGTTTTGAAGTGTCCAGCCATTCAGAGAGTAGCCATTTATTTCTGTTAGACCTTAGTGTCTCATTATTTTCTCTTCATTACTGAGGAAATAATATTTTCATGTAAAAATCTATTACAAGTGTTTAGGGTTACATCCTTTAATCCTGCTGCCTTGGATGCACGGAACCAGTGTGTCCAGAGGGCTGCCAGGCTCAGCTGTGCCATCAGTACAAGGATCACGATTCAAAGGAGCACAGAAACATTTTCTAATGGAATTTCAGTTCTTGCATCTTCCAAAGCTGAGGTTCAGTGCACGGGTTATATGGATTCTCATCCTTTCAAGTGCTGCTTAATCAAATATTTTTCCAGAGAGCTTCCTCTCTAAATACCAACATCCAAACAGACTCCTCAGCAGTGCTTCCTCTGGAGCCTGCCAACTTCACAGGTGGAAATCTGGTGAAGATTATTTTAAAATTTTTTTTAATTTAGTGAAATCAGCCTTTTCTCACCTTGGACTTTACATTTAAAAATATGTATTATATTTCACTTCAAAGCAGTGTTTTGATAATAAAAATGTGTTGTTTTTGTAGTGATGCCGATGCTGTTTTGCCTCCTGCTCTGATGACTGCTGCTGAGCTTTCCAAATCTTCCCCTTTGTCAATCAGCAGTTTGTTGGAAGAGAAGGTAGATTTTATTTCATCACATACAATGATTCTTATGTTCTAGTAGAGCTTGTTTTGTGACTGTTTGCATTTATTCCCAAGGGCTATCAGGTTCCTGTACTGAGACAGCCAGCGATACCAAGTCTTCTGGGCCCTCAAGGACAATCAATACCTACAACTGGTAAGAAACTAGAACTTTAGAATTTCGTCGAAAAAGTTGTCTTCAGATAAACTTACTGGGATTTTTTTTCCTGTCCCTGCTGCAAAAGGTCATCCAATGAGAGCTGGTGCACTTCGCAGGCCAGGCTGGGAGCTGTAAGTATTCAACAGAAATTGAATGTATTGCTAGTTGTAACTGGTTGTAAATTAATCTTAACACATCGCTTAGACAACAGCTGATTTATAATGAAATAATAGTTGTGGAGAATTCAAGTGGTAATTAATTTTCAAGTGGCTTCATTTAAATTAACTTTAACAAAGGGGACCTGTGCTTACAGTAAGATTATTGAAAAATAAAACTCCAGTACATAATTGAAAAGAAGATTCTGACTAATGAACACTTTTTGGGAAGCCTAAATTACATATAAAAACTAAATGTAATTAAAAGATCAAATGGAAAAGCACCCTTTTGATTGCTGACTGAATAAGGCTGAAGAAATTGATTTCCCAGTAGAAATCACCCTCCAACATTCTTTCTTTAACAACTTAGTTGATACTGATTAAGCAAATTATTGAAAATTTAGAGGCTGTTATTTTTATGACAGTTTTGTATTTCTGCAGTTTAGTCATCTCAAAGTGCCAAGCTGCTTTTTCTCATTAGAAAGAGGAACCTGTTTATCTGTTATCACAGCGTCAAATTAGTCCTTCGTTTGTTAGAGATTTGTTACAGCCAGGCTGTAAGGGTCATTGTTTTTATAAAGTCTGAAAGATAAATCAAAACCAAATCCAACATCCATCCCCCAGATTATCTAAAATCTCAAATCCAGTAAACAAGAAAAAACAATTCAGGGACAAGAACAGGCCAATGCATTGTGAGGCAGGAGCTCAGGAAACAAATGTAGGAGAGGTTAGGAGAGTTGTAAGAGGTGAGTTAATTCCTGCGCAGTGCTCGGAAGCCCAGGAGTGCAGAGCTCAAGGTGTGTCAGGAGGGGCAGAGGAGCAGTGAGTGCTTGGCTTGTGGGAGATGGGGGTCTCATGGCAGCCTCGCCCACAGTCCCAAAGCTGAGTGTAAGGAGAGAAGGCTGAGGGAGCTGCTGGGGCGAGGATGTGCAAGGCAAGTACGAGGCTCCAGGACTGAGTGTAGTCTCGAGTGAACAAAAAGCCGGAGACCAGTGAGAACCAGGAGTGCTCCCGCCGTGCTGCCGCTTCGCTTTCCTCTGTACGCTCAGGGCAGGCTGTGACAAACAGTGACACGTGTTTTTGGGTTTCTTTAAAGTTCAAATCGAGGACGCCCGCACAGTGACCGTGCCCAAAGGACTCAGGCCCCATCACTGCCAGCATCAGCACCAGTCTTTGTGCCTGTGCCTCCACCTCCCTTGTATCCTCCACCACCCCATGCTCTTCCTCTTCCTCCGGGGGTACCACCACCACAGTTTCCTCCTCAGTTTCCACCTGGGCAGCCTCCATCCGCTGGGTACACTGTCCCCCCTCCCGGATATCCCCCAGCTCCTGCAAACATGTCATCAGCTTGGGTCCCAACAGCAGTGCCAGCGGCTCATTCAAACACCATCCCAACGACACAAGCACCTCCTCTCTCTAGGGAGGAGTTTTACAGAGAGCAACGGAGGCTTAAAGAGGAGTAAGTATTTGGCTCGCTAACGTTGCCTTGTTTTCATGTCTGTATCGGGGGAGCATATTGGACTGCGGTTACACTAAAGTGCATCTGACCTAGCAAAAGTGACATAGTGTTTCTTCCAATATACTTTTTCATCGCAGATGGTAAATATGCAAAGCTAAACCAAGACAAATGTAATTCTAGAACTTTTCCTAAAACTTGTAGGAACTGTTTTTGCTTAAATAGGATGTTCACCTTTTGCATTGCATGCAGTAAACATTTTCTCATATTGGCCATGTTTTGTTTCTTGATGTCTTTTGTAATAAAGGTCAAACTATAATTGTAATAAAGGTCAAACTTATTTTAACAGGGAAAAGAAAAAGTCCAAACTTGATGAGTTTACAAATGATTTTGCTAAGGAATTGATGGAATATAAAAAGATTCAAAAGGAGCGTAGGCGTTCGTTTTCCAGGTAACTGCTTTACATGTCCGTAATGGAGAAGCAGATTGTCTAGAGGAATCAGGAGGAGTTCCACTCCACCTCCCTGTCGTTAGATGGATTGGATGATTGAGGGATGAGCAGTGACAGGAGTGTCATATGCAAGTTATTGGCTCCAGTGTGGCAGAGATTGCAGGTGACTCAATTAGCACTGGGCAACAGGCACTAAGGAGCACTAAGCATCTGTCTTGCTAAGGTATCTCTGCAGTGGTATCCTTCACTGCCTGACAGCCCTGAGGAGGCAAGGAACAGAATAGCTGTAAGGGCTGGATTTTCAGCGTCTCACTATTCTGATTGTAACCAAGCAGTCCAAGCAGTTTGGAGGAGATAGGTGAGAGAAATCGTCCTCATTTCTGCTTTTGTCCATCTCATATGGATACATGAGATGTTTGAACCTGGACTGCAGACTGGGGGCTTTCACATGTTGGGTGACATTGTTAAATTTTTCTTGGGAATTAAAAGCTGAGACTTATTTGTAAGGAAATCTGAAAATGGTGAGGGACTTGGAGAGGAGGAATGATGCTAATGAACATATGAATCATGTGAAATGATTCATTAAAAACAGTAGAAGAAAAACCTGAGGGTAGCTGCTGTTTTCCGTCCCCAGAAATCCCTTGGGCAGGAGTAGTTGTTAGCAGTGCTGTCAGGAGCTTTCCCAGAGTCATGGCACTGGGGCATGTGACTCGAGACTGAGGGTAGAAGCTTTTAGATGAGATTTTTCTTGCAATGCGGTCACTTGCCTTGGTTAGAGCTAGAGGGATGTGCAGGATGTTTTTGGGACACCTGCCTGGCAGTGTGGATTCCACAGGCCTGTCTGTAGGTCCTTTGCAGTATTGGGATTGTGCATCCTGTCCAAATTCCCAAAAAAGGGTGCAGTTAATAGACCGAGCTGGTGTTTTAACTTTGGGCTTTGCTGTCTTCAGGCTACGTTGTGTTTTCTCGGTGTGATTCTGCACTGTAGCCACTCAGATTTGCTCTTTTTTCATCTTACCGCAACAAAAATTATTTGCACTGCATGTGGTTGCCAAGTAGTGACATATGTGCTTGTTCCCGTACCAGTAGAGGCCAGTGTAACCACCTGAAATCTGTCCGTAGCTCTGGTAGCTCATGTGATAGAGTGAGTGGAAGTAGACTGACCCTTCTGTGTGTTCTGACACTAACAAAGCAGCAGCTGTTCTGTCTTGTGAGCAGAAACTTTTACATGTTATCAAGTTCTTCAATTTGCAGTAGCTTTATGTCAGCAGCTGAAAGAAGCTTTGACATAAGCATGTGGAGAGGAGAGAAAAAATAAATGTGGGAGGAAAAGATTTGAGGAGAAAGACTGTTTGGAATTAACTTCATCTGGTTTTTTTTGTTGTGTTTTTTTAAGGTCCAAGTCTCCCTATAGCGCTTCATCTTACTCTAGAAGCTCATACACCTACTCCAAGTCACGCTCAGGTTCGTCGCGCTCCCGCTCCTACTCGCGCTCCTTCAGCCGCTCCCACTCTCGCTCCTACTCGCGGTCGCCGCCCTATCAGAGACGAGGCAAAGGGAAGAGTCGGAACTCCCGCTCCCGCTCGCCCCCGTACAGGCGCTACCACTCCCGCTCCAGGTCTCCGGTGTTCCGGGGCCAGTCCCCCACCAAACGGACGGTCCCGCAGGGCGAGGCCGAGCGCGAGTACTTCAACCGCTACCGAGAGGTGCCCCCGTACGACATGAAGGCCTACTATGGCCGCTCGGTGGACTTCAGAGACCCCTTTGAGAAGGAGAGGTACAGAGAATGGGAGAGGAACTACAGAGAGTGGTACGAGAAGTTTTACAAGGGCTATGCTGTGGGCGCTCAACCACGGCCTCCAGTGAACAGAGAGAACTTCTCTCCAGAACGGTTTGGCCCACCTGGGACCCGACGAGAGAATTCACCGTATGCTCGGGGACGGAGGGAGGAGTATCCTGCTGGGCAGAGCCACAGGAATCGTAATGTAGCTGGAAACTACCCTGAAAAGCCTGGGAGAGAGAGCCATGGCATCAAAGATCCTACAAAATCAAAAGAGAAGGAGGTGGAAAATCCACTGGGGGATGGAAAAGGCAATAAACATAAAAAACACCGGAAGAGAAGAAAAGGGGATGAGAATGAAGGATTTCCCAATGTTGAGCTGTTAGAAGGGGCAAGAAAACCAAGAGAGCCAGTTCCAACAGAAGATGCTAAAACAGACTCTCTATTCATGCTGCCAAGCAGGGATGATGCCACCCCTGTAAGGGATGAGCCCATGGAAGCGGATTCCATTGCTTTCAAACCAGTGTCTGAAAAGGAGAAAAAAGAGAAGGATAAGCCAAAAGCAAAGGTTGAGAAAACAAAGCGGAAAGTAGAAGTGGCAGCTGCTCCAAAGAAAGACAGCGTAGCAAAGCCAGCTAAAGCTTCCCAGGAAAAGGTGGACCCCGACCGCGAAAAATCTCCTCGAACGGAACCTCCTGTGAAAAAAGTCAAGGAAGAGCTGCCAAAAACAGACAGTGTTAAAACCTCTTCCTCTCAGAAGGATGAGAAGGCTCTTGGTACACCACGGAAGGCTCATCCCAAAGTGACAAAGGACCACCCAGAAACCAGACCAGCCAAGGAGGAGAAGGCAAAGAAAGAACATCCTAAAGAAGCCAAGGCAGAGAAGCCCTCCGGCAAGGAGGAGAAGTCAAAGAAACCTGCTGAGAAAAGCAAACTTTCTGATGCCAAACTTGAGAAAAGGAAAAGAAAAGCAGAGGAAAAGGCTGATAAAGAACATGAGGCCACTTCTGCAAAGGCCTATAAACCTGAAAGTGCAGAATTGAAAACATCACCCAAGGGGAAGGCTGAGCCTGAGGGGGAGAAAGGAGAACGGACCCCGGAAAAGGATAAAGCTGCTTTTCTTAATAACCCGTCCAAAAAGATTAAACTTAACCGAGAAACTGGAAAAAAGATTGTGAGTGGAGAAAACGTGCCACCTGGAAAAGAAGCTGTGGAGAAACCTGAGCCCAGCAGCAGCAAAGTTAAAGCGGAAAAGACAAAGGGAAAAGCAAGGAGGAAAGTGACAGCAGCTGATGGCGCTAGCTCAACTCTTGTGGATTACACCAGGTACCTCAGGCAGTTCTTTTCCTTTTCTTTCTTTCCTCCTCCCCCCTCCAACTCTTTATGGTGCTTAAGGAAAGGAACAGCTAAATTGGTGCTAAACAAGGGAATAATCCATGATCTTCCTTATGAGACTGTACATGGGTCAAACTCAGCTGTTGTTAAGGAAAACGAGCAGGTTGTACTGCCCAGGAAGCTGGTAGGGTTCATTTGCTGGTGATGCACACTCAAAACATTTAAGACATTGGTTGAAGACTTAAGATAGTATCTTGTCTTGGTAATCTAAAAAGCTTTTAAAATGTCCATTTTTCTAAGGAAGAACTGGGGCATAAGGATAAAACTTTGCCTGTCTGTACCTCTCCGTAATTGCTTGCTTTCATGTTGAAAGAAGAATGGATATCTAATTTATCTGCCATTGGGAGAAATAGGACATGAAGGAATTACCAGATCAGACAGTCCCCAATCTGATAATCTTGTGTCTTTCTTAATTAAATGTATAGTAGCAAGATACTAAATTAATTGATTGCTCATAATCTCAGCCAGTGAACTCAGCCTTTCTCTTGTCTGTTCCCTTAATTGAACATCCTTAAGGAAAATACTGAGAATTTAGAATTGAAACACAAGCCAGTTTATAAAATGTTCCCAGAGCTAGCTGTGTGTGCATCCCATTACTAATGTCCGTGTTTTTCCTCCCAGCACGAGTTCCACTGGGGGAAGCCCTGTCAGGAAGCCTGAGGAAAAGTCAGACACCAAACGAACTGTCATTAAGACCCTGGAGGAGTATAACAATGACATAACAGCCCCTGCTGAGGATGTCATTATCATGATCCAGGTCCCTCAGTCCAAGTGGGATAAAGATGACTTTGAGTCTGAAGAGGAAGACATCAAATCCACCACCCAGGTGCCCCCAGCTGTAGGAAAACCCACCAGTGTTATCAAACCTGTGAGTGCAAAGGCACCAAACCCCCTCAAACACACTGAAAAGGAGACAGAGCCTCTGGAGAAAATACAGAAGGCTGCAAAAGAGACAAGTTATGAAAGTACCCAACACGATGCCAAGAGTTCAAAAAGTTCCGTGTCGAGCGAAAAAGGTAAAACCAAAGACCGGGATCATTCTTTGTCAGACAAGGACAGTTCTGAGAAGAGGAAGAGCAGTGTTCAGCCAGAAAAAGAGCACTCAGAACGCACAGCTGAGCAAGGAAATGGAAAAACTGTATCTCAGTCTTCTAAAGATGGCAGATCTTCAGAGAAGCATGACAGTGGCCGTGGCTCTGCTGCGAAGGACTTCACTCCCAACCGGGACAAGAAGTCTGACCATGATGGCAGCAGGGAGCATTCAAGTTCCAAGCGCAGAGATGAGAAGAGTGAATCAGCACGGAGGAAAGACTCCCCATCCCGGATCAGAGACTCCACAGCAGGGCAGAAGAGCAAACCAAGAGAGGAGCGTGCGGAGCCACCCAAGAAGGGCCCTGCAGAGGCCAAGCGGAGCAGCTACAGCCCCCCGCGGGAGCGCAAGCCCGCC
>NW_005054399.1:2215142-2215301 GCF_000277835.1 Geospiza fortis
CACAAACCACCAGATAAAAACCCGGACAAAGAGAAGGAGAAAGAGAAGGAGAAGCATGTCCCAGAAGTCAAGAGCAATAAGGAGAAAGAGCCAGGTGGGAATAAGCCACCAGTGAAACAGGACTCGCCAGAAGTTAAAGTGGAGAAGGAGAACATGGAG
>NW_005054399.1:2215577-2220975 GCF_000277835.1 Geospiza fortis
AGCGTGGCCCCGCACCCCCAGCCCCTCCGAGAGCCAGACACGGAGCCACAGCAGCAGTGCCAGCTCAGGGGAGAGTCAGGACAGCAAGAAAAAGAAAAAGAAGAAAGAGAAGAAGAAGCACAAGAAGCACAAGAAACATAAGAAGCATAAGAAACACATGGGAAATGAGACAGAATTGGAAAAGAGCCAAAAACACAAACACAAGAAGAAAAAATCAAAGAAGAGCAAAGATAAAGAGAAAGATGACCAAAAAGTGAAATCTGTCACGACATAAACCGACAGATAGTGAAAAAATGACTTAATTACTAAGTCATCTGTATGATCTTTGTTAAAATGTAAACGACTTCAAGCGTTGTAAATAATGACATGAAAGACCCTGTGCTGCACTTAAAATATTGCTGCTTGATTATTTGATTTTTACATCAAAGCTTTATAAAAGTGAACATTTTGTACAGAATTGTGAGTTGTGACCATGTAACATGAAAGGTTTTGCTGGGGCATCTTCTTTTTAACCACCGTTAATTATTTTGGGTGGAGTTTACTGTACTGTGAAGATTTTCACATTCGGGTTTTTTTTAATTGCCTGGCAGAAGCAGCTGGTACCAGTTACCAAATACCAGCGGATAAAATGCAGAATACATTACAGCCCTGTTATGTCACTTTTTGATTACAATAAAAAAAGTTTTCAATAAATGACCCAATGTGAGATTTCCAGTGGGAGTTGCGCATGAGCAGGGGGCATCCCAAGCCTTCCCATTCCTGGAAGTGTCCAAGGCCAGGTTGGTCAGGGCTCGGAGCATCCTGGTGTAGTGGAAGGTGTCCCTGCCTGTGGCAGAGAGGTGGGACTGGGTGGGCTTTATGGTCCTTCAGCCCAAACCATCCCAGGATTCTAACAGTAGTGCCAGAGAAAAGGTTTTCTGGGAACTATTGTGTGGGAAAAATAACTTACAAAGGGGTTTAATTTGGGAAAACTGGCAGGACCTGCCCTGGTGGAGGGTGAGGAGGTGCTGGGGGTGGTGTGTGCTGCTCTGTGTGCCAAGGAGCTAGGGGTTTGTAGGGCAGAACATGGGATGGCCCCAAAGCTGCAGCCCCTCTCGGTGCTGGCGCTGGCTGCTTCAGGTAAGGTCACACACGAAGCTGCCACGTGGCTGCTTTGTTCTGGTTTGTTTGGAAAGATGTTGTCCATTGGCGTTGGAGCACTTTGGTCATTGAGGTCCCTTCCAGCCAGAACCACTCCAGAATCTGGCTGCACACGTTTGCACACATGGTTAACCTCCCTGTAATTTGCATTTTCTCTCCCAGTGCTGCTCACCAGGTGTTGATGTTTTAAAAAGAACTGTTAGGTCGGTGTTGGACATGGCGGTGACACCTGACAGCCCTGAGCCCTCTGTGATGTGTGGGGCTCAGAAGGGGCAGGACAGGAAGCCTGGCAAGGCGGGATCGTGCTCTGAGCAGCGCGGGTGCCGAGGGAACGCGGTGTCCCTGGGGACAGCCCGGGCCCCGTGGCGA
This sequence comes from Geospiza fortis, assembly GCF_000277835.1. NCBI lineage: Eukaryota > Metazoa > Chordata > Aves > Passeriformes > Thraupidae > Geospiza > Geospiza fortis. The sequence continues at coordinate 2,217,087 of NW_005054399.1, forward strand.
GTGGCGGCGCCTCCGCAGACCCGGCACGGCTGTGTCGGTGCTCACGGCAATGGAGCAGCGCCCGCTGGGCCGTGCCGGGCTCCCCTGGGCGGCGGCGGAGGGCTCTGGAGGAGGAGGAGGAGGAGGATGGTGATGGAGATGGAGAGGAAGGAGCGGTGCGGAGCCCGGGCAGCGCCGGCCCGGGGCTGCCCCCAAAACACTGTACAGCGCCAGGCTGTGCCAGAGCCCGCCCCGGCGGGCCCCCCAAACCGGCTCTCCTCCTCCTCCTCGTCCTCCGTGGAAATGCCCCCGCGAGCTCTGCCAACGCCCGTGCCTTTGAGAGGTAAATGAGAGTTGAGTAATTAGCGATGGGGCATTGAGGGGCGAAATTCCTCGGGTTTCTTTTCCATAGCTCTGCTATGGCTGTCGCGCGTCCCGGGCTGGGGACCCTCCGCCCCATCACCCTCCGAGGGGCCGGGACAGGACGAGGCTTCGCCGGCGTTTGTCCATCCAGTCCGTGTGTTTGTGTGTCTGTGTGCACACGCCGGGGCTGCTGTCGCCCTTTTGTGAGCGAAATGGCTGTTTGGTAGCAGCGAGCGAGGGCTCCTTGCCAAGCTGCCTAATTAAGACTAAGCATATGCAGATTCGCCTTGTTTTCAGCTAATGACAGCTGCAAACAGTTATTTGTGGGGCTTGCTGGCGCTGGGTTGGTGACACGAGGCCAGCGACGACCGAGTGATCTGGCCGTGCACAGCAGCAGCACCCTGGGCGAGGGTGTGAGGGGCACCGGCCTCCCGGGCGCTGCTGGGGCCAGCCCGTGCCCTCGGTGCCCTCCGAGGGACCACGCGGCTCAGCCCTGCCTCGGCAGCCCTCGCATCGGCCCAGTTGGGAGCTGCCAGAGAGGGGATGTTTTGCTTCGCTTTGTTTTGCTTTGTTTTGCTTTGTTTGGTTTTGAGTGTTGCCAGCAGCACAGACGTATCATGATGTTTCACAGGAAAACATAAATATGTGTGCAAACGTAGGTGACATTTGTGGTTCCCCAGCCAGCGGCCTTCAGCAATGCTCTGCCAGCTGAGAACCGAAGCAGAGACTGAGGTGGGAATCCCTCCCCTCAGCCCTGCCCCGAGGGCCGCTGGCAGCCCTCCAGAATCCCGGGCTTCCTGAGGATGCTCTCAGAAAGAACGCGTTTGCTTTGGGTTTGTCACTGTTGTGATGGCGCTGATGGAAGGACAAGCCTTGCCCAGCACGGGAGGCCTGAGCTCGTGGAACACTCCACACTGTTCTAAGGATGCAGGGAAATGAGGACATGGGCGAGAAGTCACCCTGGAGATATAATTAAGTCCTGTGTGACACACATCCTTCTGGTGAGCTGTGCCTCAGGGCTGGGGTGCTCTCTGTGTCCCTGTCCCCACAGCCCACCAGGAGTAGATGTGCTCGGGTCTGGAATAGAGGATTTGAGGATCCCAGTCCTGCACATCCATTCCAGCTGTTTCTAACCCAGGGCACAGGGCAGGGGTGAGGGCCAAGGGCAGCTCTGCTCTGCCCCATGGGCATGGGATAGCCCAAAAGCTGGGAGCCAGGGCTGGGCTGTGGCCCTGGCCCTGTTTGTCTGCCATTACATGTGCTTGACCCTGAGGACCAGGAGCAAACTGCACTGGGAATCTGAGCTGGGCGGACACCAGCAGCCCGAGGAAGGGAGGATGCAGAGGCACCCCCATCCCATCCCATCCCATCCCATCCCATCCCATCAAGACAGTTTGGGAGAGCTGGGGGTGTTCAGCCTGTGGCACTGTGTTAGGTGATGGAATGTCATCACAGGCCCCCAGCCAGGTAATAATTAGTATTGACTCCATGATTCACAGAAGGCTAATCAATCTCTTTATTATACTATACTTGTTAAAAACCCATTGGTTTTGTAGACAGTTATGATACAGGTGGACCTAATTGGTCCTCTAATTAAAACACCATCACCACTGGCTAATTAAGAAAGCACCCTTTGGTAAACAAATCTCCATAACACATTCCACATGTTCACAATAACAGGTGCAGCAAGTGAAAATAAGAATTGTTTCTCATTCTTTTCTCTGCTGTTCTCCCAGCCTTCCCCAGAACAATGCCTGGGAAAGTTGTGTGCTGCTCTCTGTGGCCAGAGAGCTGCTGCCGCAGTGGAACAGCCTTTCCTGGGAAGCCAGGGCTCAGGATGGGCTCAGGGCTCTCCCCCTGCCCTGCAGGGTCTGAGGGTCCCACCAGGACAGAGACACCCTTGGGCCACGCTGCCCTTCCAGCACGTGGGGGTGGTCGCTGCACCAGCAGCAACTTTTCTATCACTTGGTTTCCTTATTTGGTGTCTCTTTAATAATTAGTGGCAGATTTTGTACTTATGTTTGCAATTATCTGGATGCCTCTGGGGCATGTTCTGCTGGATAATTGAATCTCCTGGTCTGTGACTGCAGGGGTGGCTGGGGAGAGAAGGCTGGAGCCCAGGAATGCTGTGCTGCCTGTTGGTGTCATGTTAAGATAAATTGAGCTTTTTAATTTAAAAAAGAATTACAGGAAACAAAGCATTTTGCTTTGCTGTCCTCAGCACAAGCTTTGCTGTAGCCTGGACTAGAGAGGAAAATGTGTGATTATCAGTAATTAACAGGATAAATGCTTTAATTAGATGCAGTGGGTCTCCATGTGCCCAGCTCCAGTGGCTGACACTGGGGAGTTGGCAGTGGGGATGGGGGTCCTGGACAGACAGATGGATGCTGTGGGCAGGAAAGGGGCCGTGCCCAGCACCCTGTGCTGGTGCCAGGACCCAGCTCTGTGCAGGGCGTGTCCCTGTCCCCCAGAGGGGTCTCAGTGTGTCATTTCTTCTGTCAGAGCGCGTGACATTGGCATGTAGAGTGCCAAGAGAGGGAAAAGGAACCTCCATGTCAGAGCTGCTCTCGAGGGTAAGTGCAAAACTGCTTGGCTTCCAAACCTTTCTAATTTAGGGAGATTCAGTGAAATCCGTTCCATTAGCATTGCTAATTCTGATAGGGCCTGGCAGGGCATCAGAGAATCACAGACTGGCTGGGGTTGGCAGAAACCTTACAGTTCCACTCCTCTGCCATGGGCAGGGACACCTTCCACTAGAACAGGGTGCTCCAAGCCTCATCCAGCCTGGCCTTGGACACCAGGGGCAAGGGGGTCTGTGTGTCCGAGCCCAGGGACGGCCACTGGGGCTGGGGGCTCTGCTCCCCCATGAGCCCCTTCAGCTCTGCAGGCTGCAGAGCAAGGAGAGACCCTCCAAGTGCACCTGTGCTGTGTCTGCGTGTAGGTAATGGAGGAATTGGCAAATCATGCCCAGGAAAATGTAACCAGGGATCTTGGGAGCAGAGAGGAACAGGAAAGAGGTGCTTGAAGTCTGATTTTAAAGGTGGTCTTGGTCCCACACGAAGGCAGCCAGGCTGGGTGTGGCACAAGAAATGGAACAACTTCAGTTTCAGGTCCAGGTCTGTCAGGAGTTCAGGGGCTGAGGTCACTGCCATGGGCACCCCCGTGCTGGTTTGGGGGGACCGAGGTGCCCTGGGCTGGGGGCAGCAGCTGTGACCCCCCCATCCCTGGGGCTGGGCACTTGGCCAGGCTGGCACCGCAGAGCCGGCCCACGGGCACCCAGAGCTGCAGGTTGGCTGCTGCTGGTGCTTTTCCTCCCCTTGTGGCTCTCCAGAGCGGGATGCTGCTGGCATTGGCCCCTCCTGCCCCGGCGATGCTGCGGGAGCCGCGAGTGCTCTGCCAGCAGCACCTCCCGAACCAACACAGGGCCCCACGGCGGGGGTGAGGCACCAGCCCTGGCACCCCGTGCCCAGCGAGGCGCTGGCACGGCCACCACTGCCATAAAACTGCCCTGTGCCAGTGCTGCGGTGCCAGCAGCCGCCCAGCCGTG
>NW_005054399.1:2221095-2222208 GCF_000277835.1 Geospiza fortis
AATGCAGAGCAGCGCGGCGCGGGGAGCTGGGCTGGAGCTGCTGCCCAATTAGCTAAGCTAATTGCGAGTGAGGAGGGAGGGCTGGCAGGGACCGCCGACCCTCTCCACAGAGCCGGGGGCTCTGATCCTGCTGCGCTGCTGGATTTCCAGAGGGAAGGCGCTCCTCTGTATTTCCCTGATCTGTGCGTCAGTGTGCAGGCAGAGCTGGGGTGGAATTACCGCCGGTGGATGCGCAGTGGGGCCGCGGCGGGTTTGTAACCCTGTCCTTGTGCCAGTGTCACATCCCCGTGCCCTGCCTGCCTCCGGGACGTTGTGACAATCCTGCTGTTGCCCAGGGAAGGTCGGTCAGGAGGGAGATACTTGTTTGTGGAATTGCAGAAATGCACGTGCCTTGCTATTTTCTGCTTGAAATTAAGAAATAATGCAAAATTCTGCTCCTGATATGGCAGAAGCGAGCCTCAGGAAGTATCCTCAGCTGTTTCTGGCTGGGAAAACAAGACATACATCGGCATTTTTAACTATAAGTGTGTGCCTGTAGATGTACCAGGGTTCTATAGGGGCGGCAGGGTGAGCCCCAGCCCGGTGCCTTGTGCAGCCGTGGGATGGGCGGGTGCGCACAGAGTCCCTCCCGACCTGCTGTGACAGATTCCAGCTTGATGGAGGCACAAACACCACCTCACAAGAGCGGTGTGGATTTGGTTATCAACAAAGGACGGATTCAGACGGCGCTGGCGCCGCTCCAAGCGCGGGAGCTGCTGAGGAGCGTGGAGGGTGTATTAACTATTCATCAAAATCTTGGCACTTCATTCCCGGCTCTTGCTCTCCTGCCCCCTCCCCTGGAAATTATTTGGTCCTAAATGTTAAAAGCCTGATTCGAAAATTAATCATTTCATTAACCCCTTTATAAATTAGGCTTTTACAACTAAGTTTTTTAGGGCCGTCGCAAAATGGGTCGCGGTGGCACTTCATCAGGTTTGCTCCTCACGTGAGCCCTGACCCCAGCACGTGATGGTGCCACCGATACTCGCGGCAGCATGTGACCCTAAATGCTACGTGAGCACAAAAAAGAAATTAAATTCAAAACTCTGTGCAGGTTTGTCTCCTGCCTTCACC
>NW_005054399.1:2223073-2226771 GCF_000277835.1 Geospiza fortis
AGCCGCCGGCAGCGATTTCGCGTTTTCTGTCCTTGAACTAATTATTCACAAAAGCTCTTTGGGGCTGACACCGATAGGAGCTGCCGATCCCGTGCGGGGCTGTCGCGGCTGTGATCCCGTATTTAACACTCGGAGCGTTCCTGGGCCGCTGCGAGCCCTTTGTGCCGCCGAAGGGAGCCATGTGCTGCAGAGGCATCTCTGAGGATCCCGCTGGAGCAGCAGAGAAAGGCATTTCTGGGCGCTGCTGGATGCGCTGCCACCCCCCGGGCTCCGGCCGGACGCCTGGGACGCGCGGCAAACGCGGGCTCCTGTTTGGAGTCGGGATTTGCCATCTGCGGGAAGGAGCTCCACAGGCTTTTCATTGGCACCAGCGTCCGCCCTGCCCTGCTCTCGCATTCGCTGCCGCTCCCAAACCCGCTCCCGTTTAATTCCATCCGAGGGACGGCGGTGGCGCTGCTGGAGGATGATTTTCCCTGCTGCTCGCACAGATTGTCTCTGCCTGGCAGGCGGCTGTCCCTGGGCTCACCAGCCAGCCCCCAGCCCCCGCTCGCCCTCCCGCAGCACTTTGCTCACATTCTGGATTTTTATTGGGTTTAATTGGCTCTGTAATAGTTTCATGGCAGGAATTCTGTTCCCGTCAAAACCTGCTCCTGTGAATGCTCCCCTGGGGTAGGAGTGAGGTGGGTGTGAGGGAGAGGATGTGCTGGAGACCCCGGTGCCATCTCGGCATCCTCGCCTGCTGTGCAGCCCGGTGGGGCACCTGCAGCCCCGGGGTCTCACCTGCAGCCCCGGATACGGCTCCTGGCAGGCACCAGCTGTGCTGAGGGACAGCCACATCCCACTGCAGGAGATCCTCAAGCCACAGAGCCAGAGCCACCCCAGGCAGGGAGACTTCCTCCCCTCTCCTCCTCCTCGCTCCCTCCCAGCTCTGGAGCTGACAGCTCCCAGCCCTGCCACCCTGTTGTGCTCTGCTCCCGCTGCTCCCTGAGGATCAGAGCTCCAGGGCTGCTTCTCCTCCAGCCCCTCTGGCTGCTTCCAGTGCAGTTCGTGTGCTGATCTCTCCTAAGGGACTGGGACCCGCAGAGCTGGGGAGATTCCTGATGCAAAGAGAGGGGGCAGCCGCTCTCCAGCAGCCACCACCAGGGACCTTCCACCAGGACCTCCCTCCAGCACCAGGGACCTTCCACCAGGACCTCCCTCCAGCACCAGGGACCTTCCAGCAGCTCTCCTTGGACTGTGGCTTTCTGTCTGCTCATCCCTCCTTGGACTGTGGTTTTCTGTTTGCCCAGCTCTCCTTGGACTGGAGTTTATTCATTCCCCTGCTTCTCTCACCCAAATGGGCAGGGCTGGGGCTTCCCCCTCCCCAGCCAGGGCACAGCTGGGCCCAGACACGCCTCTCCAGGCACCCCCAGCCACTGCACCGAGTCTCTGGGATCCTCGGCACACAAAGCAGAGCTCTCCCTTTTGGTTTAATAAGTATCTGCAAATGTCATAAAAGACATGATAATGAAATATCAGATGCAGGAAAATGAGTAGCCAAAGGCATTGGAAACAGGGACGAGAGTAAACGCAGTAGATTAAGACACTAATTCCCATTCCTTGTATGCTCTCCGTCTTTCCCGTGTATGACAGACAGCAATAAATGCCCCCACGTCCCGGGAAGCACTGTCTGCCTCTCCCTGCCCGATTGTCACCGCGGGTGCCCACAGCCCTAGCAGCCCATTTGTCCTCCAGATCCGATGCTCTGTCACTCTCCGAGGAGAGGCTGCGCCGGCTCATCCCCACTCCCACGGCCAGCACTCGCTTAAAGGGCAGGTCAGATTCCAATGGTGATGGCTAAGTTTCATTTTTACTGCTCTCAGGTATTTCTGCAAACTAAAGACCCAAACTGTGCCTTTGTTTGGACCGTGCAACAAAGCAACAGGAGCAGAAACAGAACCTGAAGAGAAAATAGTCTCAGGGATTTTGGAGCAGCTGGCAGGTCCTGCTGCAACTCTGACACAGTGAGAGATGGGCGTGGGGATTTTCTTCCAAATGCAGCTTTGGAGCAAATCGCCTGCCAGGAAATTGCCAAGCCCAACACAGCACTGTGAAGGCGGGAGCACGATCAGCTACAAGGTGATGGATGTGTTAATGTTGTAACAGGCCAACTACCCCATAAATAATTTGCTGGGTTCTGGAGAAACTGACCTGGTCACAATGGCAATAAAGGGCTGTCCCCTGGGCTCTGCTCCAGAGGTCCACAATCCTCCCATGGAAAGGCTTAAGTGGCTTTTAACAATGTCTATTTTATATTGTCAGAGCCCAGGGCCGCTGTCTGTGCAAACACCATCGCTCCAGCTCAGGGATGTTGCAGCTAAAAGGGCCAGAAATGATCAGTGGGTGTGACAGGCATGGCTGAGCTCTGTGCTTGCTCTGTGGGCAGCAGGGGCACCCCTGAGCTCTGTGCTTGCTCTGTGGGCAGCAGGGGCACCCCTGAGCTCTGTGCTTGCTCTGTGGGCAGCAGGGCCTGTGTGTGGAGCATCCTGCTGGGAGCTCAGCTGGGTGGGAAGCTGAGCAGGGGAGGATGACCAGCCTGGGCACTTCACAGGAGCCCACCAGGGATGGGTCCACAGCCACCAGCAGCTCTTCTGGGCAGATGGAGCCCAGGCTGCAGCCAGGAGACTGTGCTGTCCTGCTGGGTTCATCTGTGTACTGGCTGTTCTGCTTCTGCACTGAGTGTCCCTCTGGTGTGCTGGCTATTCTGCTCAGGTTTTGGGTGCTCCTGGGGCACACTGGGTGTTCCTGACATTTACCAGGTATTCTTCTTCCATACTGGGTATTCCTCTCCTGCGCTGGACATCCTCACCCTGCGCTGTGTCACTTCGCAGTGCTGCTGCTGCTGTGCTCTTTGGCCTCCTTGCCATTGTGCGCCAGGCTGGTCGTGGCCTCTGCAGCTCTACCCACAGCCACCGTGGGATGCTTTTGGATTTCTCTGTGCTACTCCTTGGTCAGTTCCCACGTTTGTCCCGGGTTGCAGCAGTGCTCAGCTCTGAACATGTGGAGCTGGGGAATTCCCTCCCTGGCAGCAGGGGCAGGGGCAGAAATCCCCCCTGGGCAGTGACTGGCACCACGTGCTGCCCTCTGCCTCTCTGCGGGCCCTGCTGAGCCCGACCCGCCGCCGCTGGGGCTCCCTGCCGTGGCACAGCCTCAGCGCAGCTCCTTCCCCTCGGAGCATCCCCTGCCCCGCCGGCCCCTGCGCGCACGGCTTCGTCCCGGCCACCAGAGGCAAGGGCGGCTGCCGCGAAAAGTAAATTGTATATCCTTGCCCCTGTTTTTGCAAATGAGTGTAACTGTCAACTGCAGAATAAATGACACCTAATTACTGTTGGGGGGAGTTCAGGCAGGAGGGCTTGGCTGGGAGGGGATCACAGGGAAGCTCCAGCGCTGGTGGAAAATGAGCAAGATGCCGGCTGTAAGGAACCATAATTACAGAGGACTGACACACTGTGAGCTGTTTATGGTAATGAAGCGGTGCATCAAATCAAATTAACCTTAGTTATTTAGCACAGAATGCACCGAGGACTTGGCTCACTAGACGCTAAATCCAAATCCGGAGCCGTGCCCAAGCCGAGGAAGCGGCTCCAGCGTCGTTTTGATTTAGGATTCGTTCAGAGAGCGGCCGCAGCGGCGGGACGGCGATGGCGAGGGCGATGTCG
>NW_005054399.1:2227032-2227423 GCF_000277835.1 Geospiza fortis
GGCCCCGGCAGAGGTGCGGGCGCGCTGCGCTGCCGCCGCTCTCATTTCTCCTCTCTCCTCCCCACCAAGGCTGCGGCGCGCAGGAGGAGCGCTCCCGCCGGGATCCCTTGGCGCTGACGGGTGAGTAACCTTTCCAATTAACCCAAAGGCGCTGGGAAAGATTGATGAGCTTTCGGAACAAGGGTCCCTCTGTGCGCCGGGCTGCCGCCGCGTTCTGTGCGCTGGAGAGAGGGATCGCCGTGCGCCGGGGATGCCGTGCCCCGGGATTGCCGTGCCCCGGGATTGCCGTGTCCCGGGATTGCCGTGCCCCGGGATTGCCGTGTCCCGGGATTGCCGTGCCCCGGGATTGCCGTGTCCCGGGATTGCCGTGTCCCGGGATTGCCGTGCGCCG
>NW_005054399.1:2227587-2231800 GCF_000277835.1 Geospiza fortis
GCACGGAGCGCGGTGGGGAGCTGCCAGCTGCTGGCGCGGCCCAACAGGTGGTTTTGAATGGGTTTGGATTAGGAAATGTTTATTCAGTGCCCTGCGTGCCGGCGGGGGCCTCTGGGGAGCAGAGTCGCTCCTCGGGGAGAGGATTCCTCTGCAGGACTTCCCACGTGTTGGAACAACACCAATTGCATCTCCAGCCAAAGCTTTCCTCTGTGTATTTCGCGGAGTTCCATGATTTTGGAGTGCCTGCAGTCAGGTCTCTCCTGAATTAAATTATTTCCAGGGACCTGGTGCTCCCCTCCCGGGATGCCAGACCTTACCCAACAGCATTTACAGTGCTGAACTGCCCTGCAGCTCCTCCCAGCCTCTCATGCTCAGCCCTGAGCACAGATGAGCACCCCAGGTGTTATCCCAGCAATTCCTCCCCCAGCGCAGACTCTGAGTCCTGCTCCAAGGTGGAGGCGTTGGATTTTGTGGTTATGAGTTCATTTCCATCAATATGAAAATGCTGTGAGAGTCCAGAGAGTTAATCACTACTGTAGGGGAATAAAGAGCAGAGATTTCCTCTAATCCCCTTTAAATGGCCTCCAAATGAGGACTCCACAAAGATGACTAATGACAGACATGATTAAACTAATTTAGTAGGTGAAGCTTCAATGGAAGCCCCTAAGCCCAGGTACAGCCTTGGGGCCCAGCTCCTGAGCTCACTCACATCTCCCTAACGGGATGCTAAATCCAGTTTCAGTTAATAGCCAGCTGCATCCTCATCCCTCACCTGATCCTGCCCCTCGAAGGGTTCCCACTGAACACACACCAGTCTCTCACCAGCTGACAATAGCAATGAAAGAGAAAGTCACCGGAATTTCTCCGGGGATCTCTGGAATGTCTGGGGACCTCTCTGAAGAAGGTGCCCTTCCAGGCCCACAACATACCAAAACCTCTGCAGAGAAAAGGGCAAAACTGGGGGTCCCATCCTCACAGCACTGGGAGTGATTAATGGGGCACCAGTGTAGTCCATCTCGCTTTTGTTTAATTATCTTTTTGTATCTCTCGTGTCTCCCCAGACCCGAGCAGGCAGGGATGGTTTGATGGATTATTTATGATACCCAGGTCAACACGTCCAAGTGTTGCTGCCTCATGATTTGCTGTGCCACAGAGGCCAATAGAGATGCCTTGTGTTATTAATTATGCCAATACATTTTCCTGTGTGTAGAGCAGTGTGATTAATTGGGCTGTGCAGGCAGGGCTGCAGGCCTGTGCTGAGGCTGTTTGTTCTCAGGTGGAGGTGGCTGGAAGGGGGAGCAGGCAGCAAAATCTGCGCTTGGTCTCAGTCCTTCTCTTCAGAGCATTCAGGGGGAGATACAATTCCTGACATTGCAATTTGCATGCCGGGGAGCCACGGGGCTGCAGGGAGCTGCCTCTGGCTGGGCAGCTGGTCCAGGGGCTTGGGCAATGCCAGAGGGACCACAAGATGCCACCCAGCCCCTCGTGTTTAGCACTGCAGGGGTGGGTTACACTTACATTGCAGAGACTCGTCTGTTCTCACTGAACTTCTGAAAAGTGGATCCACAAAGTGTTCCTGTAACCCATCCCATTTTCTTTTGCAAGCTCAGAGTGCAGAGTCTGTGCTGTGCTGAGCATGGCCCCATCCAGCCAGGGTACAGCACCCACAGGGGCACAGGAGGGCTGGACCCCATCCCAGGTGGTATCCCAATAGCTGCTACAGTCTGCAGGGTGGACACAGAGCACAGCGTTTGCAGATTAGCCACAGTGTGAAAATATTCATAGAAAACCTTTTTTTTTGGCAGAAGCCTCCTCAGCTTGCCAGGCCCATTTACCCAGTGTCAGGGCTTCAGCGTCCCTGGCAGCCTGAGCTGTGTCCCCCTGTGCCACAGCCAGCAGCAGCGCCTGGGCAGTGTGGTGCCCAGCCCAGCATCCCCTGAGCCTGGCAGGCGTGGTGCAGCCTGCAGAGCCCAGCTCTGCTGGGCTTCCCGTGGGGATGCTCCTGTCCTTGTCCCTGCGGCCCCGCCTGCGGGGGGGGCTGAACCCTCTCTGTCCTTTGTCTCCATGAAGGTCAGAGCAGAGCCGTCACCCTTTAAATGCCAAGACGAGTGTCCCACCCTCCGGTGCCAGAAGACTGGGAACAGTAAGGCAGCTGCTCACTCTTCCACATGGTTGCTCTGTGCTTGCATGTGTGCTGGGTTCACTCTGCCTTTTTTGGCCCTCCTTGTCACGAGTGTGATTTTGATGGTTTGTGTCTTCCACGCCACTTAGGCCTGGCAGTCACACAAACCCCTGTGCTGGTGGTGGGAACTGCCCTGTCCTCCCACTGATCTCACAGACCCTGAGCTGCCATTTCCCCATCACCACGTTATCCCTGAGGCAGGAAAAGCAGAGCAAGGGCTGAGGAGCAGTCCTGGCTTCCCCAGCATCAGAACCCCTCTGAGTGCATGCAGCAGCCCTTTGGGCTGTTAGAAGCTCCAGCCACAGTCAGAAATCCTTCAGAAAAGGAGCTGCTAGTGCAGAGACTCGGAGCTGTCAGGGATTTATGTGCTCTGCGCAGCAGGAGCTCCCCGTGCCGTACCTGGGGAAGCACCGTGCACACCGTGACCGCTGCCAATTTCACAGCGCTGTGAGCTCACCCTCGCTGAGCTGGGGAGATGAAAAATGTCTCTATTAAGGAAAGTCCCAGGCCCCTGGCTGGGAGCTAAATGTTGCTTTAATGTGTGCAGGGAGGGCAGGGAGGGAGCCACGGTGGCTGTACACAGACTGTACATGCTGCAGCACATGGACACTCTGTGCCCACCCGTGTGAGGTACATGGACACTGTGTGCCCACCCGTGTGTGGTACATGGACACTGTGTGCCCACCCGTGTGTGGTACACGGACACTGTGTGCCCACCCGTGTGAGGTACATGGACACTGTGTGCTCACCCGTGTGTGGTACATGGACACTGTGTGCCCACCCGTGTGCAGTACAGGGACCCCCCTGTGCCCACCTGTGTGAGGTACACGGACCCTGTGTGCCCACCCGTGTGCCCACCTGTGTGAGGTACACGGACCCTGTGTGCCCACCCGTGTGCCCACCCGTGCGCGGGGCTGTGCGGGATCTGCACCTCCCTGGCTCCGGCTGCCCCAGCACAGCCGGGGGAATTCCCTCCCCAAGGGCCTTTCCCTCCCGCGTTTACATCCTCGCTAACCCTGGAGCTGAGTGGAGCCCGGAGCCTCCTGCGGCTCATGCGGCCCCACGGCTCGCCCAGGGCCCCGTTATTATCCCGCATCCCTGTAATTAGCTGCTTAGGCTCTGATTGCCCCATTGTCCGCTGGATGGGTTTAATCGTTCTTTTCTCCTACAGTGGCAATTTTGTTCCAATTAATTATTTCAGTTTGAACAGCAATAGCTGGTTGAGTTTCGAGAGAAATTAAAAGGGTAGGGAAGGATAATGAGGAGCGAGCTAACTAGGGAGAGGTTGCAGACAGGGCTGCGCCGGGCCCTGCTTCCCATCCAGCCTCTGGCTGGCTCCCCAGAGAGCTCATAGGGCCGGGAAAGGCTTCTGGGAGGCAGCTCGGGGATCTCTCACCCTGAGCCAAACACTGCCATAAAGCATTGAGACATCACACACGTCCCTCACTAACACCGGGATCACCCAGCAGTGTAGGTGACATCCTCAAGGTGATTTTGGACAAGATTGATCTGGATTCCTAAAAGTTTAAAAACAAATAAATTTAGGGTTAGCCAAGGTTTTGAAGGGAGTGAAAAAAATATTAATGCCTTTCAAGATTTGCAAAAACGCTGCCTGGGAAATTCATGTATAATTCAATGAATTCCAGAGTAGTTTGGATATTTAAATTATATACGGTGAAAGCAATAAAAAATCTGCATTTCCTCACTCTGAGCTCCACAGACACAGCTCTCCCCAGCACCCCCTCCCCAAAGGCAGCTCCTGCCTCTGTCCTCCGGAGCTATCGAGCCTCCTGGCTCTGAGGAAATGGAGTTGGACTGGGAAAACCCCGCCGAGCGCGGCTGCTGCTCCCTGCCCAGCTGCCGAGCAGCGTTGCCAGGGCGATGGGCACGGCTGGCTCCGGCCCTGGGGAGGGGAATGGGCACGGCGGGGGCACCGACCCCACTGCCCGCAGAGCCCCAGCAGAGCCGGGGGGCCGAGCTGGGCAGGGAGGATGGAGCTGGGCGGGGGGGATGGGGGAGGCGGGCGGGGGG
>NW_005054399.1:2231961-2234923 GCF_000277835.1 Geospiza fortis
GCCGCTCCCGCGTCTGCCTGCCGCCGGGAAAAAAGGGAAAACACCGCCAAACTGCTCCCCCTGCCCCTCCCTCCAGCCTCCCTCCAGATGCTGTAAATTTTCATTAGTATGCTGTAATTTAATGATCGGTTCCCAAGAGAAAATTATTCTTCAATTTACCAAAACTTCCCCGTTAATTTAAGCATTATAGTGGGGAGCTGGTGCTGGAGCCCGTCCCGCTGCGCCTCCCACCGAGCAGGGACAGGTGAGAGGGACAATTCTAACTAAAATCCCTCGGAAACCTCCCATCCAGGGCTGCAAATGTGTTCCTGGGAGCACCGAAAGCCATTTCCTCCTGAAACACGAGTTTATTTCTCAGCCCCCGGTGTCCTGCAGCAGCAGGGCTGTGTCCCCGCTGTCCCCTCGCGGTGGGGCTGTGCTGGGCAGAGCCTGCTCAGGGGGCAGGAGGGGCCGATCCCGCTCTGGCACAGCCGCTGACAGCAGCAGGGGCCAGGAGAGGCTCCAGTGTCAGCTGAAGCTTCACTGGGTGATTCCCCGCGGTTTCTGAGCAGGGCTGGGGCAGAGGTGGCCGAGGGACCCCTGTGCACAGGACACTCCTGCCCCGGTGGGGCTGCGGCCCCTCAGCCACAGCCAGGGCTGGCAGCGATCTCACCTTTGCCTGGCTCTGGTAGTGAAGGCACAGCTGGCAAATCACAGCCACGACTGGAGGGGAAGCCTGGAGCCTGGGCATGGCCAGGGCAGGGAATGAGCCTGGCTCCCTGCATGGGCCTGGCAGGAGGATGGGGAGGATGAGGAGGATGGGGAGGATGAGGAGAGGGGGACACGGGAGGAGGCCACACTTTGAGCTCCCTGGAGCTGATGGAGGGCAGGACATGGCCATGGGGCTGCCAAGCGCTGCTGCAGCCACCAAAGGAGAGCTCAGCACCCCTCCAACCCCACTGCACCTGCTGAGCCCCCAGCCTGCCCTGCCCCAGGCGTGGCTCAATTAGAAGGGAAATCTAGTTCCTGTTTAAAAACAAAAGCAGGGGAGCAAAGTCAGTGTTAAATATAGAGATATGATATGTAAATGAATCTGACAACTGAGTGAATAAAAAATGAAGGTTTGAATTATTGAAGGGTGGGAGGAGATGGCGCATGCAAATGGCATTAATGTGGAAAGAGGCAGTGCTCAGAACAGGGAGAGGAGGTTTTGAAACGTAATTATTTCTTTTAAGGAAAGGGCTACACATAAAATAAAAGCCAACAGAGCTGGTGTGTGTTTGTCTCAAAGCCTTTTCTCTCTTGCCTCTCCCTTTATCCTTCTGGCTTTTTTTCCCCTGCAAAGCAAAGAGAGAAATCAAAGATTAGTGCATTTTTTTGGCTTTAATTAAAAGATAAATTAAGTTTTAGTCGCTCACAAGAACAAGTGAGTCCCAGGGATGGCTGATGACAAGCTGCTGCTGCTGAGAGGGCAGGAGCAGGTGTTGGATAATTGCTTTGGTGGGGACAGGGCTCTGTGGCTGTCACAGCCGCCCCCTGGAATGGGTGGGGACCCCCAGCACTCTGCAGGGGAAGCAGGGCTTGACTTCCATGGAGAAACACGCACCTGGCGCTGCCAGCGTGCCAGGAGGGATTCAGTACAGCTGCCCTGGGCACACACTTGCTGGGGTTTGTTCCTGCTCCTCCCCGTGCTGCAGAGCCCGTGGGGCTGGCTTGGGGAGCATTCACAACTCAGTACTGAAAACAGGAAACTCACTGGTGATTTTTACCAGTGGTAAAGCCGACAAGGAATTCTGGTGGTCAATCTGCAAGCACAGAAAGCGCCCCCATCACCTTCCTCACAGCTGTATTCCTGCCTCCCTGACCCTCTCCAGAACTGAGGGGGCAGCTTATGGGCTCCCTTTCCCTAACTCACAACGTGATGGCTTGGGACGACCTGTTAAAGCTATAGATCTAAGTGTCATTTATTAGAAAAGTGCCTCCCTGGGGATTCTTACCCTGCATTCATTACTTGTGTGTGCTGACAGTGAGCTCTGCTGTGTCTAATCTCTCTTTCTGGCTGTTTGCACAGCCCTCGCTGTGGCAGCACCTGAGTGTCTCCCTTGGCTGAAAAACACGATGCTTTGCTTCCCACTCGCTGTGTGCTCTGCACAGCCACGGGGGCTTCGGGCTCTATGGAAGGATGTGGGGCAGACTTTCCTGTTCCCTTCCAAGAACCAGGGCTGGAGCGGTCTGCAGAGGCTGTGGTGCCACGCAGGGCTCACCCCTGCCCAGGACACTGCTCTGGGGGTGGCTGCAGCCCTGGAGCTGCCTGTGAGCTCAGGCTGCCCTGCCGTGCCCCACAGCAGGGCAGAGTGCCCTGGCACCAGCTCCTGCCTCATGTGGGCCGTGGGCAGGCAGAAGGGAGGGCAGGGTGTTCATGCTGGCCAGCCCAGGAGCTCCCTGGTGCTCCTGCAGCCCAGGAGCTCCCTGGTGCTCCTGCAGCCCGCGCTGGCCAGCCCAGGAGCTCCCTGGCCGCTGCCTCAGCTGCATCCTGGCAGGACACAGAGCCACTGGGACAGGGCAGGGGCAGCTCCTGCTCCCTGAGGGATAAATGACCCACCAGGCTCACAAATCATGTTCACATCACCAGTCCTCCATGACATAACTCTGCACAGGACTGTCACATCCCCCTGCAGGTGATCTGAGATCCTGGGGACGTGTGGGATGGTTTCTCTGTCTGTGTCCTTGCCCAGGCCAGCCCAGAGGTTTGTGCCCCCTGTATGGACTCATTAAAGCAATATTTCCCTCCAGACAGCTTTTACAACGATGAAATAAGGGGGAAAGAGGATTCCCCCCTGGATCCCCCCTCATTTTCACTGTCTGCTTAGCAGATGCCATTCATGCCACTTGTCCGGCCGGCTCCCGGTCGGTGCAGCGTCTCTGCAGGGCTCGGGCTCTCTCCCTGCCGTGCCTCTCAGCTCCAGGGCTCCCGCGGCTCCCC
>NW_005054399.1:2235460-2241665 GCF_000277835.1 Geospiza fortis
CTGGGCAGTGCAATCCATTAATTGTAATATCCATCCTGGCAGGGAGTTCAAGGGAAGGTGTTACACATCTGCTCAGGTGTGCAGAGATGGATGCACAGGTATGTGCATGCATCCACGGGTCTGTTATTGAGGGGTTGTGGGGCTCTGGCTTGCAGGCACTCGGGTGCCTGTGGATCTTCCCCAGGGCATAGGGACACAAAGGGGGCAGTGCAATCCATTAATTGTAATATCCATCCTGGCAGGGAGTTCAAGGGAAGGTGTTACACATCTGCTCAGGTGTGCAGAGATGGATGCACAGGTATGTGCATGCATCCACGGGTCTGTTATTGAGGGGTTGTGGGGCTCTGGCTTGCAGGCACTCGGGTGCCTGTGGATCTTCCCCAGGGCATAGGGACACAAAGGGGGCAGTGAAGGTCCTGGTGCTCCCCAGGGCATCCCTACAGCCCTCAGAGCATGGAGTGAGGCAGGAGGGAAATGAGAGGATAGCAGGAGAGCAGGGAATACTTTGTTAAGGGCAGAAGCAGCAGCTGTATGCCAGCCTTGACCAGAACAAGAAGTCTCCAGGAGAAGCTGTCCCCTGAAAGAGGCGCCTGGGAGGGCAGCAGGAGCTGGGCAGCCCGTCCTGGGCAGCAGCTGAGGGCAGTTTGTGCAGCAGTTTGTCCTGCCCTGCTGCTCTGGGGGGCAGGTGGGGCTGGAACCCCTTCAGCCTTGGGCCACATCACTGAGGCTGAGTGTGCCCAGCAGGGCTGCAGCTGGAGCGGGCACGAGGAGCTGATCTCCAGGGTCTCACAGGAGGGACCTCTCATGGTGCTGAACCTCAGACACTGTCCTCAGTGATCCACTGCATGGTTGTGGTGAGATGTAACCACCTCAGCACTACAGTGCCTGCAACTGGGAGCACTGGGAGAATCGGGAGCTCAGGGAGTGCTGGGATCACTGGGAGCATTGGAGTCTCAGGAGTTCAGGGTCCCACAGACAGAGCAGGGCAGGTGCCAGCTGTGGCTCAGGCACGGCAGTGGCTGGAGGAGCCACCCTGGCAGCACTGACATGACTTTGCATGAGGACGCTTCCCCACCTGGAGACAGTCCCAGGAGGCAAAAAGCGCCAGAGCTCTTGCTGTGGTCTGTGGTGCTGCTCGATAAAGCGTGTCCTGGCCCCATTTTATTCTCCATAATTAGGAAACTCAGCAGACTGATCGCTCTCTGAAGCCTAAACCGGAGCATATTGCTGGCACAAAAAGAGCTGGTCTGCGACAGAGCAGGGATTGTTTGTGCCATTTCAGTGAGAAGTGCAAAGAAACAGGTGAAATCTGTTAATGTGGCTCTGCGCTGAGAAAGGGCAGGTGTGAGTGAGGTGATTGATGAGCATTGGTCAGGAAGGGCTCGGGGCTGTCAGACTTGGGGCAGGACAGGGCACAGAGCAGGGGGTGCAGCCAGGGCCAGGTGAGCTGTGCCCGGCCGCAGTCCCTGCCCAGCCCTGCCGAACCGGCCCCTCCCGGGCTCCAGGCGCTCCCGCTCCGCTGCCGGGGCTCTGGCGTTTCCTCTGGAGAAGCGGCTCCCGTCTCTCTCACCAATTCGCCAGCCGAGATCAGTCCCGGAGGACGGGTGAGCTCTGCCGTGGGTGTAGCTGGGCTGAGGGCAGGGGAAGCCGTTTCCTCCGTGATCAGCAGTGTTTGCATGAGCCGTCACAAACAGCTGAGTGAGACTGGGGGGCACAAACTGGGGGGAAGCACTTCTCCCTGCATGCATCATCTGTCTTCTGGCTGGTGGTTTGTAGCTCTGGGGGCTCTACAAAAATGCTCCTCTATTTTTTTAAATTGTATTTTTGATTAGCAGAAACCTAGAAAAAAGCTAGAAAGAGCCATGGCTGTGGAAGGGAGTCCAGCACGTGCAGAGCCAGCAGACTTCACGTGGGCAAGTTGGCTGAGCCATCCACAGGGCAGATGATGCCCCAGGGCTGGACCCACTGCTGTGGCAGCATCTCCAAGGGCACCTTGGGGGCTGGGGACACCCCCAGCAGCCCCCACGAGGGGTTTGCACTGGGCCATACTCACTGGCACCTGAGCAGTGCGGAGCATGGGGCCTGGGGAGGGCTGCAGTGAGCCCAGCCTGTGATTCCCTTTGGCAGTGCAATGCAGCCCTGGTAAATAAATAAAGATTGGATCTTGTCAGTCTCTTGTTCCGCACCACTCCCGAGCAGGGACGCGAGGCTGCCGTAATTGGCTGGATGCAGAGCGAAATCCAGGCTCAGCGATTCCATTTTGCAGTTGGCAGCCTGCCCACAGGCAGATCAGGGAATGCAAGTTGGACTGGCTTTAAAACACAGGGAAATCCTTCATCTTTGATAAATTTTTTGCTGATTTAAAGGGCAGGATTAAATCCTCATTTAATAACCCCAAGTGCCTGCTCTGCCCTGCCCTGAGCGCTGCCAAGGCGCGGGGCCTGGAGGAGAGGCAGGGAATGTTCTCCCGGGCACAGACGCCTTGGCTGTTTGCTGCTGCTGCAGCCCGTGAAACAAACCCCACTGTGCAAGCCCCACCTCAGCACAGGCTGCTGTTCCTCCCTTCCAGGTCTGTCTCCAGCTGCTTTCAGGGCTGATTGGAAGGCAAGCCCAACGCTTTCTGCTACCGACTTCCAGTTATGTAATTTGTGGGTTTTTCTCCTAATTAAGGATCCTCAGAGCCCCAGATGTTCCCTGTAACACACAGCCCAGCTGACTGCACTGACAGGCTCTGGGGCAGGGGTTGTTTTATCAGGAAGTGCTGCCTGTTCAGTACCTTTATGTTGCCACCTCTTGCCGTTGCCTGGGCTATTTTTAAATCCTTAAATAAAGCGTCTACAGTGGAAAAGAAAGGAGCCTCCTTGCAGAGGAACACAGAGCCACCACATTGACCAGGAGACTGTTTTCCCTTGTCTGTCAAATCAGCTCATTTAGATTATTTAAGTCAAGAGCAATTTCGCAAACAATCTGTTTTGCCGGTGACAGCGGCTCCGCTCGGTGTGGCGACGCTGAATGGAGCGAGCGGCTGCGAGTTATTGACAGCAAATTCTCCACGTCCCCAGGCCCGAGCTTCTCCTGAGACAGCCCCAGCTCTGTTTTCCCCAGACATGAGGCAGAAAGTATTTTCTAACATGTCGGCTTCCTTTGCCTTGAGAGCAAACTGCAGCTGAAGGGGAAGGGTGGAGGGGATGGGAACGCTGAAATGGCGCCAGCTCCTCTTTAACTGTTTTCAGGCAGTGCATTTCTCTGCCTCCTGCAGCTCATTCCCTCGCTCTGATGATAGGAAAATCCTAATTAAGAAGCGAATGGGGATGTGTGCCAGGCTGGCAGGGTGCAGGTGGTGGCTGCTGTTGCTGGGAGAGCGTATTTGGGGATCAGTGCCCAGGAGGGCATGTTTGCCCAGTGGTGAAAGTGTAACTGCACAGCTCCAGCCCTGGCAGCTGCCTGAGTGCGGGCCCGCTGGTTGCCCTTGAGGAGCTGCTTCCATGATTCCTGGTTTCTAATGCCATGTGTGAGCAGAGAGCTGCAGAGCCGTGCAAACCCACACAGGGCAGGAGAGCAGTGCCACGGTGAGGAGGGAGCATCGCAGGGGCACGAGCTGGCTCCTCCCTGCACACACTGCCCAGAGTGCTCCTTCCCACCCAGGAGAGCAGGGGTCCTGGGGCAGGGGTCCCATGAGGAAGAGAAGCACTGACTTTACACAGATAGGAAGATTACACAGATTTATCTACCCTTCAGGCTGGAAGCAGCTCCCAAGCCAGGTGGTTTCGAGCACCATTTTAAGCACAGACATGTTTTGCTGGCCCTTTGCTGGCAGAATCAGAATCTGGGTCCTTGGCAAAGAAGTCCAGAGATCCAAGCATCAGAGAGCACCAAGGGACGAAGAACGAACCAAAGAACTGTGGTAAGCAGGAGAGAAGGTCCCCCAGAACCCCAATTCCCAAATAACTCTACACTCAGCACATATTAAGGCTAAGACCAGGAGCAGTTAACACCTGAGTGCTGCTTCCAGCCAGCAGCCAGTACCACTGCTTTGGATGATGGGCTTCTGCATGGGTGAAGCTCAATCTGCTGCTTCTTCTAGAAGAAAACATTCTTCCCATTTGAAGATTCCTGAATTTCGCTAGTCCTTCTAGGAATTCACCAGTGTGAATTTCATATGTGAATTCCATACTCAGCTGAGCAAAGTGCTGCTTGTGAGGGTAAGATCATGAGGTGATGCAAGGAGGACATGACGGGGTAAGCAGTGGAGGGGTGGTTCCTGCAGAGGCTGTGCTCATGGTGTAGGCCCAGCTGCAGCACTTTCATGCAGAAAGAAAGGCACTGCTGCAGCGGTCTAGTTGCTAGGAGCACGTGCATAAATAACACCAGAGAACAATCTAAAATAATAAAGCAAGCTGCAGACCTTGACTATGAATTTTATTGACAGTGGCACAATACAGTTAACATGAATTCATCAGCCTTCCCAACTGAGGACAGACTTAACAGCAGCCCTCCTACACCACGTGTAGTGCCTCCAAAGAGACATGAAACAGGGCTGCTGTGAATGGAACAGTGAGAGAGAGCTGAGTCACTCTTCAGGAAATAATGGCTTTCAGTTACACACAATTACATGACAGTCCAAACTTTTTCATATGAAGAAAAATAAACAAGACCAAATTAACTTACAAGTTGTTACGAGACACTGAGGAACTGATTTCAAACTGCCGCTTTACGGCTGTGCCTGTTCGGCTTGCAGCAATGCACTCTGCATTACTGAGCCTCTAAGGACAAAAATACACTCACTGGCCACTCTGCCTTGTCATAAACCTTGCCTCTCATGCTGGAGGATCTTCTTCAGGTGGAAATCTCTGTGCTTCACTCGTGCTGGCAGAAGGACAGTGGGTGCTGCAGCAGATTTCCAGGGACAATGGCTCCTGTGCCCAGGGCACCCGTTCGTCTCACAGAGGAATCAAACAGCATTCCTTTTCTCACCAGCATTGGTGAGAACGGCAAAGGCCAAAAACTGGGCTGGAAAATGCTGGTGCCAATGTGCAGCTGGGGTCAGGAGAGAGCAAGAACTTCCCCATGGCAACAAAACCTTGATGGGAGTGCTTGTCAGCTGCAGAACCATTTACTGGGAATTCCTGTTCACTCTCAGTTTTGTGTGTTCCTGACATTACTGCTCTCTATTCCAATCCATTATCAGTCCTTTGACTGGTTTGATTTTTCTAATTTCTGTGATATTGTTACTGAAGCCTAATCCAGTGAGAGAGTGTGGCTCACGTACTCCTCACTCTTCATTTGCTGTATTTGAAGTATCTCTGTGTGTTTTGGATTAAGCTCCATGCTCACATACATCGATCTCTCACCAAGTTTGCCAGTGCTGGAGACTTTTCTATTCCCTCCCTCAACCCAACAGAGTCAGTGGGAGGTTTAGAGCAATGTCTGTGTGGTTATTTAGACATTAACTCCTTTTATCTGCCAGTTACTGATGCCCCAAGCTCGGCATAGAGCTGGCACAGCAGCAGCACCCTGGGGGAACTGCCCCACATGGGGAAACACACGTGGAAATGGATGTTCTGTCCATCTGTGCCTTGTCCTGCATCGCCTGGGGAACCACTGTGTTCTGCTGAGGTGCTTGATGAGACGGTGCCTGGAACTGCTGTGTGTCACTGGGATAAAGGCTGCATCGGTGTGTGGGACCTCACTGCTCCCCACCCTCCCCAGCCAGGAGGGAGTAGCGACGAGGGGTTCATCTCCTCTACCACGCTGCAGAGGGACAGCAAGAGGACACGGCCTTAACCTGAGACACGGGAGGTTCAGATTAGATATCAGAAATTGCTTGTTCACTTTTCAGGTGGTCAGGCTTTGGGAGGGGCTGCCCAGGGAGGTGGTGGAGTGCCCATCCCTGGGAGTGTTTGCGAGGTGTTTGCTGGCACCGGGGTTTTGGGGTTTAGGGGTTACGGCAGCAGTGCTGCTGGAAGGCTGCACTGGATGATCGTAAAGGTCTCTTCCAGCCTTGGTCACAGAATCTCCTGAGCTGGAAGGGACCGGCAGGGATCAGCCAGCACAACTTCAGGCTGTGCAGAGGACACCCCAGCAATCCCACCCTGTCCATCCCTGGCAGCGCTGCCCAAAGGCTCCTGGGGCTCTGGCAGCCTCGGGCCGTGCCCATCCCTGGGGAGCCTGGGCAGTGCCAGCACCCTCGGGGGGAAGAACCTTG
>NW_005054399.1:2242702-2254152 GCF_000277835.1 Geospiza fortis
TCGCCCGCCCGGGGGACCCCGCCGCCGGTCCCCGGGATCCCTGCGCTCCCCATCCCTCCTGACCAACCCCACCTGGAGCTCCCGGTGCATCCTGACCCGCACCGGTTTTATTTTCCTGCTGCATTGCTGTTGACATGGAAACCAATGCCACTTTCTGTTGCAGAGAATTGGAAGCTAAAGCTACCAAAGAAGTCGAAAGAAAACTAAGCAGGTAAGAGACTCATTTAAATTCCCTCCCACTATTCAGATGGAAAGGTGGCCTAGGGCTAGGAGTAGTTGTGGGCTTTATCGGGAGCTTTAATCTCTTGTT
The DNA here is from genome assembly GCF_000277835.1 of Geospiza fortis. NCBI lineage: Eukaryota > Metazoa > Chordata > Aves > Passeriformes > Thraupidae > Geospiza > Geospiza fortis. The sequence continues at coordinate 2,243,013 of NW_005054399.1, forward strand.
AATTGTAAGGATAAAAAAAAATCTGAATTTGAAAACGCTGTCTATTGCATGGGGAAATAGACAGCGTTTGAACGCTGTCTATTGCAGGCTTAGTTAATTCTGTAGACTAAACACCTTTTTTGCTGTTTTTTGTTGTTGTTGTTGTTGTTTAAGAATTTCAGATGTTTAATACCGTTTCTTTAACAGGGGAGGTTTTTGAAGAGAAAAATAACTTTTCTGCACTAAGTTGTAGTACCTAACAATAACTGAAAAATGAATGAAGGGTTTGGGGTTCTTTTATACACTTCAGCCAAATATTGCTTGGAGGCAAAACAGTTGTGGCAAGAACTGGAATAAATTCTATGTTGCCATATAACTACTGGCTCTGCCTCTTTTGCCATGAAGAGTTAGCTGGTGAATTTCCTGTTTACGTGTAGTTTTTAGAATGAGAGCTTAGCAGAATGGGCTGAGGAGTTAACTCCTTAACTGGGGAGTTCAGGGTCACGTTGAGGGAAGAATTCTGTGCCTTAAGGTGTATCGCTTTTGTGTTTAAGCAGTTGTTTCTTCTGCACCGTTTGGTTTTGGTCAGGTGACTTTCTCGCAAGTATCCGCTCTATGGGTTACATTCTTTGTTTTCAGCTTCTGTCCTGCTTCCTTTTTGGGTTCTTTTTCAGTTAGACCTTTAAAGGCCTTTTGCTAGTGATCCGTTAAAGGGATTTCCACTGGGGCCATTTGAGATGTGCCCGAACCCTGAGTGTAGCAGATAGAATCTCAGGTTTGGTGCCCTGCTTTTTTCCTTCTCTCCTGTGCCCAAGCAGTCTCCAGCTTCCAGGGTGAGCTGTGATTGGACTGTGAAAACTGAAAACTGCTTTGCTTCCCCCTGCTCTCAGTGCGTGTCTTCCTTTTGTTGGTTTTTTTTTTATTATTTATTTTGGTAATACACTTAAGCGTGAATGATTTCTCCCAGGTTGTTGTTGAAATACAGGGAATAATTGGGGTGCCTGGGAACCTCTGAGGTACCTTGGGCACGTTGCTGTTAACCCCTTAGAGTTCAGGGACTCGCTGCAGTCGCCATGCCAGAAGTGATCTCAGAACTGTTATTCAGAGTGACAGAGTGCTGAGTTCAGAGCACTACTTGGTGCCAGTTATAGTAAGTCAGGAGATCTTCGCATTTTTATGACCTTAGCAGAGATCTTGTCATGCTGGCCGGCAGTGCTGAGAGTGAGAGGAAGTGAAAGGAAACTACCGCGCTTCCAAAATTCGGTGCTTGGAGAGTCAGTTCTGCTATGGAACGGGTCCCCGTGTCTCTCTGACACAGAGCAGTATGTTTTATTCATTTAAAAGATTCAGAACTGGTTTGAAGTTCACATTAATGCCCCGGCTGGTTTATGTTTAGCCAGGGAGCTCTCGTTGTGTGAGCACACAGCTGATAAACCACAGCATGCCTGCGCTGGATAGACCTGATTAATTGTTTTACTGGGGTACAGCTCAGCAGATAGCCCTCGTTCTTCCTCCAATGTCATTATTTACTGGCTTATTAAATTTGCAGTGACCTAGTCAAACTGTAAAAGAGCAAATATCCTTTCCTGGCAAGGTACATAGACCTGTGAAATCTGAAATCTCAGATTTCACAGTGTGAACTCCACGGGATGTTGGCTTTGTTTTGTGTTCTGAAGTCACTTCTGGAGTTTATGCTTATAAATTAATGGGTAGCAAATACACTTTTTAATCTTCCTGGGAATATTGGCCTAGACTGTGGGTTTGTGATAGGAAAAGTATTACAGCTTTCAGTGCAGCTTGCTTATCCCGGTGGAGTGATTCCTGTTTTACACTCAGGATTAGCATTTGGCTTGTCTGGCCTTTTGGAAAAGAATCCTCATTTGGTCTGTGTTCTCTCTAAAATTCATACATGCCTGGTGCTGTGCAAATACTCCTGGTCTCAAAAATCAGCTTAGTGCATGACTCGCGACAGTGATTCAAATAAATCCATCCACACTCTGTTGTGGCATCACGTTACAAATTAAATGTCACCCGATCAGCCACAACAAGAGTGTCTGCTGTTAACTGGGGAAATCCAAGAGTTAAATTTGGTTAAAATCAGGACTGCTACAAATCACCATTTAGTTCTTCTGATTTAAGGAATAACTTTTCGATTCTGTTTGGTAAACAGGGCTTTCCTGCCTCATTTATGTGGAACTGAGAGAAGGTAAATATCTGAAATACATTGACAATCATGTTCCCAAACTCAGGGCTTTGACTGTTGCTTCACAAGCATGCAAGCCATAGGGAAGAGTCTCCATTGCTTCCATTCACCTGTGATTCTGCCCACCTTGTTTGCAGGCTGGCCATGTGTTGGGAGAGCAAGCTTCTCACCTCTAGCTTCCATCCATGTGCTCTGTAAAGTTACTGCTGTACAACTGATTTTTATGCTTTCATGTAATAATAACTGCCATATTTCTGTGATATTTTTCTTATCTGCTGCAGGGAAAACATAGAGCTGGCCCAGTGATAGAGACATATAAACCAGGGAGAAATGTAGTTGTTTCTGTTGATGTGTAAGCATTTGATTTTCTGTTGGGTTTCTGGGGGTGGGTCTTTTTCCTGATAAACTTCATGTGGAGAGATATCTGCTGTGCAATGGGAAGAGTTCATTGCAGAGAAAACGTTCTGTTCATGCTTTCAGGACCTTTACAGACACTTGGGTAAAGTGACACATCCCTTTCTGTTCCACACACACCTCTGAGGCTGTGCAGGGCTGCCAGGTGTCCCCGTGGGGCCCCTTTGGTGTTCCAGGGTTGCAGCAGCCCCTGTGCAGCAGTGCTGCCTCTGCAGCAGCAGCACTGCAGCAGCCTGGAGAGGGGCAGGTTGGTGCTGGGCTCGAGCAGCTGGTTGTGGAGGAGCAGTTTAATCTGCCTTCCTGGTTCCTCATTTGTTACAGGAAGATAGGGATTGTTTATGGCTGCTGCTGGAGTCCTGTGTAGCTGGATGATAAACTTCTTGGGAAAGACATCTGTCTTTTGTCTGCTTGTGTAGCAGCAAACATCTTGGGTGAAACTCAAGGGCAAAACCATCACCAATATTCCAGAACTCTGGTCCATGTGCAGTCCTTGTATTTGGGAGCATCGTTCTGATGAGCCAGTTTCTGTGTCAGGGAGATGGGAAAGCTGAGTGGATCCCAGGCAGTGGCAGACGTGGTAGGTAGGATTCTGTCGCTTCCCTTTTAGGGTGGAAATTTAAAGACCTGAGGTATTTAAAAGCAAAAAAGAAAGCTGATACACATTTTCTAATTAATTATTCATTGAAGTATTTTTTTCCAGTTTTTAGCTTGGCAGCACCTCTCCTCTCCGTTAATAGCTGGAAAGAACACACACACACACACGTCTGGAAATGAGTGGGTTTGTTTTGTTCTCACTGCCTGAGGCTCTCAGTGCTCCCAGGAACACGCTGGGTGGCTTCAGGTGCCAGAGCTTTTCCATCTGAGGCACTGGCAGGGTTTGTTGGGATTATTTTGTTAACTTCAGAGTGCTCGTGTCTATTTCATAAACTCCAAGCGCTCCTTTGGTGTAGTGTGCTGGTTTGTGGATGGCATTGATAAAGGAATTGTAGGATCCCATTTTAATCAAAATACACATTTTATAATTGATTTTTGTAGAATGCTGGTGAGTAGGAAAGCTAGCTGTTGGTTTTTAGAGAACCTGAGAAATCTCGTTCCTTGGCAATTTTATGTAATTGTGTCTTTTCAAAAAATTGAGACATGAGGGAACTTGTAGGTCAGAATACAGAAGATTTATGAGTCTCAGGAACATTTCAAAGTCTGTGTAGAAGATCAGCTGTAGGTTGAGCACGTGGTGCTGTCTTTGCAGAATTGTTAAACATCTTTCAATCCCTGATACTTACCTGTAGCTACCTGGCAGTGTTCCACCTGTAGCACTGCAAGTTAATTTATAACTAGAAGAAAAGAAAATGGTAGAAAGGATTGATTTATTTATTTATAAAAATTTCATATGTCCATCACTGGAAATTTTACACTGGTTTCAGAAGCTGCTGTGTATAATCACTTCTAATTCTTACTTGTGTGTTTGCTCCATACCTCTGTTCATCCCTCCAGTGATGGGAGCTCACAGTTCTTGCGACCATCATTTCCTCAGTGTGGGGACAGAATTTTGATTTTATTGTGGCAAAACATGTTACACTTAGATAAACTGTAACAGCAAAGATAGCAAAGCTGCACAAACATTAATTACTTCATCCTCAGCCTGTCTAACAGGGGAAATACGGGTGAACTTGATTTTGCTCTTCTGCAACATAAGAATAAAGGTTAACCATGTCTGTTTCAGCCTGTGTATTTTTACAATGCTAAGCTGGAGCTTTAGAAATTAAAGATTAATAGTACTTTTTTTTCCAAGAAGTAAAGTAATAAGCAAAGCACGTTTTGATACAAATATTACCTGAAATGTTTGCAGTTAGAGCATGACAGCTTTTTCGACTTCAGAAGCCAAATAACAAATCAGGCCATACAAAAATAAAATGCCTTGTGCTGTCTTGATAAACTGTCTTAGAAGACTAAAAAGTTGGTTTTGTTTCTTTTGGGTTTTTTAATAGCTTAATTGAGGAAAGCATTTTAGTAGTTTGTTGGGTTTTTTTCCTCTGTCTACAAAGAAGAATTGTGCTGGGGTACACAATTGGAACAAAAATTTGCTGTTAAATAAATAACGGTAAATATTTATCTGACCCTCGGTCTGCTTAAATTTATGCAGATAACAGCAGCTTCTCCTTGCCCATCTTCAGAGCCATTAAATGTGCAGTCTCTCCTGAGATCAAGATCCATTTTCATTTTGCCTCACTTGAAAATAAAGCACCTTTCAAGTTAAGCTGTTGAAACCGGAGGCCTTTGTTCTGTCTCCGATGTGGATTTCTTATTGCCGGGGTGTTTTATTTTCACTTGATCTAAATTGAAAAATATGGTTTGCATTTCTGCTCAGGCCGTTTAACCTTGAGCGAGCTAATCCCGTTACCCAGGAGGAGAAGGACATTGCCTGTGCTCTGCTGGAGGCTGGATGTGTGCTGGGGAACCACAGAGCTGTTTATAAATTCACCTTACCATTGGAATGCTCCCTCCCTGCTCTTCCTGGGCCAGCTGATGAGCAGCGTGCTGCTGCGAGCACTTTGGCCACACAAGGTCCCTGGATTAAAGCTGCCAGGTGTGGGGGAAGCCCAGCAAAGGAACCTGTTCATGTTGGCCACACAAGGTGGATGGATTAACAGGTGTAGAGGAAAGCCCAGCAAAGGAACCTGTTCATGTTGGCCACACAAGGTCCCTGGATTAAGGCTGCCAGGTGTGGGGGAAACCCAGCAAAGGAATCTGTTCATTTTGGCCACTCAAGGTGGATGGATTAAGGCTGCCAGGTGCAGGGGAAAGCCCAGCAAAGGAACCTGTTCATTTTCTGGCTCTGTGTGGTTTCCACGAGCCTGGATTGCTGTGGTGGTTCCTGTGCAGCTGTTGCTGGTGTGTCTGCAGGAGCAGGGGGCTGTGAGTCCAGGGGATAAATGGGAAATGGCACGTTCCACTTCTGCTCCTCAAGGAGCGGTGTCAGAAATGGAGCTTGTTTTGTGTTCCAGCAGAGGCTGGAGCCAGAGGCATCAATCCCATCACCTGCTGGCTGGTGAGAGGGCCCTGCATTTCTGTGCTGGGAAGAATAAAGGGCACTCATGCTTCCAGCTGCCAGAAAGGGAAATTCAGGTGTCCTGCGTGAGACTCTGATGACTTAGGAGGCAAATGTGAATTTTTGTCTCCGGTTTAAATTTGTGTATGAGAGTGGTGAATAGGCCTGTCTTACTTGAAGGGTTAAGTTTTCAGGGAAGGGCAGGGACAGGAAGGGCTTTGCTGTTGCTGCTTAGTTGTACCAGCTGAGTTAGTTTTGCTCTGAGATTTGATGTTATAGTGGTAATTAATACTCTTAAAAACTCATAATGAACTATAGGTGGATGGTTTTTATCTAGGGAATACCTAGACTTCTGATCCTAATTGTAGGGGGGTTTATGTCTCCTAAGTTTGCATTGTAATCTAAAATCTGGTTGTCTTGAAAAGATAAAAATTGAATTAACACTCTGTCAGGATTTAGGAGTTCTGTTGTTCCTATGTGACAAAAACCCAGTGATGCTGTGGTGGAATATTCCAGAGATATTGGTATGTTAGTTGTTAGCATCTGTATTCCCAAAGTGAAATGTAATTGTGTTGATTTAACTGTAGCAGGATTGATGAGGTTTTTTTTCCTGTGAAAATACTACTTTGCATTCTGCTTGCTGTTGAATGTGCTACAGCTTTCTTCTAAAAGCAGAATGATTTTTCAGTTAATGCAGTTTTGGCATGTGACAGACTGAAATTTGTTACACAAAACAAGTGCTGGTGGCTGCTCAGGTTGTTACAGCTGCTGTAACCCAGCAGGCCCAGCCCAGCCCTGGGTTCCCAAGGAGCAAACCAGGGCTCTGCTCTGAGTGGAAGGAGCTGTGCCTGAGCTGGGTACTGGCAGGAAGGGGCTGGGATCTCTAGGAGCTCTTTCCTCTGTGCTGGTTCCACACCTGGTGCTGTTCTCAGTTCAAATTGCCTGTTAAAATTTAGCCTGTCCCAAAGGAACCCAAACTGAGGGTCAGTATCACCAGCATCCCCGTGGTTCCAAATGCTCAGGGTGTGACAGAGGAGCAGAGCTGACTGCAGTGTCACCTTTGTAATGCACGGATGTCACTGCAGGTTAATCATTGCCTCACATTTGCACAGGGACGAGGGATTGCACTAAATGGAACTGGCCAGCTGGAATTGTTTCTGCAGTTAGGTGTCTGACCTCTTAGTTGTCCATGAAATCATTTTTGAGACCTAATTGTAAATGCAAGATTGCTTTTGCAGTGAATCCTCCTCTGTGGATCTGCAGCCAGCTGATGGAGCTGTGATAAAATGCAAAATAGCCACGTTGTGCTTGATGGTTGTGATTCCTCTGGCAGTGTGCACGGGGTCTCAGAAATAACACTCCTGGCTAATTATTTTGCATACCTTAGCACATCAGAAGCCCTTCTTTCTTAAAGAAGTAACTGCTGCTTGCTTTCTGTTATTAGAAAATCTCAAAAGCCAGAATTGGTCAGTGGCAGCTGATGCCTGCACTTGCTTTGAAAGGGGTTTGAGCTGAGTTAAAAGTAGAATTAACTGGTTGTTTATACATCTAGAAAAGTAATGAAAGTTTTAGTACCTGTGGACTGTCTTGTGGTTTAATACATTCAATTTGCATTGCTTCTGACAGGCTATCAAACTATCTTATTTAAAACTGGAGGTTTATGGGTGCTTTGGGGTTAAAACAGAGCCAGCTCAGTTTCCAGGCAGATACACACCGTGCAGTCACTGCCCCATAGTGACGTGGTTAGTTCTCTTTCTCCAAAACCTTTGGAAGTCCGTTTTTAAGCAGCACAGGCTGGGCGGTGCTGTGGCTGCTCAGGTTTGAGCAGAAAAGCTGTGTATGGAATGTCGTTAATTACCGCCCCGAGTTTTGGTTTCGCTTTTGCCCAGTTACGGTTTTGTTTCTCGCAGAGGGAGCTCTGAAATGGCCCTGCTGTGCCAGCTGTGCTCTGTGCCAGCTGTGCCAGCTGTGCTCTGCCCCTGCCCACCCTGGGTGGTTCCTGCAGAGGGGCTTTGGCATGGGGCACATGCACAGGGCTGTGTGGCTTAGGCTGCCTGCAGGAGCACTCCAGGCTGGCATGTGCACAGCTCAGGCACTCCGGTTCAGGGGAGATTAAACAACAACTGAATTTGCTGGCTTTTGAACCCAATTCAAGTCCAAGCTTCATTGTAAGCTTTGGGAGAAAGAGCTCCTTACATGTAGCTTGACACCACGTCTGCACTGGAAGTCCTGTCACTGGTGGCTTGCCCTGACAGTGACAGTCCCTGCAGAAATAGGATCCAATTAGAGGCAAAATCCCCCAGTTCCTTTATGTCACTGTGAAATAATTGTTCTAAAATGAATCTAAGTGTGTACAGATTGTATTTTGGGAGAGTTAATTACAAACTGTGTGGTTCAGGGATTTAGTGCAAGAAGAGGAAGAACAGTTGATGGAAGAAAGGAAAAAGAGAAAAGAAGACAAGAAGAAGAAGGAAGCTGCTCAAAAAAAGGTATGTGGAGCACTGAGAAGAAACCCCTGTGCTTGGAGGTGACTTGTTTCATCACTACTAAAAACAAGTGTTTTCTTATTAATGTAATGTTTTAAATTTAGCTGTACTGTCAGTTATTGAGAGGTAACTGACATGTTGAACGTTGTAACTGGCTCTGTGTAGTTTCTTACAAAACTAAATTTTCATCTGGGGTGACCCTTCTATTTCTTGATGGTCAATTGTGCATGTCCATTTCGGAGGAGCAGAGTGACCCTGCTCAGCAGTTCTGGTTCCATTGCCTGATGCTGGCTGTGGCTCCAGGGTCAGACTGGTTTGGTTTACAGCCACAGCCTTGCCTGCAAACCCTCCCAGACCCCAATGGAGTCTGCAAGAGCCCAGCCTAAACACATTCACTGTGTTCTCCTGGGCACCAGCGCCCTGGCACAGAGGGCAGCCAGGAGCCCTGGCTGTGCCCCTTGCTCTCCAGGATCTCTCCAGGTGCTGTAGGTCATCAGAAACAGCAAAAAATGTTCTGGGAAGTTCTGAGTTCTCCTTCTCTGTCCATGGGCCGGTGCCAGGCTGAGGAGCTGGGTCACAGCTGGGCAGGGGCAGAGTACAAACTCTCCAGAGGAAGCTCTGAGTGTGCACAGGCAAGGCATTTTATCCTGTGATAAACTTGTATTCAAACAGATCTCTCATCTTGGCCGCAGTACAGGTGTAACCCGTTGCATCTTGCAAATGAAAGCCTTGAAGCTTTGGCATTTGCTCTCTTATTCTTTTCCATTTCCAGGTCACTCCCCCTTCCCTGCCCTGTTCTGCAATAAAAGTGGCAGCAGCTCTTTGCTTCCAGGCACAGTTTTTAACTCGCTTAAAACATCTTAATTTGCAAGTTTAATTTGGTCTGTTTCATGTAGTTATCTTTCAAATTAATTTTGTCTTCTATAACATTTAAACAGCTTTTCAAACATAAGGAATAATAGGCCTGGGTTGGTTAGAGAGAGGCTTCTGAAGTAGATAATTAAATAACTTGAAACCATTTAAAAGGAGGAAAGTCAAAAGCTAATGCTGCTTTATGAAGTGGTATGTGTACATGTGGTTTCTCTCTTATCTGCAAAAATCACTGACGCTTCTTTTTTCTTCTTCTAGGCCATTGAACAAAAAATCAAAGGTAAGTTACTTTACAGTTAGTTCTACTCTGTGTATTATTTCTGGGGTTTTAAATATGTTGAATCAAATGTTTCACCTGAAATCTCCTCCCAATGGGATAAATGGGACCCTTGAGACTTCAGCTGCACTTTCTCAAAGTGACCACAGAAGTCTAGGAGAGTAACAGCAAAGGGTTTACCCAGGGATTGGAGTTGCTGATCTTCCTGTTTTCCATTCTTATTTACTTACAGAGCACCAGGCATAGACCTAACACCTGAAGTTCCTTCCCTGCTTGCTTTTTTCCTTCCCCTTTTTGCTTTGTTTGAAAAGTGCACCAACACTTCAGAATAACTGTGTGTAGGATGGATCTGTTGGAAACTTAATAACTTAATTTACAGATATTCTGAGTGCAGCTGGGATTGGGAGCATGTGATGGACAAGTAATTAATGTGTCCAGTTTTACTCCTGTGTATGGGGGGCTCACCCTGCAAAATGATCAGGGTGCCAGTACCCACGAGCTGTAATTTCAATATTCACTGTGGTTTTCTGGGTGCTTGTGGGGTTTGTATGGATCTGCATCCCAACCAGCTTCTAAAAAGGGTAAAAAAGCTTCTTTGCACTTTCTCTTGAGTTGGAGCTCCTCACCTGCTCATTGGCAAGTGCACAGTAACTGCTGAGGCGGCCGTGTGCAGTGCTTGCTGAAGTTTTCTGGGAGCTCTGGTTTAATGTAACATTTACTGGGCCAGTGGCTGATGCTCCAGTCCTGCTTAGCAGAGATGGAATCCTGCTGGAAAAGTCAAGAAGTGCTGGAAGAGATGGGGCAGGGGGCTGGCAGGGGGCACGCAGTGCTGGGAGCAGGCAGGGACACAAGAGCCATCCCCAGGGTGGGTGATGGGAGGGGAGCAGGCAGGCTGTGCCCAGGGACACTGCCCTGGGGCTCTGCAGCACCATTGCCAGGGCTGGCCTGGCATTTCTGGGTGCAGGGGGTACTCTGGTGGGTGTGCTTCAATGGGAAGGTACCTGGACTGAGGAGGAGCCATGGGTTTGTGGTGTGGGAGGATGAGGGGAGAGAGCTCCTGAGGGCAGCTGTGCTGCTGGGACTGGGACCTTGTGCTGCCTGCTGATGGGGAGGCTGAGGGGTTGCTTTGGAAAAGGGATTGCTGGAGGCAGAGGGAGCTGCAGGAGGCTGTGCAGCATTCCTGGAGCTGCTGGCAGCAATGGAAGCTGCTGTGTGTGTGCCCCTCCATCCTCTGAGCTGCATCTGGCTGCCCAGGGGTCCCACTGCAATCCACTGGGAGTTCCAGGTTTGTCTTTGGGCACAGGACAGCAATTTAAAATAAAACAAATTAAATAAAATTGCTGGAAAACTATTATAATTAATAAATACTCTTCATTTGTTCTTTAGCATGCCCTTTTTCAAGCAGTGCATGGAATTGTGCTTGAATACAGGCTAAGGGTTGGTTTTGTTCTGTACACTCCTACCATAAGGCTTCCAGGATCATAGACCAGATTTACAGAATTATGAAGATGTCTGGGTTTGTTCTGGAGTGACAGAACATGTCTGAGCAGACAGTGAAGAAGGAAAGCCAGTGAAGAACACTTTGCTGTATAATAAGGAGCACTTGGTGTGCCCATTTGACCCGTGTGCTTGGGCTGCGCTGGCATCACAAGCAAAGGGCTAAAAATAGCATGGAGCAGGAGGGCAGGAATTCTGCTTGGGAGGCTCCCCAGCGGGAATCTTCACATGGAATGAAAATGTCTTTCTTCTGAAGGACAGAGTAATTAAACATTTTTTGATTATTATTATTTTTCTGCTTTGAGAGAAACATTTGCTGATGGAAGTGTTAAGTTTCAACTTAATGATGTTGGAATTATTTAAAGGGT
>NW_005054399.1:2254191-2254739 GCF_000277835.1 Geospiza fortis
GGCGGTGCTGTGGAAGAAAAGATATCATGAGATGCAGATACACAACTTTTTGCTACAGTTTCTATAGGAACAAAATCTGAAGCTTGTGTTGCACATGGCTCTTGCCTTGTTTCACCAATTTGCCTCCTTGTGTTCAGTATGCAAATTAATGTTTCATTAGTCTCCAAGTTTCCATCACGTTAGTGTCTTAAATAATTTATTCTGTGCATGAGCTGAAGATAAAATACAAGAGTATAGGATCTCTAAATAATTCAGAATTATGTGCCTCTTTCAGAAAAGAGGCTGGTTAAGGTGCTGGGGCTGGGAAGGGAGGGTATTTCTTGGTTTTAAGTGTAGTTTGGACAGCTCCAAACTGTAGTTTTATCTAAGGAAGAAATTGCTGTTGTACCAGCTGAAGCAGGTCCCAGCCTTCCTGTAAAATGGCAGGAACCTTCCAAGGAAGTTCATGGAGCTGGGGTTTTCCTGTTCAGGACTGGGAATTAAAGTAATGAGAAAGATGCTAACAACAACGTTTCTGGTACCAGCAGCAGTTTAATACCATAGTATTT
>NW_005054399.1:2254806-2279806 GCF_000277835.1 Geospiza fortis
GGTGTCATTAAAGGAGGGAAGAGAGGTTGGGACAGTTAGAGGCCAGTCTATTAGTTAGTTGCTAAGTGGAAAGTTTATCTCTTTGTGCAGCAGCTGGCACAGCATGTGCCTTCCCAGTTCTTTTGTACCAGGTATTCTAGGAAAAAATAAGTATAATCTGAGTTCCTATTTGTTGAAAATACTGTAGAATTGTCAGTTGTGGTGTTCCTCCTAGCATGGCAGAATATGTCCTTGTGCTGTGCTTGGGGTCAGAGCTGTTGGATACAGACAAGTCAGTCCATTATCCCAAATTTCCCAGCCCAGACCCTGCAGGCAGCCCAGCGCCCTGGGCAGTGCTGCTGAGCCCTGCACTGAGGGAAAGGCTGTTCCAGCAGCAGCTTTGAGCTGGGCTCTGTGTGCGCTGTGGGATGGGAGCCCAGAGGGGCTGAAATGCCCTGTGCACAGTGGGTGTATGGATGGGGACTGTGTGTGCTGCAGGGTGGGAGCCCAGAGGGGCTGAAATGCCCTGTGCACACAGTGGGTGTATGGATGGGGACGGTGGGAGCCCAGAGGGGCTGAAATGCCCTGTGCACACAGTGGGTGTATGGATGGGGACGGTGGGAGCCCAGAGGGGCTGAAATGCCCTGTGCACACAGTGGGTGTATGGATGGGGACGGTGGGAGCCCAGAGGGGCTGAAATGCCCTGTGCACACAGTGGGTGTATGGATGGGGACGGTGGGAGCCCAGAGGGGCTGAAATGCCCTGTGCACACAGTGGGTGTATGGATGGGGACGGTGGGAGCCCAGAGGGGCTGAAATGCCCTGTGCACACAGTGGGTGTATGGATGGGGACGGTGGGAGCCCAGAGGGGCTGAAATGCCCTGTGCACACAGTGGGTGTATGGATGGGGACGGTGGGAGCCCAGAGGGGCTGAAATGCCCTGTGCACACAGTGGGTGTATGGATGGGGACGGTGGGAGCCCAGAGGGGCTGAAATGCCCTGTGCACACAGTGGGTGTATGGATGGGGAGGAAGGGATGGGCAGTGCCCAGCGCTGGGCTGGCTCTGGCTGTGGGGCTCAGGGGAGCAGCACGGGCTGGAGCTGCAGCCCAGAAAGTGCCACTTTCATTGCAGAACAGAGTCAACTGAATTGCCCACTGAAACGGAAAGTGCTCTAAAAATAGCTGGGTGTGGAATTGAAATCTTTGACTCATATTTCCCACCTTGGAAACTTCTTATGCTTGTTCTTCTCCGCGAAGCGGAATGGCCCGAGTGCACAGACCCTGCTGGGTTTTGTCGGGGCTTTCGCCTGCCTTACTCTGCTTTTCCTGATTGGAAAACCTCTCCTGCTAGCTCCTAAATCCGGGGGGTGACCAGAGGAATGCAGGGGACGGGCCTGCGGCCGCAGGAAGGGCGCGCTCACCTCCGTGCGGATCTGCAGGGGTTAAAGCCTTGGCAAACACGAGATATTTTCCAGAGCAGCTCCGAGCTCACAGCTGCGGCCATTTTTCCAGCAGGAAAATTCTAGCACTACATCTTCGGTGTGTGTCAGCCCGAGAGGCAGGCTCGCTGCGCTCGCCCTGGGGCTGGCAGCCCTGCCGCGCCGGGACATGTCGCGCCGGGCGGGTTGGAGTGCGAGTCCCCGGGCCCCCTGCTCCAGGAGGAGTTGGCAGGCAGCTCCTGGAGCAGTAAAATGACACCATGCTTCTCCTCCATTTTCTAATGAAATCTGCAGAGTGGGAAAGCAACACAAGTTGGAAGCGTCTTTCTTTGGAATCTCTCTGTAAACTGTAACTCCACCATCCCCTGCTCTGAGGGTTTGCAGCAGGTTTGTTCTTTATGAAAATCTGTCATTTTTAATACTAGTTTCTGTAAACTTGCTGTTGCTAGTCAATTAACTGTGGTAAACTGTAAGTCTGTTAATATTATCTTTTTGCCTTAATACAATTCAAAATAAAATGCTGGTGTGTAGAACAAACTTTTATTAACAAGCAACTAGTCTAGAGCAAATTAAGATATTAAAATAATGATTATGGGGTGCTGGAATTCATAGTAGCCATGTTGGAATATTAATGTATTATTTAGCCTTCTGAGAAGTTGTGGAGCAGAAAATGTTGGACAGGGAGAATTTTATAGCTTAAAACTTACTCTGTGGTTCTCAGGGAAGCAAAGGCAAGGGAATTCTGTTGCACTTTGGATAATTTCAGTTGAAAATTAGCATATAATTGTGGACTCTGTATATTCTGTAGCCTAGCCCTGGGACCTGGCAAGTGTGTTATACAATATGCTGCTGTCATAGTAGATGGAATTGCCATGTTTGCTAAGGAAACAAATGCTCAGAATATATGTGAAATATAATATTCATGAGCTGTTAGAGAAGTGCTGTTGGTGCTGTGCCTTAGGGCTGGCTGGGCAGCGAGTACCTTGTTTATTTGGTGCACTCCTTGATAGTCAAAAGTGATTTGAGTTCCTGCAGGTCCCTTGGGGTCGGTTCTAACACACTTGGTCCTAAAGTAGCTTTAACTAGGAAAGCAAAGTGTTAGGGGTGCCCTGGGCGTGCTGCTGGCAGCCCTGTCTGGGTGTCCAGGGGATGTCAGATGGAAATGATTTCACTGCACCCCCAGCAGCAGCGGTGCAGGGTGCAAGTGGCAGGGAAGCAGAAGTGGCTCAGTGTTACGGGCTGCTGGATGTTGTATTAAAATCTCCTCAAGCGAGGGTGTTTGTGTTTTCTGCTTCAGGTGACAGTGGCAGGAGAAGGACTGGAGCAGTGTGTGCCACAGGCTGGAGTGTGTGTGTGTGTGTCCTGCATGGGGCTGTGGCCCCAGCACTGCTCTGGGGCTGCAGGAGGGATTTTCTGTGTGCCACTGTCAGCTCAGCTCAGCTGGATGTGCTCCAGGCTCTAAAGGGTCATCCTTGCAAGCAGCTGGGGCAGGGGGCACAGGGAGAGCACCAAGAGTTAGGGTTTGGGCACTGCTTACACAGCTTGTGGAGTGTGAACAAACGTGGTTTAATTTCAGAGCTTGTTGCAGTACCTGGACACAGAAAAGTTCAAAGTCCTTCTGCATGCAGTTGTCAACAAATTCTAGCAATTTGGTTAAATAGCACCTCTCCCCCCCTTCAGGGCTTAGTCACTCTGTTACTTTATTTATCATGCAAGAAATTTTAGAAGCACCAAATGAAATAGATTCGTTTAATATTATTTCCTACTTGTGAAGTTCAGTTTTGAACCAGAAGTCAGAATCACAGTTTGTTGTCTCATTATGTTCATCAAAATATTTTGCAAGGAACCAGTTGCCTTCCCTTAATATAGGGAACAGCTGAAATTAGGGAAATCTGAAGTGGTGGTTGTGATCTTTATCAACTTCCCAGTTATCTAATAGCCTTTTGATACCTTCTATTCCCTGTATAATAGAATACAATACAATAAATTGAGTTGTGTCCTGGTCCTTCCTCTCCTTAATTCTGTCCCTCTGCAGGCAGCTGTGAGCTGGGAGAGTTGTGTCCCTGCTGTGCCCCACAGGAGCTGGGGGCCCTGCAGGGGCAGCTGAGGTTGGGTGTCCTCACCCTGAGACTTCTGCCCCCCCATTTGTCAAACAAGGTCTCCAAAGTTTTTCTTTTCTGCTTCCCTTAAGCAGCCAAAATGCAATATTCCATTGAAACACAACTCAGATGCTGATTCTTCAGTGGCTTTTTTATTCTAAAGGCTTCTATTTCATGTTTTTCAGAATACGTAAAGTAGAAATAAACAGATTATATCATAAGTAGCACTGACAACATTCAAATTGATTCCTTAAACAAAAGCTCAAGTTTGTTTTTGTTTTTTGTTGTATTCCCATGACTCAGTTCCTGAAAGTGAATGATAAAATGGTCTTTAAACATATTTAAAAGGTTTTAAAAGCCCCTGAAAACTACACTCTCAGTCCTGCAGTAGCATTATTCCTGGTGCTGAGGGAGGTCATGGTCGAGTGTTGAGGTATCTTGGGAAGTTGCACAATAAATATTGGCACTTAACGCATATCTCATCCAAGGAATTTGCAGAGCACATTAACATATCAGTGCAGAGAGGAGGGGCAGAGCTGCCCTGCAGCTGGAGGGGTGGCAGCAGCAGCAGCAGTCCCACAGCAGGAGCTCAGAGCCCCTCCTGCCTGCTGCGCTGGCTCCCTGTGCCCAGCCTGCCCGGGCTGGGCTCTGGGGCTGGGGATGTCCGGGCTTGGTGCTCCCTCTGCCCGTGGTCTGACCTTCCCCTCGCCCTGCTGGGACATGCTGCTGGCACTGGGGTCACTGGGAGCTGCAGTTGCACATTTGGCATTTTCCCAGTGCCAGCACTGTCCTGCGTGCAGGAGCCTGTGCTGGCAGCCCTTCCTGCTGGCAGCAGCGCCTGAGGCCATGGATAACTCACTGTCCCTTTGCATGTTGGGCTCCCTAAAGCAGGGAGGCCTGAGCAGCATGCCCTGTAGGTCCTGTTTGCCCCCTGTTCTTTTTGGGCCAGGCCAGAGCAGTTTTCTATAGGTAATACTTACATGGGAAACTTAATTTTTTGATACTTGAACATTTTCTAAATAAAGGTTCAATGCTGCAATAAACTGCATAGTGCTGATTTGTTGGCAAAGGCTGTAGAAAGGTGGTTAGTGGCATCCTGTACCTGAGATAACTTGCTTAGGAGTGATAGCAAGGCATATTCCTGCTTCCAGGTCTGTGCCACTAAAGTGTGTCATTGTCATTGAGGGATAACAGAGCTTTTCCTTGGGGATGAGTTACAACTTGAATCACAAGAAATGCTGCCATTACCTCATAAATAAACACCTCTAATAATGTTGACTTAGTCTTCAGTTTTTTAAGTCGCTGTTCACATGAATAACTTTGTCCCACTTTCTTTTTCCTGGGGGTGGGGGCAGTGCCAGAACAAACCAAGACCAGTGTAAGCCAGCCCCAGCCCGTCACCTCCAACGGCACTTCCCCAGGAACCAGCACTCCCAATAATGCCAAGCGGGCCCCAGCCAGCAGCCAGCAGCAGCCCTTGCCTCGGTACCCTCCTCGGGAAGTACCGCCGCGATTCCGACACCAGGAACAGAAGCAGCTTCTGAAACGGGGGCAGCAGTTACCAGGGATCGCTGCAAACCTGGGATCCACCCCCAAGCTGTTCAACGGCCAGCCCGGAGGCAGCACTGGCACCAATAACCAGCCCGTGACCAACGGAGAAGTGCCCAACAGCAGCAAAAAACAGCCAGGTGAGGGCAGGGCCTTGTTTTCCTTTAGCTAAAATCGACTGGCTTAAATTCACGATCAGGGGAATACTTCAGCCGACAGTGTTTGAACTTGCACTGTGAGCTGTAGCATGAGGAGATGCTTTCCTGTGTCAGAGCTCGACAGTGAGCGCTGCAGGGTGGTTTTGCCTCTCAGGGCGGGTTGCACACTGAAGCTCAGCCCCTGTCTCAGGCTGTTGGCAGCAGTGAGTGGCAGGGTTGGAGCAGGTGTTGGTTCCAGCGTGGCCTCTGCTGTGCTGCACATTCCCTGATTTGTGCTCAGCATTATCCCAGCATGGCCACGGTACAAAGCACCTCTGTTGCATCCAGTTTTGGTAGACACATCCCAGAAAGAAGGGTCTAGGATCCATCCCAAGGATGGGCTGGTCCCACAGCCTGGCAGCAGGGCAGGGGAATTGTGCCCCACTCAGGTGAGACCCCACCTGCAGAGCTGCCCCAGCCCTGGGGCCAGCACAGGGAGGGCATGGAGCTGCTGGACCAGGCCAGAGGAGACAGCAGAGGGATGGAGCAGCTCTGCTGGGAGGACTTGCCTGTTGCATGTGTAGGATGTGCTGTTCAATGACTGCACTACATGTGGTTCAGTTAATTTTACAGGACATTAATGGAGTTTATATTTGTCTGGAAAAAAATAACTTTCTGTGACGGATCTAGCTTTTCAAAGGGATTTGGTGTTAATGCATGTCAATGCTTAATACTTTCTTACTTTTATACTTGTATTTACATTTTGATGTGTACGTAGCAGCGATGATGTGAGTCTCAGCCCCTTTAGCGAAAAAAAGAGAAAAAAATAAAACCCTGAAAATAGCCTTGGTATTTCAAGTTTGAGTTAAATTTTGAGCTGTTCAATTACTGCATCTTGAAGAAGCAGGATTTCAAATGAAAGTAAACAAAGCACTGTGAGCAGTTTATCCATGAGTCCTTGAGGAATGTTTCCCATATTATTTTTTATGCTTTCCAGTGTTATTTCTGTAACACATTGGTAGCACTCTTTACCTTTGCAACAGGTAAGTTGCTTATTTTCTTTGCTTTGCCTATATGCTGTTGTTCCTGTCCACAGTGATGTTTAAAGTTACCTTTCATTAAGGTGAAACTTTTCCTGCAGCATGTGTACTCTACTGGCCAACGTGTGTAGCAAGGTGCTTTAAATAAGAGTGGTGATTTAAATAAAAATTCACACGTAAACTAAATTAAGAAGTATTACTGCTTAATACAACCTATTAAGTCTCCCAGTTGTATCCAGAGGATTTGTGTGCTGTTCTCCATTGTACTTGTGTGAACACCAGCCCAGCATTTAATTAGCTGGATTCCCATTTGTGTGCTGCATTTGTCCAGGTTTGCTCAGTGTTCTGTGGGTTTGTGCTGCTGTGGGCAGTGCCAGCAGGTGCCAGGGCTGTCCTGGGGCTGGGGCTGCTCTGAGTGCTCTGAGCTGTGCCCTGCTGGTTTGGGTGCTGTGTCCAGCCAGGTTCAGGGTCCTGCAGGCAGACAGGGCCGTGTCGCTTTGTCACACTTAGTCTGTGTTGGCTGTAGCTCCTGCCAGAGCTCTGTCCCTTCAGAGCTCTGTTCCTGTGTGTCCCAGCAGAGCTCAGAGCTGCCATCTGAGACTGGGCACTCAGCTCTCCTTTCTTGGTGCCATGTGTGTGCCTGGAATGTCTCCTTCCCTGGAATAACCAGGAATAATGGCCGGTTTGGATGTCTTGTCATGATCTTTCCTAGACACAGACAAGATGATAATGGAAAGGCAAATGATGTTTTTGTGCTGGGTTTCTGTTTCAAGCTCTGGTGTGGCACTGCTGAGGTGGGGGAGGCCCCGTCCAGCAGGGCTGATGTCTTCTGCCACCTTTGTGTCTGAAAGGAAATGCAGCTGTCATTTGCCTGTCTCAGTTTCACCCACTCTCCCTACTTCCTCTTTCAGCTCCACCAGCAGCTCCAGGTACTCTCTGTTACCTCTGGAGTGCAAAATCTCATGACATCTGACAGATCTGTAGGTTGCTTGCATAGACAGGATATCCATGGACAAACCAATGGCTGCTGGGATTGATCTGTATTTTAGGGCTAAAAGAAAAACTGGGGCTTCAAGTGTTGAAGTTAGAATTGCTGGAATTGGGAATGGCTGTGGATTTGTGTGTAATTCCTGAAGGATCTCTCCCCAGTTCGGCTGTGTTGGAATGGTTTGGTAGGTGCTTTGTAAAAGCCAGATAATGCAGGCAGATACTGCTGAATTTAAAGTGTTTAATTGCCCTGGGCACACTAAGATTTTAAGTTGTTGGTATTGAGGAATTTTTTAATTATATCAGTGGTCTAAACGCCATCTCTTTACTTGTGTTTTGTGTGAACGGTTGTCTCCTGTTTGGAAAATCAACATGCTTTGTCTAGAGGTAAAGCTGAAGAAGGGCTAGGCCTGTGGGCTGGGTTTTTCCTGCTGTTTTTAGGACATTTGGCACATTGTTTTAGTAGAGACACATAAATGAAGCTCATGGCTTGTAGTGCTTCTGAAACAGATCCAGGCCAGTGCCAAGATGGTTATTTTTAGAAATCTCCCTAAGTAGCTCTTTATCAGGACACTTCCATTCCCAGTTTAGTTGTTGTCTTCACTGACGTGCCCCATGTGCAAACTTGGCATGAAGGGCAGGGTTGATTGCTGCCCTGGTGTTTGCTCACCTCTGCTCTGGAACACCTTGGGATAACAGGTGGCTGTTCCACAGTGAAATGATTATCATTCTAAACTGAAGTATTTCCAGCAATAACTGCTTTGGCTGTGGCCAGAGCAGAGCAGGAGAGCAGGACTGGGCTCCGGGCAGGGCTCCAGTTTGGATTCCTCCCATCTGCCTTTGTCCTGGTGCATCTCACAACGTTGTGTCCCAGCCAGAGCCCTTGGGAGCAAAAGGTGCCTCCAATAACCTGGGGTGGTTCTTGGCTGTTGGGGGACTCAGGGAAGAAGGGAGCAGTTGGGATTTGCAGTTAGTGGTGATGAAAGTTGGATCCATTTGGGGAACATTGCCTTCAGTGTAACAGTTATGGTCTCCAGCTGTGGAATGTGTGGGTTTGAAAGATGAAGTTTGATTCTCACAGTGCCTGTGTGGCACAGGGGAGGAGCAGGACATGAAGGGGGCAGGTGGTGGATTGCTGTGCACATGCTTAGGTTCAGTCAGAGCGGGGCCATGCTCAGATGCTGCTGTTTGCTCAGTCAGGCAGCAGAGTCCTGACTGGGAGGTGGAGCAAATGTGCTGTTCAGAGAGGGGAGAGGAACTTGCTGAAGTTTCAGGGCTGACTACTCAACTTCTTAGTCAGTACAGTCCAAAATGAGCTGGTTGTGGTTTCCCTGACTATATCCTCTTTTTTGTATAAATCAAACTTTTAAGGACACATTAAATTGGTTCATTCAATGTGTAACAAGTAGGTTGTAATTGAAATGTGTCATAAAAGCAGCAGAATTGCTAATTCTCACATTCCCAGGCTGAGTTTGTTGCCATGTCCCTGCTCCCTGTGTGGGGAACGTGATTCAGAGCAGACAGTGAGACTGAGTGGCTCTGAGAGAAACCTGTCCTGAAAAAGGGGTCTGAGGACTGGGTTTACAGCACTGAGTGCTTTGGGGACTGTTCTCTCATTTGCTGAAGTAACACTTCTGTGATTTTCTTGCTTTTTTTTTGTAGGCATGCCTCCCATTCGGGACTTGGTGAGCCACTCCCCTAACCAGTCAGGTTAGCTACTTCCATCTCACCTGCTGTTGCACTACGTGTTTGTGGTGGTTACATGTTTCACACAGTTTTGTCTGATTTTTTAATTTTTATTTTTGTTCTTTGGCTTATGCTTTTCATTGGCATGGGTGTGTGAATGATTGCAGTATACTTTCTCTCTGCCATTGCATACTAATTTGGTTTAGCATTTTTAATTTTCTAATTAAGTCAGAATTCATACTAAGAGTTTTTGTCATCTTAGCATTAAGATACTAGGTTTTTTTTTACATTTATGCTTCCATGCTGACCTGCCTCTTATGGTATTGAATAATCTGTGCAAGCTTGTGCTTCCTGTCAGAGACATGTCACACTGTGGAGGAAATCGTGTCTTGATTGTTTGCTAAAAGCTCAGGACTGTATTTACTAAAATGCATTTGTTGATAAGGCCCAAAGGTGCAGTGATTGCAAGGTATGGTATTGACAGCCTGGGGTGCCAGGTGTGCTGGAGCAGGAAAAGGAGGCAGAGGGTGCAAGAATCAGGTATTTCTTAATTTACACTTCTCAATCCTGTTTATTTTAGCCCATGTGATGACAAACTGCTTTTTAAAATACATACAGTTTTTTGCAAATGTTTCCTGCAGGATAACTCATAGCTGGAAAGCTTTAAATTAAAAATTACTGAAAGCAATCTTAGCAGATTACAGAATTTTAAGAAACTCGGGTTTGTGTAAATGTTTTTTTTTTTGTCAAGGATTTAAGCAGCAAAAGTTCAGTTGCAACTTTAAATAGTTTTGGGAAGAAAAGCAAGAGTGGGCTGTTCTGGCTCCCTGTGCTGTGCACCAAAGGCAGGGTGTTGTCACATGTCATTTTCCAGTTTTGAGGGTGTTCTGTGGTCTCTGCCAGATACAGAAAGTCAGAGCTGGTACCTGCTTGCTCAGTGTTTGTATGCTTGGTCTCTGAAGTGCACGAGCTGGGGAGGTTCAGGTAGGAATGTTCCAGAGCAGTGGCTCATACTAGACATCACTGACACGTTTATGTGCAGGAGAAGGACTGTTGGTCTAAGTAGCTTTGTGTGTAATGGGAGAAATTCAGCTGAGTGGAAGTTAATCGCTGCGTGCTGCTTGCGGATCAGCTCTGCACAAACTGCAGCTAAATTCGGGTAACAGAATTGGAATAAACACAAGCTTTCTTCATGTGTTCTGCTGCTGTGCAAATTAGAGTTTGTTTTACCATTTCCCTCTGACTTGTAGTCCTAACCTGTATCTCTCAGTGCTGAATTCAGGCCGTTTGCCATCTGTGTGCCTTTGTGTTGCTTTTAAAAGGGACGCTGTTCCTGGGATGGTGTTTGTGTGATCAGGATCTTGTTCTGTGCCGTTGGTTCTCTCACTCCCAAGAGTGCACACAGCTCTTTGGTCAGTCCCTTGGTGCAGGTTAAATGTCCTTTTTTAAAATACCGGCGTGAGAGCTGAAAGCTTCAAGTTTGTTGGGCAGTTGTTGAGCCATGGCAGTGTTCTTGTGGTGCCACACAAATGGGCACGCTCTGGGTCATGCTTAGCCAAATCCCGGCTCTCCCAAGGCTGGTGGTGGCTCTCCAGGACTGTGCAGCTGCCACTCACCATCACAGCACTCTGCCTGCCTGCCAAGGGCTTTGCCCCTCCTCCTGGTGCAGACTGCTGGGCCACCATCCTTGTTGGTCAGTGTGATGTACCAGGGGAAGCTCGGCCGAGTGCCAGGGGCTGAGCGGCAGTGGGTGATCCCTGCTCTGAGCTGCTCCACCTCTGGGAGCCAGGATCTTGCACTCAGTTCTGTTGCACTGTAGGATGAGTAATATTGATATTGCTTAAAAATTAATTAAAAATGGGCTTGTGCATCAGTGCATTCTGAAAGCAGAACTTCAGATGGGTCTTGTGCTTTTTGTGCCAAGCTGTTGTTGTATAAAAGAAAATACCTTGAATAACTTGTACTGAAGGCTCCTATACAACGTCTGTAACAGGGGTGGGAAGGTGTGTGTTCGCTGGCTGCTGTCGCACAGCACTTGGTACTGCTGGGCCAGGGCCATGTCCTCTTGCAATTTCTGCCTTCCGATGTGTTTTCAGGTTTATTTAGTATTGTGGTTTTTAATACCTATATGTGTTTTAGAAAATAGTTTGTATGTGGTGATACAGAGTATCCTTTTTAAAAATGTTTCTCTGGAAGAAAAAGACCTTTAGGAGTCTAAAGTTTTCTGAGGTTTTTGTGAGAGCAGCTCTGCATGCTGGGAGATGCTCTGGGTTGTGCCTGGCAGCCTTTGGGCAGCTGTACTTAGAGCTTTCTCTGTCACTTTCCATGACTGTAGTTTTAACAGAAGCAAAATAATAAGCAAAATAATTCCTGGCTTAATATCTTTATACTTTCCCTCCCCCCCCTCTTCTGCTTAATGAAGTAATAATGCTAAACTCATAATAATGCCCTTGGGCTTTCCTTCTTCATTCTAGATCTGAACCACAGTGGTCTAGGATCCCATTATGAAAATTCTCACTGGGGACCAGTCTCTTCAAATAGCGACTCCAGCACAAACTGGGATAAAGTTATCGTAGACGGCTCTGACAAAGAAGCATGGCCATCAATCACTGGCAGTGACCCAGAGCTGACTTCAGAATGTATGGACACTGACTCTGCCTCCAGCTCTGGGTCGGAGCGGAACCTCGTGATCATGGCTTCAGGGAGCACGGCAGGAGAGGGCGACGGCATTCGCAACGGCCTCGGCCACGGGGCTCAGAATAAGTTTGTGGTTGGTAGCAACAGCAATAATGTGGGCAATGGAAGTATTAATGGGCCCTGGGGGTTATCCCACGGGTCCATAATAAGCACATGTCAAGTTTCTGTGGATGCTCCTGACAGCAAATCTGAAAGTAGCAACAATAGAATGAATGCTTGGGGCACCATAAGCTCTTCATCAAATGGAGGGTTAAATCCAAGCACTTTGAATTCAAATGGCAACCATGGTGCCTGGTCTGTGTTGGAGAACAGTGGACATGCCCTGAAAGGGTCCGTGGGGAGTGGGAGTCCTGGCACAAGCATTCAGTGCAGTACCATAGGTCAGATGGCCAACAGCCAGAGTATTAACTCGAAAGTGGGTGGCTCAGCCCACGGTTCCTGGGGAAGCCTTCAGGAAAGTTGTGATTCTGAAGTAAATGGTACAAGGAATGTTTCATTCAGTGGGCAACCTCAAAACCTTAACACTGAAATGAATGGACCAAATAACACTACTAACTTTATGACCTCTAGTTTACCAAACTCTGCTGGTTCGGTGCAGATGAACGAGCTGCCCAGCACTGCAGGGCCCGGGGCCTGGCGCGTGAGCACAATGAATCATTCTCAGATTCAGGCCTCTCCAGTGGCAAACGGCACTTCCATCTCTCACCTGAGCAACGGTGAGGCCAAAACTGGCGGCTCTTACGGTACTACCTGGGGTGCCTATGGTTCTAGTTACTCTGGAGACAAATGTCCAGGCCCAAACAGCCAAGCTAATGGTGACACTGTGAATGCAACTCTAATGCAGCCGGGCGGCAGCGGGCCCGGCAGCACTAACTTTCAAATCAACGGGAATAAAGGCGGAGGGGTGTGGGAGGCAGGGGCAGTCGGCTCCCAGAACATGCCCTGGGGAAACGGGAGCGGTGCGAGCGCTGGCGGGAGCAGAAGAGGATGGGGCAGCCCCGCACAGAGCACTGGCACCAACATTCCCAACGGGGAATGGAGCAAACTGCCCGGCAATCAGCATTCCAGCGAGGGCGTCAATGGAAACAGCAGGAAGTTTACAAATGGATGGAAGTCTGCTGAGGAGGAGGAGCTCAGCAGCCAGAGTTCTGCTGCCTCCCAGATGGCTGAGCAGAGCAGCACGTGGGCCAAAACAGGTACGGGGGACAGCGAGGGCAGCTCGGAGAGCGCCGGGTGCCACGAGGACAGAGCGGCTACCGAGGGCCAGAACCGAGAGAGGAGGAAAGTTGACCAGCACACGTTACTCCAAAGCATAGTGAACAGAACTGACCTAGATCCGCGTGTCCTTTCCAACTCCGGGTGGGGACAGACTCCAATCAAACAGAACACTGCCTGGGATACCGAAACGTCACCGAGGGGTGAAAGAAAAACTGACAATGGGACAGAGGCCTGGGGGGGCTCTGTGACACAGACTTCCAGCTCAGGGGGGTGTGTGGATAGACCTAGCCCTAATAATAACGATACCTCATCTGTATCGGGGTGGGGAGATCCAAAGTCTGCTACAAGGTGGGGAGACTCCAAAGGGTCAAACAGCCAAGGGGGGTGGGAAGAAGATTCTGCTGCTACAGTAATGGTCAAGAGCAATCAATCGTGGGGAAGTGGCAAAGAAGAAAAGTCATCCTGGAATGACACACCGAAGATGAAGCAGGGATGGGGAGATGGACAGAAGGCCAGCCAGGGTTGGGCAGTGTCTGCTGGTGATAGCTGGGGTGAAAACTCCAGAAGTAACCACTGGGGTGAGGCAAAGAAATCCAGTTCTGGAGGCAGCAACAGCGACAGGTCGGTGTCTGGTTGGAATGAGCCAGGTAAATCAAATTCTGTTACTTGGGGAGGCAACAATGCAACCCCGAACAACTCTTCAGGATGGGATGAGCCTGCAAAGTCTAATCAGAGCCAGGGCTGGGGAGACCCTCCGAAACCCAGTCAGCCTCAAGTCTGGGGGGACTCGTCAAAGCCAATCAACTCTCCTGAGTGGAACAAGCAAGATGTTGGCTCTTGGGGAGCCCCGTCTGCCACGAGCAAGCCCCCGGGGTCCGGCTGGCTGGGGGGGCCGATGCCAGCCCCAGCAAAGGAGGAGGAGCCCACGGGCTGGGAGGAGCCGTCCCCCGAATCCATTCGCCGCAAGATGGAGATTGATGATGGAACTTCTGCTTGGGGTGATCCGAGCAAATACAACTACAAAAATGTGAATATGTGGAATAAAAATGTCCCTAACAGTAGCAGCAGTTCAGACCAGCAAGCACAGGTACATCCGCAGCTACTGTCTTCAAGTGCCATGTCTAGCAAGGAGAGCAATTCGGGTTCTGGTAAGCCTGGCTTTTACCCAAATTTGTGTTTTCTACTGACTATAAAGCTCTTTTTTTAGTCTTGCTTCTTAGAACAATATTTCAGTTTCAAATTGGAAAGGGCAAAGTGGCAATGAAGTACAGTTTCTGTTTGTTAAAGAAATGAACAGCATTGTCACAGAGCATTGATGTGTTTGTACAGATTGGGAGATCTGCTCTAGTTTTAAATAACTGCAGTAATAAGGGCTAAACAGCTCTGCTTGAGTTCTGGGGAGTGGGAACACAGAGAAAATACTTAAAATAGTGTCTGAGGATTGAAATACTTTCCTAAATGATTCTAAACCAGATAAAATTGAATTTTGCCAATGAGACTTCAAAAAAAAGAAGCATGTTGAGCTTCTGCAGGACAGAATGAGGGGTGATGGGTTTATAAGGATTTGGTGTCAAACTTTCTGGTCTTGTAGCTTCATGAGCAGTAAATAATGATTTTGGAGAGGAACTTAATGAGATATAGGAAGTATTTTGTGCTCTGTCTCTTTTTAAGTGCCAGATGGGGTCAGTTACATGTAATGAGCAGCTCTTAGCTTAGTATCTTAGAAATTTGTATTATCAAAATGTAATTCTGTAAATACAAAATTTGTATTTTTGTGATTACTTTTATTAATGGAACAGCTTGCAGTTGTAACAGTGACCCTTCCACAAAATGAAAATATGTGCTCACGTGCTTTTTACTTATGTTAAGCATATAGAAAAAGGAAAACACTTGAGTGTCTTTAGGTAGCTCTAAAACCCTGTTCAGAACGATGCCAATAACTGCCCCTGCTTTGCAAAGGTTGGGGAGAGCCTCCTGCTCCAGCCACCACTGTGGATAACGGGACAGCGGCGTGGGGCAAGCCCATGGACACTGGTACGAGCTGGGGAGAGCCTGTCAGTGATGCAGGAGGCACCTCTGGCTGGGGAAACACTTCTCTGGGGCAGCAGCCTCCAAACAAGCCTGGTGAGTACTCTCAGTGTGCTTCAGAAGGCTGAAATCCCTCTCTGGAAGCTTCATGTTTTCCAGGGGTTTTTACCTTGCAGTCGGCATCGACCTGTTTGGTGGGGCTGCTACTGCAGTGTTCACTGCTGGGTTCTTTCACCACCAGGGCCTAAATCTATGCAAGATAGTTGGTGTGGAGATGATATGCCATTGAGCGGCAGTCGTCAGACCAGCTGGGAGGAAGAGGAGGATGTGGAGATCGGAATGTGGAACAGCAGTTCCTCACAGGACGCTAACCCCTCGTTAAACTGGCCACCCTACATGAAGAAAATGCCCACAAAGGTGAGGAGCAGCTCGGGGCAAGGCTTGCAGTCATTTCTGAAAGCTGAGTCTGAAGGGATTGCTGCACTTACGCGTTACACTTTAATTTTCATTCTTAACACTCTGTGATGTAATTAAAGTCAGATCTGAGTATCACAGGAACTCCTTTCTGTTTTTAAGGGAATAATGAAAGGTGGAAATAAGCAAGATGAAACATGGATCAATCCATTCATTAAGCAATTCACAAATCTCAGTTTTTCAGTAAGTATTTGTCTCTGTCTGGCTTTGCTGCCTTTCCACAGGATTTGTTACAATGTGCAGACCTTGAAATGCTCAATTGCCAAGTGTTCATTTTCATCGTGGTTTTCTTTTTACTTCTGTTTGTCTCCCCTGTCAGCCGTCCCTTTTCTGTGCATTCTCATTGCAAAAAGACCTCTTTATTGAGGAAGAGTGGTTTTGTAACCACTACCCAAGTGTTCATCCAATAGCCTGATGCTTTACTGCATTTACTAGGAGTTCCGGTGAGGGAACCTGTTATTCACTGGATAGCAACTGAAGGGAGGAAATGCTTTAAAATAGCATCTGATTGTCTTGATTTTTCTTTCTTGCAGTTTTGAATTGTAATAGTGTGCATGAATCTCTTTGTTTTATCTTAAAAATTAAATCACTGTGATTTATTTTATTACTTCAGAGAGAATCACCAGAAGAAACCGTACAGAGCAATAAGATGGACATGTCTGGAGGTAAGAACAGTAAAACTGAGCTGGGCTTTTTTGCTTTTTCTTCCATACTCTCTTCTACCTGATATCCTCCTGTAAATTACATTTTTGAAGTGGTATGTAGTGTATATATAGCTATGCGTAGTTAAGTATATATTTCCCTAAAGAAAAGGAATGTCCTTGTAGAGAAGAGTATTTGTGTGTGAGTAATGCTACACACAGAATCACCTGGTTGCTATAGGAATATTGGCCACGTATCAAACTAAGCTTATCCATATTTATGTATGTTAAACTGACATGAGAGGATGTTTTCAGGGTGTGGTGGGTTTGTTCCTTGTAATATAAATATCTTGATTGCCCTCCGGGCACCTCCACTGAGTATAAACAGAAACATACCAAATCCCACACTGGCTCATTGGGTTCATTCTTGGAAACATGTGTTCAGTTCTAAGAACTGAATTAATACCGAACAGTTGTCTTAGAAATGCTTAAACCTGAGTGTAAAATTACTTGGGAGCAGTTACAGTTTATTTGATTCCATTTAATGTTAGGATTTCTTTGGCAAATGAAGGATAATTCTTAATACATTAATTACAGTATACTGTGATGATAGAATGTTTAACTGAAACTAATTGCAGCATTGTAGTTTTTAGTGTAGTTACTCTCTCCTTATTGGGTATTTTCACTTTGGGGCTCATAGTCTTTTGGATTTTAGATTTCAGTATTAATGGCAGACCTGATATTTAAATTATTGCAAGTTTAAACACTTACACATGCTTGGTTTTAAGAGCAAGCTGACAGCAATATCTGTGTGAGGCCTTGCAAAGTGTGTTGGTGGTGATTCCACACCTCAGTTGTATGCAGGCATTGGTGCAGGGGTCTCTTCTCAAAGCTGGGCTGCTGTGTGTCCAGGGCTGTACAGAGCTGGGGTGTGTGTGTCCAGGGCTGTACAAAGTTGGGGTGCTGTGTGTCCAGGGCTGTCCTGCCCCAGGACAGGCTCAGCTCAGCTCCCCAGCACAAAGCTGGTGTTGGTGTGGCTGGGGCTGAGCCCAGGGTGTGCGGCCATCCCTCTGTGCCCAGGGTTACTGCAGGACAAGAGGATGGAGATGGACAAGCACGGCCTGGGCGTGGGAGATTACAATCGTGTGGTTGGAAAAGGCCCCGGTTCTCGTCCCCAAATTCCCAAAGAGTCTTCCATGGATCGCGGTCCTTACTTCGATAAGGTCAGTGGGGTCTGTCTGGGGACACTGCTGAGCTCCCTCAGTGTGTCCTGAGCAGTGAGCTGTGTGCTCCTGAGCCTCAGGCAGGTGCTGCAGGGGGGCTGAGGGCTGGCTGGTTAGTGCAGGACACAGATCTGTTCTTGTTAACTTGTTAACTCACTGATGCACAGTACTGAGCACTCTCTGTAGCCCTTGGCGGTGCCGATGACTAACCTGATCTCTTTTGTTTTCTGCCTATTTCCTGCTGGTGCTGGACTGTCCTGTGACTCTTCCCTTCTGCTCCTGCAATGGTTTCTCCCTTCTGCTTGCTTGCTGGCTGGTTGTTGCGCCTCGGTTTGTCTGTCCCATCAGGATGGCATTGTAGCAGACGAGTCCCAAAACATGCAGTTTATGTCCAATCAAAACATGAAGCTTCCCCCTTCAAATAATGCACTACCTAACCAAGCCCTGGGCTCCCTAGCAGGGCTGGGTATGCAAAGCTTGAATTCTGTTAGACAGGTAAGGCTGTGTGCATATCCTTGGTGTGTTACTTACTGCATTTAATGCCTGTTGATATAACGTTGTAGCTGCTGTGTAATTGATACCTGTTTAACTTGGGATTGAAATGTGTGGGGTGGGAGAAGCAGCAGAAGAGGTTTTCTGTCACTGACTGCCCATCCTTTCCCCAGAATGGCAATCCCAGTGTGTTTGGTGTTGGGAATATAGCAGCACAGCCCAGGAGCATGCAGCAGCCTCCAGCACAACCTCTTAATTCATCTCAGCCTAATCCACGTGCTCAAGTGCCTCCTCCATTACTATCCCCTCAGGTAAGTGATACAGAAAACACTCTGTGTATGAACTATCCAAATGCTGCTTCAGAAAATTGTTCCTTGTTTGTTGGTGCTGCTGATATTTATTCTGTAAATATTTGGGAGCATATTTGGCTTGATGAAGCCAGGCATGTGTTGACCAGAGGTAGTAGTATTCTCATATTCTGGCCCGAGTAGAGCCGTTACAGTTGCCTTTGGCCCTGGTGTGTGTTGCAGGTTCCAGTATCATTACTGAAGTATGCACCAAACAGCGGTGGCCTGAGCCCACTTTTTGGCCCACAACAGGTAGCCATGTTGAATCAACTGTCCCAGTTAAACCAGCTTTCTCAGATCTCCCAGTTACAGGTGAGCTGGTGCTGGCTGTGGGTGCGGGTGGCTGGGGCTGCTGTCTGTCCTGTCTAACCCTGGCGTGTCTCGCAGCGGCTGCTGGCTCAGCAGCAGAAGGCACAGCCCCAGAGGAGTGTGCCTTCAGGGGGTCGGCAGCAGCAGGAGCAGCAGGTAAGGAAACCTCCTCACTGTCACCTCTCAGACTCTCCTGGGAGCTGCCCTTCATCCTGAGCTGCGTTTCTTGCTGTGACTCGCACTGAAGTGTGCAGGGGTGGACGGAGTTGGAGCTTCAGAGGAGGGACTGGGTGCTGGGGTTTGGCTGCAGGATGCACAGGGCACAAAGGTGCATTTCTCTTTGTCAGAACATGGAAAAGCTTTTGCTCATTGGTGTTGTAACTGCTCTGTTTTTTTTAAAGGGTCGATCTCTTAGTATGCAGCAACAGATGATGCAACAGTCCCGTCAGCTTGATCCAAACCTGTTAATGAAGCAGCAAACTCCACCCTCTCAACAGCAGTCACTCCATCAGCCCTCCATGAAATCCTTCCTCGAGAATGTCATGCCCCACACTACTCCTGAGCTGCAGAAAGGGCCCTCACCAATCAATGCATTCAGCAGCTTCCCTATAGGTGGGTGCCCTGCAGTCAGCCAGTGTTTGTGTGACACACAGCCCCACTTTTCCCCTTGCCTCCTCCTGGAAAATGACTGTAACCCTGCCAGTACTTCCCATATTAGTGGCAGTAGTAGTTCTATGTGGGGTTACCCTTGCTCACCAAGTAACTTTTCCCCATTACACTCATTCCCAGTGAGTGTCCCAGTGCAGAATACTTTACAGTCCTGAGGAATGACAGGCTCCTTTTAGTGCTCCTTTTGTCCCCTGGATCCCCAGGGTGATACAAAGTCCTCATTCCTGGAGCTAAAGGACTTTAAGAAGTAGAATCCATGCAAAGAATCCATTGATGTAGACACTTTTCTTGGGAATTCAGAAATGCTTTCAATGGCTCTAGAATTGCAAAGGTAGAACAGTCACTTTGCCTGTTAGTGGTTTTGTCCAGGAAAGAAAGCTTTTGGCTTTGCATTTTTAAATAATTGTTGTCTCATTAGGCAGAATGTCTGAACATTTATAAATACAAACATCTCCTATTTCTTTCTCCCTACATTTTCAGGCTTCTGTCCAATTTCTACTTCAGAAATTCCAGGCTTGTATATTTTCTTCTTACTTTAGGTCCCTTTTTAATGCTATCTTACTACAGCTGTTTACCATTTACCTCTGTTCCTTACCCCCATTTCTTTCCTCCCCTTCATTTTTGCTTTTCTTCTCTTTTATTCTAATGGGGTCCTTTCTGTTGGGCTGATTGCATTCTCATTGGCCTCTGCAGGGAAGTTTGTTTCTGGACATGCAGCTGGGTCCCTGTGCTTGCAGGCAGAGCAGCAGTGGCCAGGACAGTGCCACGCTGGGGTGGCTTGGGGCCAGCCTCCAGTCCAGGCTGCTGCTTCAGAGCTGCTGGTGATGCTTGGCATCAGTGCCCAGTTCTGCTTTCATTCAAAGGGCAAGGCATGCAAAGGAAGTTTTTTAGCTATTGACACACTGTGTTAGCTCTAAGGAAAGGCATATTTCACTTTCTCACCAAACTCTGCTGAGGGATTGCATCCTGCCCAGGTCAGGCTCCTTTGTGTTCATTCCTTGAGCTGGAATTGCTGTACAGTGCCCCACAGCTGCTCTCTCACATGAATCATGGCCACGGCTCAGGAGCCTGCAGTGTGTGTGAGGTTGCTTTGAGATCCCTCAGGAGTCTGGAAGTGTTTGGGGTCCCCCTGCTCAGCACACAGAGCCACCCTCAGTCCTCACATAACGGCTTAAGGGCAGGAGAAGCATTTGCTGGAATTTCTTCCCTCCAGTGAAGAACTGAGTGCAGAGGAAAGTTGGTGTCACCTCCCAGTGCAGCGTGGTGGTGTAGCTGTGTGAGAGGGAGCTCACCTTGCCCGGCTGTCTCCTGGAAAATCCTTGGGTTTGTTGTTTTCTCTGTGTTCCCATACCAGTGTCAGGAGACCCAGCAAGGAGGTTCTGTTTCCATTTCAGGGAAGGGATTTGTCAGGATTCACTGGATACTCACCCAGAGCATCCTTTTCTCTCCCTGACCAGTTCTGCAGTCACATCCCAATTCCTTATAGAATTAAGTATTTCTGTTAATAAAAACCACCTTTATAGTGAGTATAGCTGATATAACTAATAACCAGTACTGAGTATACTATAACTAACAGTATAACTGTCTAACTAATATAAAGTCTTCCACAGTAGGACATGAAGAACTACTTCTGGGAAGTGTTTAAATGATGGATTATGTCCAGGGGCTGGTATCCATCACTCAGCCCACACATGTCCCACACAGAGCTGTGACAGAGCTGTGCCTGCTGGGGGCTGGCACTGGCCTGGTCACAGATGTGCCCCTCTGCCAGCCTGGGGCCTTTCTACCCCTTCTCTCAGAGGTCTGGTCTCTGCAGCTTCTCCAGAGGTAGAGGGAAGGTTGCTGTGGTGCAGAGTTACTGCTCTAACAGCAGCAAAATGCCAGAGGGAGGTGTCAGAAACAGGATCAGCTGGACATTCCCTTTTTTTCTGTTTGACCTATTGACAGTTGTTATATTTCTTAAAACTCCATCCCATTCCAAGCACTTTTCATGAGGCATTTCAAGAGGAGGCTTTTCTGGCACCAACTCTTGCTCATGCCTTTAAGAGAAACAAACAAAAGCCCCTCAAAAAGTAAACCAGTTGCTTTATGGCTGTGAATGTGCACTTAGGAGCAAGAGGAAGCCTTTGTCCCCAGTGCTGAAGGAAGGTGTTTCTAGGAGACATTTGAGAAGTTCCCTGTGTGTTCTCAAGTTAAACTCTTGTAGTGGTTTGTTTTCAGAAAAGAAGTAAACAGATCTGAAGGTCTGGAAAGGTACCAGGTAGAGCTGTGAGTTCAGGATTCGTACAGAATTGGAAAGGGAGCAGGCATGGCAAGGTCAAACATGTGGGCACGTTGTCCAAGCCCAGAAGAGCCTGGTTCTTCCAGGTATTTGAGTCGATTTGGGTTGGCATTGTCTTGATTTTCTGGCAGAGAATCATCAGAAGTACAGACCACAGCTACAGCAGGTCAAGAGCAGTTCTGTTTGCCCCCTATTCTAGGTATTTACATTTTAGTTTCTCTTAACTTCCTAATGTCTTCTTCCACTGACATTTTTGCATGAGGACATGAGCTGAGAACTTGGGAGTGCTTTGCATTGCTCAGCTTAGCTTCTGTGTGCAGAGAGTTCCCTGGTTTCAGTGCTAGAATGTTCCTCAGAAGCGGAGACTTGCAGCATGACATAACCATGGTAACGTGCTCTTCAGCGCTTTCTGGGGCAGCAGTGGCGAGGAGCAGGGGAGAGGTTGGCTCTGTATCTCATGAGCTGTGTGTGCTTTCAGGAATGAACTCAAACTTGAATGTAAACCTGGATATGAGCAGTATTAAAGAGCCACAGTCTCGGCTGAGGAAATGGACTACAGTCGACAGCATTTCTATGAACACATCCTTAGATCAGAACTCCAGCAAACATGGTATGTGCAGCACTCCTTGGGCAGCACTTGGAATGACCCCAGGTCAGCCTCTGGGGTGCTGGGGTCGCTGTCACAGCTTTGCAGTGTTTGTTGGGCTGTGTTATCACTCCTGTGTTATATACAACAGTTCCTGTGGTGCTGTCTGTGCCAGCTTGCTGCTTGTCTCCCACAGCAGCCACAGCTTTGCTGACTGTGCTCACAGAATGATCTTGTGATGAGATTAGTAGAAACATTCTACAGAACTCATTTTGAACCAGACTTTTCTGTAACTGTGACTATTGCTACTAGCTTTACCTTAATCTCCAGTGGAATGCTTCATATATTTTTGAGCCAAAAGCTTGGTTTTCAAGTTTTCTCTCCCACCACCCTTCTGTCCTGAGGTGATTTTGGGGGATTTACCGCATTCTGGGCATGGCTGACATTTTTACTGGCAGGTTTTGGTTATGAATGTCTGTGTTTGCATTCTAAAATTGGGGACAGCTTAGAAGGGCTAGACTTGGTACCATTGCTGTCCTTAGTTTTAGAGGAGGTGAACTTGGTTGCTTCATGTTTCATTCCAGTAATCAAGATTCATATGACATTTCAGCTGTTTCAGTTGCTTGAAATCATCCAGTTAAAATTCGAGTCTATAGCCCAAGCATCTGTGCCTAAAGATAGTTATAAATGTCCCCAGTCTCCTGTTACTGTTCAGTCTCAGATTGTCGGGGTATTTTTAGGTGCATCAGCTGCTTTGCTGCTCTGAGCTGCCTCTGGTGGTGGCCATTCCCTGCAGCTGCCCTGCTGACCCCTCCCACTCTTGCCACGGGCAGTGGTGGTTGCTTTACCTGCAGGTGATGTTTTCTGACCAGAGCCAGGAATTTCTGTATCTCATGCAATCCCTGGTTCCCTCAGAACTGGCTTTGCTGTCTGGTAACTTTTAAACCATTCCTTTCTCTGTCTCCAGGCGTTCTTAAATTCATTTTTTTGCCTCCCAAGAACAGGAATAGAATCTACAGAGCTTTGCAGTAGCTAAAGATCCTTCACAGGTTGTGGCTGTTTCTTTCACGAGCTCTCCCACCGCTGAACCCTGTTAGTCAAGTGGGGTCCCATGGGATGCTCTGACCTCTGGAATTAATACTTTGCTTGAGTTGAACATGTTTCTTTGAATATATGTACTGTTTTAGTGAAGGGATTTCATGGGAGATT
Source organism: Geospiza fortis (assembly GCF_000277835.1). Lineage (NCBI taxonomy): Eukaryota > Metazoa > Chordata > Aves > Passeriformes > Thraupidae > Geospiza > Geospiza fortis. Next base: position 2,277,896 of record NW_005054399.1, read on the forward strand.
ATTCTTATAGTTTTCTCCTGAATTACTCAGACGTATTTCATTTTGATTCATATACTCCTGTATGATCTCCAATATAACTTGGCATCACAGACAGGAGGACAGTGTGCTGCTGTATATTTCATGAATGATTTACAGGGGCATGATTTTATATGTATTTATATAGGGATATAAAAACCAGCCGTGAAAAATATTTCACTGCTTTTTTTTCTTCTTTTTTTTTCTCATCAGGTGCTATTTCAAGTGGTTTTAGGCTGGAAGATTCTCCGTTTGTTCCTTACGACTTCCTGAACAGCAGTAACTCCCCAGCCAGTCCTCCCGGCTCCATTGGGGACGGCTGGCCCCGTGCCAAATCGCCTAATGGCTCTAGCAGTGTTAATTGGCCCCCAGGTACAGCCCTGCCCTCCCTCCCTGCCCGGGCACCTTCTCCTGGGCTCCTGGGCCCTGCTCCTGGGGCAGCAGCCAGTGCAGGAGAGCACCAGGGGTGCTTTAGCAGATGGAAATGGAGAATGGCAGCCTTACTGTGCAGAGAGAAGTGTGTCTGCCAGAGAAACCAGAAATTAAATTAATAAAGTGATGGCTGAATCAAGTAAATTAAATGCTTAAAGGGTTTTGGATTTTCAGTCATTAGGAGATGTATTGTTTAGACAGCTGTTTCCTTTTTAAAAATACAGTGAAAATAAGCTTCTTTCCTGCATCTGTATTCCTAGAGTTTCGCCCTGGTGAGCCATGGAAAGGTTATCCAAACATCGACCCCGAAACTGACCCTTACGTCACTCCTGGCAGTGTCATAAACAATCTCTCAATTAATACTGTGCGGGAAGTTGACCACCTCAGGGACAGGAACAGTGGTATGCTCAGCCTGCTGGGGAGCTGTGTGAAACTTTCCCTCTGCTGTCGTGCAGATGTTTGCTGCTTGCTCCCCTCCTGGTTTATCCCTTGTGTTTGCTCCTTGCTGCCCTCGTGGCTCTCCCTTGTGCTGTGGTTTGAGGTGTGTTTGCTCCTTGCTCCCCTCCTGGTTGTTCCCCTGTGTTTGCTCCTTGCTGCCCTCGTGGCTCTCCCTTGTGCTGTGGTTTGAGGTGTGTTTGCTCCTTGCTCCCCTCCTGGTTTATCCCTTGTGTTTGCTCCTTGCTGCCCTCATGCTTGTCCTTTGTGCTATGGTTTGGGGTGTGTTTGCTGCTGCTCCTCTCGTGGTTTGTCCCCGTGCTGTTCCTGCCGGGGCTGCAGCCCATCCTTGGCCCAGCCCTGGTGCTGATGCAGCGCAGGGCTGTCCCAGGGGTGTGGGCTGTGCTGCTGCTGTCAGCTGTGCACGCCCAGGGCTTTGGGAGCAGCAGAGCCCTGGCAGCCCGGCCGTGCAGGGATGCAGGGGGACCGAGGGTGCACGTCCCTCCCCTGAGTGTGCACAGGCAGTTCATCTGCTGCATTTGTGACCCGCTGTGCTGTGTCTGACTCTTCTCTTTGTTGCAGGGTCATCCTCATCTTTGAACACCACGCTGCCTTCAACTAGTGCCTGGTCATCCATTCGTGCCTCCAACTACAATGTTTCCCTCAGCAGTACAGCACAAAGCACTTCAGGTGAGGTCTGCTTGTACTGCTCTGGTTCCTTCCCCTTCACATGCTCTAAGGGGAGCCTAGATGTTAATAAAAGTAGTGCTGAGGTCTCATCAGCCTGGTAACTTCACTGATTTCAAAGCAGCAGTTTTGATTTTACCCTAATTTAGCAGCTTCTCTTTGCAGCAAGGTGATGGCTGCAGCAACAGTGATTGTGGCTGTCTTTTGTGTCTTTTAGTAGCCAGAAACAGTGATTCCAAATCAACGTGGTCTCCTGGATCAGTCACTAACACCTCTCTGGCTCATGAGCTGTGGAAGGTCCCTTTGCCACCTAAAAGCATCACTGCTCCATCCCGGCCACCT
>NW_005054399.1:2284806-2285887 GCF_000277835.1 Geospiza fortis
TACGCGCAGAGGTACACACATACACACAGGTGTGCGCACACAGGTACACACAGGTACACACGGGTGTGCACACACAGGTACACATACAGAGGTACCCACACATACAGGTGTGCACACACAGGTACACGGGTACACATACGCGCAGAGGTACACACATACACACAGGTGTGCGCACACAGGTACACACAGGTACACACGGGTGTGCACACACAGGTACACATACAGAGGTACCCACGGGCTCACGTGTGCACACACAGGTACACGGGTACACATACACACAGGTGTGCACACACAGGTACACGGGTACACATACGCGCAGAGGTACACACATACACACAGGTGTGCGCACACAGGTACACACAGGTACACACGGGTGTGCACACACAGGTACACATACAGAGGTACCCACACATACAGGTGTGCACACACAGGTACACGGGTACACATACACACAGGTGTGCGCACACAGGTACACATACACACAGAGATACACACACATAGGTGTGCACACATACACAGATACAAACACACAGGGCAGGCACACGTGTGTACACACATGTGCACATACACAAGCACGTGAGCACACAACCCCAGTGACTGCTTGACAGCAGAGATCACAGATTTCTGCCCAAATTCCTGGGTCCAGGGAAGGGCCCAGCCACACACGCAGGGTGGGGACAGAGCCCGTGACACTGCTCAGCCTCTGGCCGCAGCCCCGCGGTGGTTGCAGCTGTTCCAGTGGTTTCCTCGGGAACAATCCCCACGGCACATTACAGAATGGGCAGTGAGTGGGGCCAGGACAGCAGAGCCCCGTTCCCAAATGAGCTGCTTTGTCAGGGCTGTGCTAGAGCCTCGCTCGCCCCCCAGGAAGGGCAGGACATGCTGGGGCAGGCAGACCCTGTGCCACGGGCAGCACTGAGAGGTGCCAGGGACCAGAGTTGGAGCTCATCAGCACAGCTGCACATCTGTCCACAGCAGCATAGCCCACAGCCCCCCAGCCCCCAGCCAGCCCCTCTGGCTGCACCCCACTTCCCGCGGCTGGGAGCATCCCCTCCATCACCTTCCACTGCCCCCATCCCAC
>NW_005054399.1:2287613-2287892 GCF_000277835.1 Geospiza fortis
GGCTGGGCCACTTCTGTGCCCACAGCAGCTGGGGGGGACCCAGGGCCCCCACCACGGTCACCTGTGGGCTGCTGGGGGGGCCCGGGCATCACAGTGGGCATCTGAGCTGGGGATCCCCATGTCACCCCCTGCACATCCCTCTGCAGTACAGCAGCACGTGGCTCTGCTGTGACTGGCCCCATGTCCCCGAGCCTTTCTGGGCTGGTGGCTGCTGTGATGGTGGCAGTGACAGCGGTGGTGGTGACACCAACAGCACTGGTCGGTCCCGGGGAAGGTGCA
>NW_005054399.1:2287902-2288988 GCF_000277835.1 Geospiza fortis
TGGGGAGGCCCAGGTGCTGAGGGGGGTGCCAGGCTGCCCACTCCCACCTGGGTCCCCCCCAGGGATGGAGGGCTCTCAGCAGGACCCACCTCCGAGCTGGAATGGGGCAGCCCTGGGGAGGGGTCCCCCAGAGGGGTGCCCACAGTAGGGCCGAACCCCAGGACCCCCCAGCTGGTCCCTGGGGAAGGCAGAGGGGTCGACAGCAGGGTCACTGCAGAGCCACTGGCTGGGGCAGGCTGTGGGGACGGAGACACGTGGGGAGAACCAGGAGTGGTGTGTGTCACCCCGCCCTGGGCCACAGCAGGGCTGCCAGGGGCCGGGGGGACAGCAGGCTGCCCTGGGATGGCTGATGGGGTCAGGGGGATGTGACTGTGCTCAGGGGCACCCCCTCTGTCAGGTGGGCCCAAGACCCCTGTGGTCAGGTCCGGAGCTCCTCTGTGGCTGGGAGATGTCACCCCTGGGCTGCTGGCCATGGTGGTGGGCAGAGGCAGACCTGAGCCCCTGCGTGTGGCAGGCAGCGAGGCTGGGCCTGTCCCCACGGCTGGCCAGGCTGTGCTGGCCAAAGGGCTCCCACCAGGCCCAAGGGACAGTGCAGAGGGCTGAGGGGCAGAGTGGGGACCCTCCCGTGGGTGGGAAGCAAAGCCCTGCCCTCCTGACAGGGCTGGCAGCCCCCAGTGTGTCCCCCGCAGTGTCCCTGTGGGGGTCAGCAGCCCCTGCAGCCCCCCAGCAAAGGGTGATGTCCCGGCTGTCCCTGGCCCTGAGCTGTCAGTGGCCAGCGCAGTGCTCGGGCGGGTCCCTGGGCTGCTGTCACCCAGCTGGACAGTGTCACTCTGGCTCTGCACAAGGGCTGTCCCAACGGCCCTCCATCCCTGCAGGCTGCTGCTGGACCTCCACTGTCCCCTGGCAGAAGCTGGCACTGTCAAAGAGCGTGGTGAATACAGAAGCGTCCCCTGCGCGGTCGTGGCACCTTCTACTGTCACATGTCCCAGAGGGTCAGGGCCCGGGGGGGGGGTGGTGGCAGGATCTGTGCGTGTCTCCGCAGGGGCTGGGGTCCCTGCAGCAGGGGCTGGCTGCTCCCGGCCTGCA
>NW_005054399.1:2289320-2289691 GCF_000277835.1 Geospiza fortis
GGTACCTGTAGCCGTACCTGTCTGGCAGCGCTGCCCCGCCGCGGTGCCCAGGTGGGCGCAGGGGTCGGCAGCGCTCAGAGCGGAGCCCGTCCCGCTGCCCAGAGCCGGACAAAGCCGAGCGCAGCATTCCACGAGCACTGGGAGAGAGGGAAAGGAGCAGCGTGCACCAGTGCTGGGCATCGAGCATCCCGCACCAGCACCAGGCACCACCCCGGAGCTACCGCCGAGGTGAGACCCCCGTCTCTTTCTGCCTTCTGGCAGCCAAGGGGGGCTCTGCTGAAGGAGATGCTCCAGAACAACCCAAGCCCAGCTGGGAGCCACCTGCCCGGGTCCCAGCGAGCGGTGCCGAGCCCGGCCCCACCGCCTCACTG
>NW_005054399.1:2290556-2293092 GCF_000277835.1 Geospiza fortis
CGTCCCTCCCGGGACACGTGCTCGGCCCCCGGCTGCCCCGCTCCGTGAGCCGTGCCGGGACAAGGGCTCCCCCAGGACGCCAATGTCAGCTCTGGCCGCAGGTCACTCACCGCATCCCTCAGGCTCACCACACCCGCGGGAAGCAGCGACCACTCCCCACCGTCAGACACCTTGTGTCCATGCCACGGGGAAACCACCACCGGCACAGCAGCCGAACCCACCGTGGGCCCCCAGCTCTGCTCAGAAAACGCCCCAGAGCTCAGCCAGGCTGTGGGTCATGGAGAAGTTTCCAAGGGCCCAGTGAGAACAACACCTGTGGCCCGGAGGCAGAGGGTCACACTGCTCTGCCAGGGATCCCACAGTGAGGTGCCGCTCCTGAGAACAGCCCACCAGAACACAAGCACCATGGGCAGCACTGCAGCCTCTGCTCCATTTTCCATCCTTACCTCCCCCACTGCCAGAGGATCTGTTATCCAGTGACACTTCCTTGGCTCCCAGCCTGGCAGGGCTGCTGTGACATGTCAGTGTTTCTAGGCTCTGAAGAAAAACTGTGCAGTGTTCAGAAATACCCCATTCCTGCCTCGTGAGGGTTAAAGCAAGGCTCCCATGCTGAGATGAACCGGGTGTACAGAACAGTGATGTGAATTTGCTGCTCAGCAGCAGAAAAATCATTCTCCCCGTTATTTTCCATCAGGAAAGCAGAAGCCTTTCACACAGAACTTGTTTTTATCAGCACTGATGAAATAAACAGTTACAAGCATGCAGGGCCGAGCCAAATCTCAGGGCAGGGTCCCCCGAGTGTCCTTCACACCCAACACCACCACCAGGATCCACCCACTGTGTGAGACAGAACAGCCACCACCAGAATGGTCTTAACTCTTTATTCCTGTTTTTTTTTCTTGTTTTTAAAGGACAACACATTCAGACAGCTTTAAATACAACATCCACGTGCAGCTTCCAAAGAAGGCAGCAGTGGGACAGCGTGTGCACTCCCGTCCATCCCTGCCGGCACCAGCCCAGCCCTGGCGTGGGACAACTCCTGAGAAAACAAAATCCACACGTTTAACACCTCACCAAGCATTCAAAGGTACAGAAGCGGGTCAGGACACGCTGAGCGCTGAACACAGGCACAGAAGGAGCCCCCAGTTCTCTCCAGAGGCCACAGCTCCCACCCTGGCCCTGCACAGAGAAGGGTCCCAGCCCCCCTGCCCCAGGGAGCTGGGGGGGAAGCCTGGAGCCACACAGGAACAGGCAAGAATGCAGATCAGTGCTGCAGGCTGGCCTGAGGCCACCTCATTTCCCCTGCAGCCCTCCCCGACCGCTCCTATAACCCTTTCCTGCCCATTTCCTTCCCGGCTGAGGCGGAGGAAACAGCAGTGGTGGCAGGGCTGAGGTGCCCCCACACGCCTTGCACAGAGCCCAGGGGCATGGGGAGATGGGGCCACGGCTGAGAGCAACTTGCACCCACTGCTGCCCCAGGGATGAGCTGAGTGCTGGATGTGCCAGGCAGGACAAGAGGAGAGACTGAGCCCACATCCCGTCCCCAGCTGCAGGTGCTTCAGGAAAACATCCCCCACCTGCCCTCCCTGCTGGCACCCACAGCTGCTGCCAGCTCCCTCCTGAGCTGCTGGGCTCCCATCTGTGCCACACATCACCCTGCGTGTGCCCAGGCACCCTCAGAGCACCTCTGAACTCACCTCTGAGCAACTGCTTCACTCATAAATATCCTTCTTATCTGCAATGTAATCTACAATCTCCTGTGGGCGCATCAGCTTCTCTGCATCTCCGTCAGGAATTTCAAATCCTGCAAGAAAGGGCACACACTTAGCCCAAAACCAATGGAAAAGAGAGCAAGGGCGAGGAAGGGATGGCTGGTGGCTCAGGGGACACGTAGGCGGGGGCTGCTGTGCTAGCCAGAGCTGTCACTGCACTGCCCAAAGTGACACTGCTTCCAGACAGCCCCCCAGACACCGGAGTGTGGCAGGGCTCAGCACCCTCTGCTCCCCTTTCCCCCTCCCCAGCTGGTGCCCATGGGGGGTGGGAGAGAATTCCTGCTTCCAAAGGGGCTGAGCTCCAGAGCAAAGGGCCATATTCCTGACTGCTGCAGGTGCCCAGCTCACTGGCGGCTCTGTGGGCTTTGCCCTGCTCCCAGGGCTGGCTCTGTGGGGTTTGCCCTGTTCTTTGGGGTCTGCCTTGCTCCCAGGCCTGGCCCTGTGGGGTTTGCCCTGCTCTCTGGGGTTCGCCCTGCTCTAGGGGCTAGCCCTGTGGGGTTTGCCCTGCTCTGTGGGGTTTGCCCTGCTCCCAGGCCTGGCCCTGTGGGGGTTGCCCTGCTCTGTGGGCTTTGCCCTGCTCCCAGAGCCGGCCCTGTGGGCTTTGCCCGGCTCTGTGCGTCTCTCCCCGCCCCATACGGCACAGGCCGGCGGTGCCGCCGCTCGCACGGCCCAGCAGCCCCTGGCGCCGTTACCGAACTCATCCTCCATGGCCATGATGATCTCCACTTGGTCCAGACTGTCCAGGCCCAGGTCCTTCATGAAGT
>NW_005054399.1:2293863-2294511 GCF_000277835.1 Geospiza fortis
GGGCCAGTATCGCCGCTCCCGGCCCGGGAACATCTCCACTGCGGGAGACTGCAGACCCTGTCTGGACTCTGTTCCTCTGTCACTGCACAGGAAAGTTCTGCCTCTTGTCCAGGTGGAACTTGCCATGCCTGTAGCCTCACCTCCTATTGCTGAGCACCACTGAGAAGTGCCCGGTCCATCTTCTTGGCACCCCCTTTAGATAATTACACACATTGATAAGGCCGCTCTCAGCTGTGTCTGCTCTAGAGGCTGACCAGCCCCAGCTCCCTCAGCCTTTCCTCGTCAGGGGGATGATCCAGTCCCTTCATCATTTCCACAGCCTCTGCTGGACTGGCCCTAGGAGCTCCGTGTCCCTGCTGTCCCGAGGAGCCCAGAGCTGGACACAGCTCTCCAGCAGTGCCTCACAGGGCTGAGCAGAGGGGAAGGATCCCCTCCCTGACCTGCTGGAAATGCTTTTCCCGGGGACACCATTGTCCTCCTTGGCCCCCAGGCCACACTGCTGCTCAGGACAGCTCGGTGTCCATGAGAGCCCCCAGGTCCTTGTCCGCAGCCCCCCGTGGAGCAGTGACAACAGACACGGGCTGGTTCAAGGCAGCACGTTTAATGGCACGGCAGGCGGCGCTGCCCGGCCCGTCAGGCGGCTCCCGG
>NW_005054399.1:2294635-2302746 GCF_000277835.1 Geospiza fortis
CTCCCTCGGTGTCCCACACGTCACCCTCCAGGTACCTGCGGGGACACGGGGGTCAGCAGGAGATGTGCAAAAACACCATGGCAGCGTCTGTGCAGTTAGCCCAGGGCTCAGTTAAAGATTAATAGCAACTGCAGGCAGCCTACGGTCCGGACTGTTCCTCCAGTGCAACTGGGAAGGGAGCAGGCCAGGGAAATCCTCTGGGACTCAGAACATACTTGAAAAAGGTGTACTCTTATAAAGTGGTTCTCTTAAAAAAAAACCCTGCAAGTGTCCAAGGCCAGGTTGGACAGGGCTTGGAACAACCTGGTCTAGTGGAAGGTGTCCCTGCCTTGGGCAGGATGTGGGACTGGATGGTCTTTAAGGTCCTTTCCAACCCAAACCATTCTGTGATTCCAGGACTGTTCAGTAACCAAGACCTTGGTCCACCACTATTCCCCCACATCCACCACATTTCCTATGTAAAGACACTGGAAGGCTGAGCCTGCTGATGCCTCAAAACACAGGACAGGAAGGAAAAGGCCATGTGCCTGCAGCCAGCTGCTCCACACAAACAAGCCTGGCAGCACGGGATGCTGCAGCCACAGGCAGAGCCAGGGGTACAGCCAAGGACCCCAGGGACACTGTCCCCAGTCCCTGGGGCACAAAGCCAGCCCCGAGGAGCCCAGGGACACTCCCCCAGTCCTGGGGGGACAAAGCCAGCCCCGTGGTGACGGTGACAGAGCTGCCAGGGCGAGGGGTCAGCGCACAGCCTGCAGTGGGAAGCGGGCAGGAAGCAGCCCACGCCCCCGGCCCCCAGCCCGGCACCGGACGCACGCAGGGCCGGATGCAGCCCCTTATCACGGGGAGATGGCCGCTGGATCCCTGCCAGAGCTCTCCCAAAGCCCCTGAGCAGCCAGCCCAGCCCCAGGACTCGCCTGCCTGCCGGGCCAGGGGGGAGGCAGGAGAACGTCACTGGCGCGCTCCGGCCCGTGCGCGGGTTGAAGGCCACCACGCGGAACGCTGGGCTTCCACAGGACTCGCTCTCTTTGCCATGAGGGTGGCTTAAAACAACAAACAGAAGGCCCTGACACAGAGAGGGAAAATACATCACTAAAAACAACAGCAGGAGGAGGAAAACCAAAGTAATTTTCCAAAAATTAAGTGCTAGACTCTCTCTAATCACAGCCCTATGAACAGTGATGCATTATTTTTTACTGAGGAAAACAGAAATGGTTTACTTTCCTTATCAAATTAGATAAAAGCAAAAGCAGCTGCTGGCTGATAAGGGCTGATGCAACACAGCAGAGTGATAGCTCAGTGACCCAAGGGATTTATGAATTTCTCTTCCTGTTTCAAAAAGCTAAACCTGCCATAGGATGAAGTGACACTTCAAAAAACAAAAGAAGTAAATTTTCTGGGTCACATTTTAATCCCTACAAGCTTAAAATATAACAAAAATTCCATGGAAAGCAGCACAACTGAAAACAGTAGCTCCCAGAACAGCCACAAACCAGCATGAAATATCCTGGGATGGATAATGTGAGGAAGACTCCAAAGAGTCTGACCCAAGGCACCATTATTGGACAAGACATTCTTGTCCCAAAAGGTTACACGCTCACTGAAAACAATCAAATCCTTGATAAACCACAAAAACCCATTGGGAATCACAGCACAGGCAGAAGCAAGTGGGGAAAGGTGATTACTATGAATGTTGGTTTCACACAGCCCATTCCCTCGGGCATGCATGTCCAGAGGAACCATTCACAGAGGGATTCTAATGCTGGCAGCACCCACGTGTGACATGGAAGAGGCTTGCCAAGCACCAGGCCTGGGCAACAGCACTTTTGCTTCCCACACACAGCACGCTGCAGCTTTGGAATGCACCAGGATGCATTGCTCCCACTTTACTAGCACCCTGCAGAAAGCCAGGAGTCAAGGCAGCCAGCGTAGGTTATTTATTCCTCCTGTAACCTGTTTACCCTTGAATTATTTGCAGTGTATTGAAACAGAGCTGATAGTTCAACCCTTCCTAGCAACTTCAATCCTTTATATTCCCATCCCAGTCAGTGCAGCCCAAGCATGAACTGTGAATTTTGTGTACGTACGGAGTCAGAATATGCTCGATGGCAGATGGAAGCTGGGTAGGAATAACCAACGTGCATCTTCCTCAGGAGCTGACCAGTTCTCAGATTCCTGCAGATGGTGAAAACACAAATTCTGACTCATTTCTAATCACAGTTACACCCCTGTGCAGGACATGGGTTTGGTTCCACATTAAGCAAACGAAGCCAATAGGCAGGAAGGGTGTAGTAAGGATGATACAAAAGCAGTGGAATTACAGCAATTCCCTGGCTGTCTGACTGTGGTGCCACACTGACCACTGCCCTCTGACAACCTCTTTTTCATGGTGGCTCAGCAGCCAGCCAGCACCCCTGTACAGCCCTGCAGCTGCTGAAACTGCCCCCAGCCCCTAAATTGTGTGTGGCAGAGAAACACTCACCAAACCACAACGCTGTTCCCTGCAGTGGTGCCCACCAAGGCCTCGCTCATCCCTTCTACCTCAGCAAAGGCTGTAACAGTTTCCTCAGGGGGCATCAGAGTCTGCCTGTCCTTGCTCCTGAAAGGAGACCAGCACATAGAAGAGCAGGTAAAACAAAAAGTGTGTGTTCTGGAAGAGGAACATGACCCTGCTCAACATCCGAGGTGTTTCCTCGTTTTTGTCCCACCCACCACACAGACACCACCCCAAAGCAGCACTCCCAAACTCACCCCCCTGTCTCTGAGAGAAAAACCATCTCCACTTGCTGCTCCTGCATGGTCCTGCTGCTGCTCACCAGCCTCCAGTCCTTTAGCCCAACAACTGCTTTTATATCCCCAGTTTTCACTAGGGAGTGCTTGAATGAGTCAGTCTCAGAAGAATAAAGCAAGAGCCTAAATCAAGAGACAAGCACACACCATGACAGGAGGAAGCCCCACTCAAATATGCAGTAGCATATAAAGATCAGTCTGTGTTCAATCAGCCTGCCAGCTCTGAGGTGAATAAACAGGTATTTACAGTTGATTTTTAGAAATCCCTTCCATATTTTCCAACTGTTAAAGCAACTGAGAAAGTACCACATTAGTAAAAAGATAATTTCAACCACTCCTCACAAGGAGCTGAGCTGCAACTACTCAGGGTGCAAAGCACTAGTAAGAAATAAATACAAAACCTTATTTCTCCAATCTCCAGCTCTCCCAGTGCTACACACACGAGGTTACAGGTGTCTGGCACAGGAACAATCTGGATTACAGGAATCTGGGACAACAAAAGAAGAATTCAGTGACACCCACAGTGTCCCTTTGACTTTATTCTCATTTTCTAGAGTTTTTCAAGTAAAATGATTTGGAGCAGGATTGATTTTCAGACCCCTCTCAAGAAGCACACTAAAATGAACAGCTGCACTCTCTGCTGACTGGTTGCCTAATTAAACAATCCCTGCTGATACAAGACACAAAACGTGTCTCGAGGAACTCTAAGGAGAAAAAGCACAAGTGAAGTGCAGCACCATTGTGTGCATGAGGTATTAAATTCCAGCAGGTAACCCCCAACCATACAAGCTCCAAGCTCCTTGTATCTCGGGAGCTAACACATGGGGCAAGGGAGCTGCCCTAACTCTGGCAGTGAGGAGTGTGTTCGTACCTCTCTGAGGTGCCAGGTGTGCACCCTGGCCCAGCAGGCGGGTGCCCGTGGCTGCCAGAGGGACACGGCGCTCTCGCAGGCGGTGACCACGCGCAGCTCCCTGCAGCCAGCTGCTGCCCACCACACCGCGCCCACGTCCACCGCGCCCGAGCACCAGGGCTCCTGCCAAACAAACACCGTGCTCTCCTCTGACACACAGCACTACTGCTGCGCTGCTGTTAAACCCCGTCTTGCACAGCTGCTGCTGCTGCTGCTGCCTCGGTAACAATTCCCTGCTGCTCTCCCACCTTTAGCTCTGACACAAACTGCAAGCTCTCTTCTCTGGGGCCATCCGGCAGCGCTGCAGTCAACTGCTCTGCTACATCTTTTATCTGCATGAACAAAGTAAAGAATAAAGATAATTCAACTTTGAAATTATATTCAGCACCTGCAAGAATGAGGCAGAATTGTTGCATGCTCTCTGTCACTCTCATGCAGGTAATGCATGCCACTGCTATGATCCATACAAAGAGAACTTTTCCCTGAAGTGAGACAGGACTCTGGAAAAAGGGATTTGCCCACAAAACCACTGGCTTAGTACCCTTCACAAAGATCCCAGCTTGTTACCTGATCAGGTGAAGCTCTGCAGGATTCCTGCTCTTTGTTCTCTGGCTGCTGATACTTCTCCAAGGACACAGTCTCATCAGATTTGTTCTCAGGATCTCTTTCAGCTGCTGGAGGCAATGCTGTACCTTGCTCCTCCTGGTTTCTGGCAGTCCCTGCAGCACAGCTGTCAGGGTGCAGTGGCACAGCAGGGTCTCTGCGTGCCACATCCCCCAGCACCAGGGCAGCTGCTCCTCTGGGGGAAGGTGGGGTCACTGGTAAGGCAGGTACAGAAGGTGTGTCAGGGAACACCTCAGTGTGCACTGAAGGTAAAACACCTGGGGTTGCACCCACAGCAGGGAAAACACACAAGGAAATCTCAGGCTCAGGGTGAGTGGGAGCCTCAGCTAGGACAGTCCCCGTGGGAGTAAACAGCAATTCATGGGTGGAAAGCTCCTTCTTGGAAGTCAGGCCTTCCATGCAAGGAAGTTCAGGCAATCCAGTTTTGGAAGGCAAAATTAAATTACTTCTGAGACTTTTTTCTTTTGGCTTCATTTGTGCATCTTGTGTGTCCTCTGGAGCCACACAATCCCCAGACACAAAATCCTCCAAGTCATTCACAGGGGAAGATTTCAATTTCTCCAGTTTCAGCACTCCAAATTCCTCATTTGGTAAGTGGAAGTCCCTGATGCCCAGCTTAGGGACCAGCCACTGGAGGCTGCGGAAGGAGAAGAGGGAGCCACGAGTGTCAGGGTCTGCAGCAGGGAGCCCAAGGGCAGCAGGACCCTGTGGACCCATGGGACTGCTGCATCCTCTGCTGCTGTCATCTAAACACAAGAATACAAGACAGAACATCACGTCATAAAATAACCAGCAACTTGCCTTTTCAGAATCTCTCATGAAGGGTGGCTTGGATTTTAAAAAACATCAAAACACCATGTCCATCTTAACACACAGAAGAGGCACTTTTCTGGAAAGACACTACACTCTGCAGTTACTCTGTACCTCTGGATAAAGCCCTGTACCTCTGGATAAAGCCTTTGGCTCAAAGACCACCACCAAAGCCTGACAGATATGCCTGAGTGCTCAGGCAGTTTGGTTCATTGGTTTTCTCCCTACACTTTCTCTTTTTACAATATTCACAGACCCTCAGAAAGGAGAGAATAATCATTAGCATGCAGACTCAGTTGGAGGAACAGACGGACAGTCATTTGCTGGCAAACCAGCCCTAGTGTTCACAGCCTTCACTCCAACAGCAAGGGCAGCTCAGTGAGTTCCCAGCCCTGCTCCTCCTCTGTTCATTCCCTGCACAAGTTTCTGGAATGGTTCAAGGAACATGGGCACCACAATAATCTATTTTTAAATAAATAAATCTCATTTTAAAAAGAATAATAGTTAACTCCTATTGTATTTTCTTGCATAAACAAGGCCGGGTGTGAACAGCAGGGCCTGCACTCACAGGGATGTTCCCTGCCGTGGGGAATGGGGCATTTTGGGGAGTTTATATGTGAGGAGTACCTGTTGAGCCTGCCGGGGGCCTGTGCCTGGCAGAGCAGCGCAGGGAGCGGCGCAGAGGGACACTGACCCCAGGCAGCTGCTCAGCTCCTCGCTGCCTCTTCACACGCTGCACTGGATGTTTATCTCCCTGACACACAGCAGCACTGGCTTCCACATCTCCCACACGGCTGGCAAAAGTGTTGCTCCCTGGGCTCAGGGACTCGCTGCTGTGGAGTGGATGTTGAACCTGCTCTAACAGAGCCTTATGGCATTTGCCTGGCACTTGGCTCCCACCCAGAGGAGGCTCACGACCCGCTGGCTGGGTAGCTCCAGTCACTCCTGGCCCTGCAGACCCCAGGGCTGCAGCACCAGACAATCTCCTCTCATCTGAGGATGACCTTTCAAGGTTAGCATCACAGTTTTCCTTTTCACTCTGGTTCTCATTTGACAGCACAGCACTGCTTTCATTGGCCATTGTGGGATCCTGACTCTCTATAAGCTCTTGTGACACTGGATGCGTGGGGGCTTTGCAGGCAGACTTTCTTCTTCCCTTCTGCTTCCTCTGGGATTGTCTCTGCTCTTGCCTTGTGCTAGTGATGCTTTTCTGAGAAATGGATTCAAGAGAAGTGCTGCTGTTGCTGGATGCAGGAAGGGATTTCTGAGAACTACTTGAGTTTGCTTGATCGTTTTCTGCCCCAAGAAAAGGGAAGGGCCCAACCCCTGGCTCCAAATCACCCTCAGCTTTCTCTTGCGAGGGCTGATTGGGGTTTGCATCTTTCTGCTTGCATTTACTCCGCTGGCCTTTCTTGCTCCTGCCCAGCTGGCTGAGGATGACAGCATCCAGGTCCACCTTCCTCTGGCAGTTGGACATGCGGCGAGTTGTCCGCACGTAGTACTCCACAGGGAAGAGCAGCCCTTCCACCACTGTGCAGGAGCTCAGCGTGCCCTCGGGAGCCACCACCTTGGCAGCAGGAGAGAGCCTTGACTCCATTTCAAGCTGTTGATTCTCCAGCAGTTCTTCAGCAGTGTCCAAAGCTTTATCTGCAGGACAGGGATTCAAGGTATTAGCGTCACTTTGATGTCCCTCATGGTTTTTGCTCTCCTCGGTTATGGTGTTATTTCTGCTGTCAGGCAATATTTCATTTTCTGACATTAAATCCAGGAGCCCACGTAATTCTCCCTGATCCTCACACAAACTCTGACCCTCTGGCTGTTTTATTCTACTGAGGGATTCTTCTCTGCCATCATCTCTGGGGTCAAGTAAAACAGAGTCTGCATGCTGTGAACATGGCTCATGTCCATCAGGTGTGGCCACAGCCCTTGAGGACTCAGGCTGCCAGATGTCCCTGCTGTCCCTCAGCACATGTGGGGACAGCTCAGGCTCTCCTGCAGTGACACTGCCACCAAACGCACCCTGTACAAGCCCTGATGCTGCATCAGGAGTGAAACTATTTCTTTCTCCCTGCACAAGCACTGCCCCAGGTGGCCTTTGAGCAGGTTCCTCAGTGTGTGACAGGCTGCTGTGCCTCAACACTGGTGACTGAAGCTCCTCTGCACTGCCAATTTGATTTTTCGTCATTTCACCAGTACTGATTAGATGCACATCATGCACTGATTCCCTTTCCTTTGATTCCAGAGCCTTCACCCGTCTCCGCAGCTTCATCATGCCTCGGGAGGTTTGGGGCTTTTTCTCCACAGGGCCAGGCCTGGTGGTCCCAGAGCACAGGTTTTCCTGGCTGGCCTGAAAGCTTTCTGCCCGGGAGCTGTGCTGTGGGCTAACCTCATCACTGGAGAATTCTGGAATGTGCTTAACTGTGACAGATGTTGTCTTCTCCATGCCAGCATCAGAACAGGTTTTAGTCTGTGACTGAGAGGGCCCATCTCTGTCAGCACTAGCAGATGTGTTATCTCTAGAACCTGGGGGAAAAAATGCCACACGTGTAAAGTACTCCTAAAATCCTGTCCAAGAAAAACATCACACGGTAAAATCAGGCTTTGTTATCAGGGAAAAATGGGGATCTTACAGTCAGGATTGGAGCACTGCAGACCTGGTGAGGAGGGAAGCAGAGCAGACGTTACTGCAGAGCACGGCTCAGCCCAGGGCAAGGGCAGTGCGGGAGCGTGAGGGCAGTGGATGTGGCCGCAGTGGCCGAGGGGACAGCGGGGCCCGGAGCGAGGGTCAGCAGGGCCGGGTGCAGGACGGTCCGTGGGGCAACAGTGGCCGCCGGGTCCCGGGTGCCCCCACAGCCCTGTCCTGGGGGACTGCCTGCGGGGGCAGGCACCCCGTTCTCCCGGCTCCCACCCCGTTCTCCCCGGCTCCTACCTGAGGCACCCCGTTCTCCCCGGCTCCCACCTGTGGGGCTCCGCTCCCGCC
>NW_005054399.1:2303337-2308295 GCF_000277835.1 Geospiza fortis
GTGCCCGCGGCACCCTGCGCTGCTCCCCGCAGCATCCCTGGCCTGGTACTAGCTGCCCGTGCTGCTTTCGTGCCCCGAGCAGCGCCGCCCTGCTCTGTGCCTAAGCCTGGTCTCTAATGCTCACTGGCATGACCAGCAGCACAAGTGGTCTCTCCAACCTCCTGCACTTTTGCTTTGTTGTCACTTTCCTTTTGACTGAAAGAATCGTCCCTAAAGTAAGGGAATCTTGCTGGAGTGCCCGGGCCTCGGCATGAGTGTGTGTAATAAGTGCCACCACAGGCGGCAAAGGGAGCGGGTTTAGCTGTGTGTCCTTCTGCAGACAATCGTTATGAACGACTGCATCATCCGCGGGGACCTGGCGAACGTGCGGGTGGGCCGGCACTGCGTGGTGAAGAGCCGCAGCGTCATCAGGCCGCCCTTCAAGAAGTTCAGCAAAGGGTAAGAGGCCCCTTCCTTTAGGGAGAGACCTGAAAAATCTGTCAGCTTGACTAATTCTTGTGTTCCGAGAACCCTGTTCCTTTTGCAGCAATTTGCAGAAATCATCTCTCAAACCTGCTTTTTCCTCAGATGCTGAGCTGTGCCTTGGGGGTTGGTGTTCCAGCCCTCTGTTGGATGGAAAGATAGATTAGAATAGCAAAGTGAAGAGCATGTTTCAGTTTCTGTGTGTTTATTCACAACATCTTCCTTCTCGTTTGGGCCATCCTTTAGGGAGGAGAAACCCAGAAACTGTTCTGTCTCCCTCAGCACCAGACCCACATCTGTTAATCCATCTAGGGATAGGAGACTCCGTGGGGTGATTCTGGATCTATCAGTGCCAGTTTGTTTGTTGGACACGTACAAATACTCTACTCTCCTGTTGCAGGGTGGCTTTCTTCCCTCTGCACATTGGTGACCATGTCTTCATAGAAGAGGACTGTGTTGTCAACGCGGCCCAGATCGGCTCCTATGTGCACATAGGCAAGAACTGTGTCATTGTGAGTGCCATTTCTGTATTTTCTGTGAACTCCTGCGTGCTGCTGAGGCCTTGTGACAGCAGCTGAGAGGTGTCTGCACCAGCTGGCTGGAGCAGCCTCACTGTCTCTGTGCTGTTCCTTCCTGCTCCTTGTCCTTCTCTGCAGGAAGCTGAGTTTTTAGGTTTACTTCTCTGAGGACAGCGTGTTCAGCTGCTGCTGGCTGCAAAATCCATCCCAAGTGTTGTCCCTGTGGCTAATGGGGTTGCCCAGGGGAGGCAGCCTGGCCACAGAGTACAAGTGGAATTGTGTTTCTGTGTAAATAAGACCAAATAGTCAAGGCTACTGTGTAGAGAAAGCCTTGCTGGTACTGCTTGACTGGAGTTTTTGGTGCCAATTTGAACATTGCAGTTGTACCTGTGCTAGCTGAAAGCAGGCAGACATTTTTCCTCAAAAAGAAAAGTTACTTTTGTTGGGAGGTCATTCAGTCAGGGTAAAGATTTATTCCTGTGATCTCTTATAAAGGATATGTTTTAAGCAATTAATCTTCCTGAAATTTAGATAACATATCAGTAATAATAAGAAAACCTCATGTTTATAGTGTTGTAAATATGAGTTTTTCCTGTTCTCTGTTTTAGGGACGTAGATGTGTTTTGAAAGACTGCTGCAAAATCTTAGACAACACAGTACTCCCTCCTGAAACTGTAGTTCCACCTTTCACTGTCTTCTCAGGCTGCCCAGGTATGCTCCCTCCATCTTCCCTTGCACAAAACTGCACGTAACATGGATGTTATTATTTTAAATGGGATTTCTATAACAAAGGTGCCCATTAGTATTTAGTACCTAAAAACAAAGTTACTGGGTACTTGCTGCACTGAAAAGCAGCACTTTTAACTTGTGAAACTCCCTGTTTTAGTGCATGTACACAGGTGGAACACGATGATTGATGGCCATGCTGTTCTTCTTCCAGGACTCTTCTCGGGGGAGCTCCCGGAATGCACCCAGGAGCTCATGATTGACGTTACCAAGAGCTATTACCAGAAGTTCTTGCCACTCACTCAGGTCTAGTAGCCCACAGGAGCGTTCTGGGGGTGGGCAGAGGGCTGCTGCTGCCCAGTGAGGCCAGACCCTGAGCCCCTGTGTGCCTGTGCCTCAGCTGGCCTGGCCAAGCAGTCCCTCGTGAAAGCTGCTGTGTCCTGTTCAAACTCTGTGTGCTCGTCCAGTGTACTCCATCCCACGTTGTCTGAGTTGTGCCTCTGAGTGTTCTGGAGCTGGGGAAGCTGAACGCCTGCCTTGGGGCAGCAGCTGGGAGTGAGGCAGGGCTGACACCTGCCTCAGCCTGTCTGCTCTGTTCTGTCCTAACCCAAAGCTAGGCTTAGGTTTGCTAGGCGCAGTCTCCATCCCAGCAGGGCTGTTCTGGGTGTGCTCTGGGCACTCTCCAGGGTTCATTAGACCTTTCCTTTGGCACAGTCCTTGCTGCCCGTGGGCCTGCATGCTGAGGTGCATGGCCTCTTCCTTTCTCCCTGGGATTCCCTCCAGGGTACATCATCCTGCTGTTGGCTTTAGGAGTTTTGGCTGACACTGACAGCTGTCTTTCTGTGCCTGACAGGATGTTCCTTAGCTTTTAGCTCCTGAAGCAGGCTGACCTCAGTCCTGTGCTCTCACCCCTCAGGGCTGGTGTTCTTGGGGTCAGTGCCACTTCCTGACTTAAAGAGCCAAAGGTCTTTGAAAAGAGGATTGCCATGTCACTCACAGAATTCAGTGCAGCAGAAAGTGGGTAATTAAAAGTGAGAGAATGCTGCAACTGTCCCCATTTATTACCCAGTGTCTGCCTTTGCAGAAAGCTCTTCTGTGCTTTTCTGCATTATGAAACTTAAGAATGACACTCAGACTTCTTAGAAAGAGTGAAGATTTCATTTTGGACATGTAGTAGAGCATGAATAGTTCTTGCTGAGAGCAGCTCTGAAAGTTGGAGGCATCTGATGCTTTGTACCTGAGTTCAGACAACTGGCTGCATACCAGTCTGCCTGCTCTGGTTGTGCTCTGTTAAAGCTTAGCCTAGTCCTGCTCTAGGTTTTAACCTGCATGTTGTAGTGTAGCAGCTGGGGGTTTAGGTGTGTGGTAGGTGTGTGGCTGTGATTGAGCAGCCCTGGAGCCTCAGCTGATCTATGTAGCAAATGCTGATACACCTTAGTAGCCAATAGCTGTGTGAGTACTAACGTGTGTAGTAGCTCCTGTGCATCCCGTGTAAAACCACTGACTGGTTTGTATTTTTACTGTACATAAATTAAAGCCTCTTCAGCTGTTCAAGTGACTTGTGACTCTTCAAACCAAACTAGATTGAGGTTCCTGCTGTGCCTGGGCTTGAGCCACAGTCCCTTGTTCTGTGACTGCTACAGGCTGTTCTGGTTGTCCTGTGCATTATAACGTGTAGTACAGGGTGAAATAGCTGCTTGCTCCCCCTGAGGGGCCCAAGAGGCCTCCTCTGTCGCAGGCTTGACAGGTTTGGGGCTTCTTGTGAGATTTCCTGCAAGTCAGGAGTTCAGAGCACTGCTTTGCTCCAGGGTGTCTCTGGCAGTGTCTGGCAGGAGTGGGGTGTCTGTGCTGTGTTGCTGTGTTGTCACCTCAAAGTTTCAACACCACATTGTGCATTTCACTGGGATCACTTGATCAGCAGCCACAGCAGCAGGGAGAGGAGTGGGAGAGGGGATGTGAGTTTGGGAGTGGGGGGGCAGCTGGAAAAGTCTGAGTGATGAATTTCCACAGCCCCTGAGAGCAGAGCTGTAGTGCATGAAGGGAATGGGACACTGCAATAACATGTTTCTTGGCCTGCTCTTCCTTCTAGCTGTCTGAGCTGACTCTTCTGCCTTAATTAAAACATCTTTTGTTGTCTTTGTTAAGGTGGCCTCTGGCAGGGCCTAAAACCAAGCCACCACTGAAGATCCCTAACACCCAGCATTGTTAACATTCCTTACACTGGCCACTTTCTCCTCCTGCCTCTGAAGTGTCCCTCTGACCTGGGCTCAGCTCTCCGCCTCTGCCAGTCTGGGAAGATGGAGTGTCAGTGTCCCAGCTCTGCAGGCAGCCTTCCATCCAGCGTGGTGCAGTAGAATGACGCAGGAGGCTGTAGCCTGAGGAGCTGCAGGAGTGGGGAAGCAGATCCTGCAGGGAGGGGAATGTTCTCTGTCAGGAATCTGTACAAACACTGAGCACTTCTAACCCCAAGTTGCTGTGTGGCTTCATTGATCGCTGTGTGCTTTGCTCGGCGTTGCTGACCAGGAGGGGCAGGGGGTGCTGCTGGATGTGAGGAGGTGCAGGGTCCCTGGGAGCACACCCTCCCTGCCTGTGCTGCTGGTGGCTCGGCCTGCCAGGGCTGTGTGGGGAGGTCTCTCAGGCACCAGGCCAGCGGGGACCGTGCCTGCTTTGTGGGGAGCAGAATCCCCCGGGATGATCCAACCCTTGAGCTGTGGCTGTGGTGACCTGCAGGGCTCCTGGCCCTGTCCGTGCACCGGGCTCCAGGACACCCTGGCACGGATGGGCTGTGCCTGTGGGTGAGGCTCGGCTGGGGCATCGGCTCAGCCTGCCGGGCAAAAGCACGGTGTATGCCAGCCACTGACGGTGTATGCTGGCCACTGACGGTGTATGCTGGCCACTAACATTGGTTCTCTGTTAGCCAGCGCTGAAAGAAACAGCTTCTGCTGATGGGGAAAGGAGGCAGACGATGTTCATTCCCTCAGCCATGGCACCGTGCATGTCAGGGAGCTGAGAGCAGGAGCCTGGGCTGAAGCTGCTGCTGCTGTGTGCTTGTGGGTCAGTTTGTCATTGGTGGTGGAGTTCAGGCAGTGGAGCATCCCACGGTCACCTCTCCCGGCAAGGGGACCCAGGAGCCAGCCCCGGGAGTGCCGGAGAGCCTGGCGTTGGGGGGACAGGGGGCAGCCCCTCAGAACTGCCGCACTGTCACCCGAGGGGCAGCAGCGTGGGGGGGTCCGTGTTATAAACACCGGCCCA
>NW_005054399.1:2309307-2315269 GCF_000277835.1 Geospiza fortis
CTCCCGCCGCAGGGTGAGGGGCCGGGGGGCGGGTGTCGGTGTCCCCGGGTACGGACTGTCCTTCCCTTCCCCGCGTCCTGCGGTACTGAGCTCCTCCTTGTCCCGCAACCCCCGCCCCCGTACTGACCCACCGTCCCCCGCAGTCGCTGCTGGAGCTGCACAAGCGGCGGAAGGCGCTGAGCGAGCCCGAGGTGCGGTACTACCTGCGGCAGACCATCCTGGGCTGCCAGTACCTGCACAGCCACCGCGTCATCCACCGCGACCTCAAGCTGGGCAACCTCTTCCTCAGCGATGACATGGAGGTGAAGATCGGTAAGTGGCAGAGACCCCAGCCCAGGGACCAGCCAGCCAGGGCATCTTGGTCATATCCCGTCTCCCTGTCCCTCCAGGTGACTTTGGCCTGGCCACCAAGGTAGAGTACGAGGGGGAGCGCAAGAAGACCCTGTGTGGGACGCCCAATTACATCGCCCCAGAGGTGCTGAGCAAGAAGGGGCATGGCTTGGAGGTGGACATCTGGTCCATTGGCTGCATCATGTGAGTCAAACTGCCTTTCAGAGGCCATGGGCATGGGCAATCCCTGTTCTGGTCTCCTTGGCCCCTCTGAGCTTCAGTGTGATCCAAAGCTCCAGGTCCCTGTCCCCACAGCGCTGAGTCCTGCTGCCAGGCAGCTCCCGACCTTCCCCAGCTGAAATTTCCCTGCAGGGTGCTCGATCCCAGCTTCCCTTTCCAGGGGACAGGATCCAGGCACAGTACACGTAGCTGTCAGTGTGTCTAATGCTAAGCGTGTTCCCTCTGCCAGGAAAGCCCCTGGGTGTGCTAAGGACATGGTTGCTCCTATGCACAATCTGAGTCTCTTTTGCAAAACTGACACCCTTTTGTCTGGGAATGCCCAGGTACACTCTGCTGGTGGGGAAACCGCCTTTTGAGACTTCTTGTCTAAAGGATACATACATCCGGATCAAGAAGAACGAGTACACCATTCCCAAGGTATGCTGCTTCCCATGGAGCGTCTGTTTGGCTCACAGTGGTGCTTGGTGAACCTCCTGCTGCAGCCTCTGTGTCTGCCACTCTGTGGGCTCTCCATAGCAGGGCAAGGGCTCTCATGCTGGGGTGGTGTGAGCCTTGTGGGGAGCCAGCAGCTCCCTGCCCCCAGTCCAGCAAAAATCTGAGCTGGGCTGTTGGTGTGTGGGGGTGAATGGACATGGGCAAGTCCATGAGGTCTGGGCAGGTTCCCAGCTCATCCCACTGCTGATGAGTTGGTGTTACTCCAGTCATTTGACCCCAGGCCTTGGGTGCTGTTAGGAGCCAGTTCTCTGTGCTAGCCAATTCAGCTTTCCCAGGCTTGTGTCCTGCTTGCCTGATGCAGCACTGGAGCTCTGCTCCAGGCAGAGCTTCCCTGGGCTGCAAACCCTGTTCATTTGTCACTAGTGCACGTTGTCCCTGACCCATCTCTAAACTCCACGTGTCCCTCAGCACATCAACCCTGTGGCTGCGAACCTCATCCAGAAGATGCTGAGGTCGGACCCTGCCATGCGCCCGACCATCGACGAGCTGCTGAACGACGAGTTCTTCACCTCGGGGTACCTGCCCAGCCGCCTGCCCACCAGCTGCCTCACCATCGCTCCCCGCTTCTCCCTGGCTCCCAGCAGCCTGGAGCTCGGCGGGCGGAAACCACTGACCGCGCTCAATAAAGGTAGGTGTGGGTGCCGGGGTGGGGCTGGGCACAGCCTGCCCGGCCTCCAGCAGCATCCACAACCTTCCGTGTGCCTCCCTCACATCATCTCCTGATCCTTATGGAAACTCAGAGTATTTGTGGTGAGGGGGCTCTCCCTGCTCTGCCCGGGATGAAGCAGTGCATTTGC
Source organism: Geospiza fortis (assembly GCF_000277835.1). Lineage (NCBI taxonomy): Eukaryota > Metazoa > Chordata > Aves > Passeriformes > Thraupidae > Geospiza > Geospiza fortis. The sequence continues at coordinate 2,311,170 of NW_005054399.1, forward strand.
TTCAGCTCTGTAAGGGGCTCAAACTGATGCCTGGGAAGTTCCATCAGAACACAAGGAAGACCTTCTCTCCTGTGCAGTGCCTGAGCACTGAACAGATTGCCTAGAGAGGGTGTGTGGAGTCTCCCTCACTGGAGATACTCCAGAATCCTCTGGACACATCCTGTGCTCTGGAGTTACCCTGCTCATGTCCCCCCGTGGTCCCTTCCTACATGAGCCATTCTGTGTGTCAGGTGTTGTCTGTACCTGGTGCCTTTGGAACCTCACCCTGGTCACGCCTCACAGTGTTGTCTCTCTGCCCAGGACTGGACAGCCCTGCCCAGGAGCCCTTGCCAGAGAAGGAGGAGGCGGCAGGGCTGCGGGAGGTGGGGGATGCTGTCAGCTGCCACCTGGCTGACATGTTGCAGCAGCTGACTGCAGTCAACGCAGCCAAGCCCTCAGAGCGAGTAGCAGTGAGGCAAGGTGAGCCTGGGGCAGCCCACGGGCCTCGTGGGGTGCACTGACTGTGGGAAATGTCTCCTAACAAGCTGCTTTCTTCCTGCAGAGGAAGCTGAGGACCCGGCCTGCATTCCCATCTTCTGGGTTAGCAAGTGGGTGGACTACTCGGATAAATATGGACTCGGTAAATACCATGGGTGGCAATGCTTCAGGCTTTCCTTGTGTCTGAGGGGGCTGGCAGAAGCCTGGGCTGGGACATTTCCTAGGCCTGGGTTTTTAACCACCTTATTCCACTGTGTGTGTCCAAGACCACTGCCAGGAATCTTACCAAATACCCTAGGAATCCAGAGCTGTGGTCACTAACCATCAGCCCTGGCCACTTTAATGTGGACAATGGTGTCTGTGCATGACCAAGCTCTTCCCAGCCTGCACAGGGATCATGGTGGCAGCAGAGGCTGGTTTTGAAGCAGCTGATGCAATAAGGGAGATGACAAGTCCAAAGGTGGAAAAGTGCCAGCCAGACCTCCCCAAAGAGCAGACCTGGCAGGGCCTTGGTGGGGTGGCTGTTAGGGAATCCCTGGGTGATAAAACATCTGCCTTGGTAGTTCCCACTGCTGGTGGTCCCCTGAGATTGGAGGTCTCATGGGGTTCCTTCTGGGCAGGTTACCAGCTCTGTGACAACAGCGTTGGGGTTCTCTTCAATGACTCCACTCGGCTCATCATGTACAACGATGGGGACAACCTGCAGTACATTGAGCAGAACAACACAGAGTCCTACTTCACTGTGAGGTCCTACCCCTCTGCCCTCAACAAGAAGGTCAGTCCTGGGGACAGGAGCCCTGGCTGGGGGGTGGTGAGACTCCTGCCACCCTTAGGCTTTGATGGCAGGGTGGGTTCCAGGCAGAAACATTTATTGGAGGCCACTGGCACTTTGCAGGCTTCCTCTAGCTGGTGACACATGGGCCCAAGGACAGACACTAGGAGCTCTAGCTGCTATGTGAGGCTCATTTATGAGCAGCTAAGTCCTCACAAGACGTCCATGTACAAAGTGTTCAGCAAAGCAAGTCTGATATGTCACAGTCAGAGTTAACTTTGAGGATTTCCACAAGATTTTGCTGTGACACCTCAAGCTCTGAAAGACGCAAGGAGGGTTTGGGACTGTGCTCCCCCTCCCCGTGCCTGGGGTCACCCTCAGCCCTCACAGCCCATCCCTTTTGCAGATAACACTACTGAAGTACTTCCGGAATTACATGAGTGAGCACTTGCTGAAGGCGGGGGCGAACATCACGCCACGGGAAGGGGACGAGCTGGCCCGACTGCCCTACCTGTGCACCTGGTTCCGGACCCGCAGCGCCATCATCCTGCACCTCAGCAACGGCACTGTGCAGATCAACTTCTTCCAGGTGAGGCTCTTTGCAGGGCCGTGGCTCTGGCTGCACATGGTGCTGTTTGGATGGTGGCGGGAGGGGATGACCTGAGCCAAGGCTGTGCCCGGGGAGCCCGGCACTGGGAGCTGTCTGTGCTGGTACCTAAAGCCCCCCGAACTCCCTCACTTGTGAAGGGCTGTGCTCTGGAGCAGCAGGCTGGCTGCTGCAGCCAGCTGTTGCCCTTTGCTGCACTCTGAAGGAATTTTGGAGGGACCTCATCACATGCTCTGGGTGCTGCTCATCGAGAGGAAATGCTGCCCCAAGGAGCACAGTGCTCAGTGAGCGTGTGTTCTCTCCCCCCAGGACCACACCAAGGTCATCCTGTGCCCTCTCATGGCTGCTGTGACATACATAGATGAGAAACGGGACTTCCGCACGTACAAGCTGAGCCTGATCGAGGAGCCTGGCTGCTGCCGGGAGCTGGCCAGCCGCCTGCGCTACGCCCGCACCATGGTGGAGAAGCTCCTCAGCTCCAAGTCTGGCTCGGGCCGGGTGAAATCTTCCTCCTAGACCTTGTTCTTGCTGGACTCGACATCGGTGCCAAACTGCCCAGCTGTGGAGGGAGAGGTCTGGCAGCTTCCCTCCCGTGACCCGGCTGGGTTCCCACTCCTGGGTATGGGCTCATTGCCCCGAGGAAGCCCTGCTGCTGTGGGAATGGTGTTGTTCACTGACTGGTGCCCAAAGGTTTCTTGCTTCCTGCTCCTAACAAAGTGTATTTTTAATTCCCTACCTAGTCTGTTTTTATAATTTCCCAAAGCCAAAAACCCAGCTCCAAACCAGCCCTCTTGTTTGAGGTGCCTGGGGCTGCTCTTGAGAGAGCAGAGCTGGCAGCGAGGTGTCTGTACATGGCTGTGCCCATGCTCTGGGCTTCGTTTCCTCTGGTAGAAGCTCAGGTAAGGTATTGAGCAAGCCCAGGGTGAGATTTGAGCAATCAGCCTTTTAATGCTGAAACTCCATGAAACCTCAACTTTTGTATATTTCATAACTTGAATAAAGATTGTTTAACAGCATCCAGGCTGTTTCACTTCCCTTTGCCTTGCTGAGAAAGGGGGCAGCACTGCTCTGGCTTCCCCTCTGAATGAGACATCCTCTTATCCTTGGCCTGGGCTTGCCTCTTCCTTGGCTCCATGACTAATTATGGCTAAAGAATCAGCACAAGTCCTCTCGGGCAGCAGGAGCCCAGTGCCCTGCCTGTGTTGTTCTCCCACCACTGCTCCCTGCCAGCAACTAGAGGTGCTCTTAGGCTAGTTTGTTTTTATAAGCAGGACAAGCTTTAGTTTTTGTTTTTTAATTTTTTTATAACATTCTGTAAAAATATATTCTGAAAAGAAATGTGGTACAAACCCTGTTACTTGTGTAACAAAATCCCACACCCCAGTACACAGAGGAATCAAACTATACAGAATTATTGTTGTTCCACAGAGGAGCTTTGCTGTGGGGCTCTCTGTGTCCATGGGCTCAGCTGGTGCTGGAGGCTGGCTCGAAGGGCCCACATGCCCGTGGGTATGCCATGAACCAGAGCACCCATGGGCTACCTGCCCTGGGCAGCAGGAGAGGCTGGGGGAGCTGCAGGCATAGGCCTGTCTTTGAGAGAAGGATCCTGGGAGCAAAGAACTCCCTCCTTTGTGCCCAGAGACAACTGCTCCTGGACTGCTGTGCCACCAGGCCTGGCACAGGTACAGGCTGCTGGGGCCCCTAAGGGAGAGAGCTGCTCTGAGCCCAGCTGAGATTCACACCTCCATGGCGGGGCTGTGCCCCCACAGCCCAGTGCCACTGGCAGGTCCCTGCCCCAGGGTGGCTGCTGGGCCTGGCCTGGCCAGCACAGCCCTGCTGTGGCTGAGGGGCAGCTCCGGTGTCAGGACTGGGGGCCTGCTCCTGGGCACAGCTCAAGGACCTGCATCCCCTGGCACAGGAGAGAACCCAAGGCACAAATCTTTCTGTCCCTGGTGGATGTCCCCCAGCGCCATTGGCAGCCTGAGGGCGTCACTGCGCCAGGGCCCCACTGTGAAAACACAACGTGTTTTCCTCTTTCTTCTCTAAGCACTGTGTCCACCTGAGATGTCTTTGTTTTCAGACCCAAATGCTTTCACATCTGTCTGACTGTGAGTTTGACTCAAACACTGAGTCTGACTGCGTGTGCTGGCAGTGTTGGTTGCCCAGAGGGTCCCCCAGGTGAGAGCACGGTGCTGCCTGGTGCCCAGCCCGCTGAGCCCTCGCCTGGCTGGCAGCAGGACACAG
>NW_005054399.1:2315508-2319255 GCF_000277835.1 Geospiza fortis
AAGGTGCGCTCATGGGCGCAGGCCCGCATGGCCCCGTGCGTGTGCAGCAGCAGCCGCGGGAAGCGGGAGGTGAAGTACTCCACGAAGCCCTCAGGGACGGAGCCCAGGGCCACCCGCACATCAGCCGGCAGCTCGTGGTAGTGGTGCTTCTGCAGGAGAGAGGGTGACGTGAGAGAGGACGGGGACAGTGGGGTGGCAGGGCCACGGGGCAGCTGGGTGGCTGTACCTTGTTCCTCATGGCCCGCAGCAGGTCACGCACTGACCCCCCCTTGTAGGTGCGGAACTTCCTCAGGTCTGGAGACAGCAGGAGAGACACGGAGTGAGGGGGGACACAGCAGGGTGGGGGCTGCCACAGCCCCTGTAGCGCCAGCCCCAGCCCTGCTGCGCTGTGGCCTCCCAAGGAAGGGCTGCCACCTTTACCTGCCCCGCTTTTTGGTTCCTGGGCACAAGCAGCTGCCTGCTGGCCAGTAAAAGCACCAGCCCTTGGAGCCCCAGTCCCAAACTGCTTCACTGGACCCAGTGATGAGCCTGGCCCCTCCATGCTCACCCATCTGAAGCGGGAGGGAGATGTGCATCCTCCAGTTGGTCCGCACCACCGCCCGTCCCCCTGATTCCAGGGCTGAGACGATGGGCCCCTCGGCTGGCTCCTTCTCCACACGGTCACTGACGTCCTATGCGCCCAAGAGGTGAGTATGGCACTGCCCCTGCTCTGCACGAGGTGGGACAGAGAGCCAGGGACCCCCCACCCCTCCTAAGAGTAGCTCACAAGGAGCATGTTGACCTAAATGCAGCAGTTTCAAGCACGTTTTTCAGTGCACACCTGCGTTCACTGTTGGTGGGACAGCACAGGCTCACCTGGAAGAACTGCAGCTGCTTCTCCTGACTCCAGAAAAAGGGATGCACAAGGACCACAGGGGCCGAGGGCCGGCGCTGGGGCTCGGAGCTGATCATCGCCACAATCAGCTCCCTCGCAACGAGTTTGTCTGGGGGTGAAGCAGAACAGCAGCGAGCTCGCCCCTGCGCCAGGAGAGGGAGCTGCCCTCAGGCCGGAGCCTCCCGCGGTGCGGGGCCATGGGGACGGGTCTCACCGTGAGCCTCCTCCTGCAGGCAGCTCAGCTGGTAGCAACCCGCCAGGATGTTGGCCTGGCGCCGCAGGCTGTCCCCAAAGGGGTGCTGGCCCCCCGACACCACGTAATAGAAGATGCACCCGGCTGAGAAGATGTCCACAGCACTGGTCTGCAAAACACGGGGGCACGTGGGACCCTCAGGCAAAGGGCGAGGAAACCTTTACCTGCCACTTTTCTGTCCTTTCATGTGGCCAATTGGCCCTTGGCTGCAGAGCTGCTGGAAAATGCACTGCATGGGGCTCCTGCTCTGCTACCTGTGCTCAGGGAGCCCCATCTCCCCAGGTCACCAACAGAGAAAGGGTTTCCAGAGGCACAGCCAGAACTCAGGACTCCACAGCCCAATGGACACGCAGGGGCTGCTGGTGTCCCACCAGCAGGTAAACAGACACCAGTATGAGCCCCAGCACTGCCCTGCCCAGGATCAGTGCAGCAGCTGCTTCCAGTGGGAATGAGATCCCCAGTTCTGAAGAGAGGAGAAGCATGACCTTGGCAGTATCTCACAGCCCCTCCAACCTCCCCACCCCAAATTTCTGAGGACTAATGGAGCCTAATGAGACACCTGTGCAGAACACAGCTGGGCACTGTCCCACAAGGGCAGGGGCACGGGGACAGCTCTAGCAAGGAGCACAGTGCCTGTGTCTGGGCTGGCTCTGGCTCATGGAGCTCTCATCTTAATTGTGCACCCCAGCAATGTGACCTGGGGACACCACCACCATGGGGGACACTGCCACAATGGGCCCAAGGAGCACCCGGGGCAGGGGTGGCCACGGCTCACTGACAGGGTTCTCCTTCGGGGCCTCCTGCAGCACCTCGGGCGCGATCCAGCCCTCAGTGCCGGGGATCCCGGAGCGGAGGCTGAAGCTCTGCCGGCCCCCCTGAAGCTTCTTGCAAAGGCCGAAGTCGGAGATGACGGCGCGGATCTGCCCGTGGCAGTTCGGGACAGAGATGAGGATGTTACAGGGCTTCAGGTCACGGTGCACTGCAAGTGAGAGGCTGTGGTGTCAACTGGCAGGGCTGGAGCAAACAGGGCTCTGCCACAGCCCCATGTGCTGCTGACCCCCACAGCCACTGCTCAAACCCAGCAGCATCTGCTGAGGAGGGGCTGCAGAGGGGACTGCTGGCCCTTACCGATGCTGAGGGAGTGCAGGTGGGCCAGCCCCGACATGGTCTGACGCAGCACGGACACCGGGTCCAGCCCACGGCGCTCGAAGCTGGGGCTCTCCACGTACTGCAACCACACAGGAGGAGAGGAACTAAGCCTGGTTTACTGGGCAAAGGCAAGCTGGCTGGAGAGACAGCCACCCCAGCGTGATGGGGGCGATGGAAAGGAGCCCCTGTAGAGGCAGTTTGTGCCCAAGGCTGGTGTCTGCAGGGCTCCCAGGCCCGGCTCACCTCCTGCAGCGTGGCGGAGCACAGCTCGATGGCGATGTAGTGGAACTGCCGGTCCCGCTCCGTGCAGAAGTAGCGCACCACGTGCGGATGCTCGTCGGACTCCCGCAGCAGCCGCACCTCGCGGTCCAGCAGGTGCACACACTCGGGCAGGAGGCGCTTCACGGCCACACTGCGGCCCTCGAACTGCCCCCTGTGCACAGAGTGCCCGTGTGCCCATGTGCAGCAGGGCCTGGCTCACACACAGGGTCCCCAGCATGCTGTACCCACACTGCTGCACCCCAAAGCCTTGTCACATCACCGACAGCAATCTTCCCAGTGTAAGCTGGGAAATGGAGGGTCTCAATTTCGTAGGAAAATGACATCCCTCACTTTTTCTGTGTTCAGTGCTGGAAAAGGGCCTGAGCTAGAGCCTAGGAACCGTGTGAGGGGCCAGAGCAGGTGCAGGCAGGCAGGGAGGGGGTGCAAGGGGGACCTGCCCCGTGTACCCAGTGCCTCGTCAATGAGGGCCACAAACCCAGCTCCAGGATGGGTGGGATGAGGACCAGAAGAAGGTGAAGTGGATGAGCTCTCAAAAGTCCCTGAACCAGTGGCCACCACCCTGAGCTGCCTTGTCGCTATCCCTGTGGCTCCCAGGGAGAAAGGGAGCAGAGTGTGGGCAGGCACCCAGTGTCACCCACCTGAAGACAAAGGTTCCTCCAGCTCCATGGCCCAGCACATCTTTGGGGTTAAAAGAAACTTTCCCAACTACAACCAGGTCTGGTTCTGCATCTGCAATGGAGAGAAGACAGCTGTCTTCCAGCCTCCAAGCATTAGTTTTGTATGGAGGACACCTGTTTCTCTATTCATCTGGCCATTTCTTGGGCCCTACTCTTATGTAGCCCATGCTTATCCAGCAGCAGATCTGGCATCTCCTCCCATCCCAGGTGGGCTGCAGCCCTCTCATCTGTGGGCATCCCTGCAGCTGCTCTGGGTGCTGGCATCTCTGGACACCAGCCCCCACAGCCTGCCCATTCCCCCTGCACCCACCTTCAGCAGCCACTGGGACAGCTGGCTCTGGGCTGACTGTCCCGTTAGCCGGGTCCTTCAGGCAGGCAGAGGGGCTGGAGCTCTGTGAGAGCTCTGAGGCACTTCCCTGGCTCAGCTCCAGCTCCCCGGGCTCCTCAGGGATGCCCTCCCTGGAGACTCGGCCCAAGAGCAGCATCTCCTGCTGCTGCTGCAGGAGCTGTAT
>NW_005054399.1:2319507-2324471 GCF_000277835.1 Geospiza fortis
CGCGGGGTCGGGCTGGAGCTGCCCCTCGCTGCGGACAGCTGGCTCCTCGGGGCTGCTCGGGGCCAGGAACTGCAACACACACCCAGGGCTGGCTGAGGCACAGACCGCAGGGCACTTGGCTTTGGGACTTCCTTCCTGTCCTGTCCCATGCTGGGCACCCACTGTCCACCGCAAGCAGCACAGACCCCTCAGTGACCCAGCACCCTTCACCACTCACATCGTCGAACACAGTCCTGCTGGGAGGAGCCCTGGGGATGATGGTTTCCGTGGTTTTCCTCAGGTTCTCTGGGAAGGCTCGCAGCATCGTGGTGTGGACCAAAGGAGGCAGCTCATGGTGCCCTGTGGCAGGAGGGGAACAGAGACAACCCTCAGTTCACCTCTTGGTTTCAGCATCCATCCTTTGCCAGCAGCCCTGGCTCTCCTGGAGTAGTGGGTTGCTTCTCATGGGACCCCCAGCATGGGTAACTGTGAGCCCTGCTTCAAAGGGTCCATGCTCACCCCTGCACGGGGTGTCTGGCAGTCACTCTTGGGGAGAGGACAAGGATGGGCTGAAAGGAGTCCCAAGGGGGAGGGGACACAAGGAGGGGCTGAAAGGAGTCCCAAGCCAGCATTACCCCAGCCCAAGGTGACTCAGCCTAAATCCCATTCACCCCACTGGGCAGAGCAGGTCAGCCCATTGCCCCTAAAGCACAGCAGCAGCTCGAGGTGTTCCCTGCCAGGCACCGTCTGGGAGCCAGGACATGGGTGAGTCTGTGCCTACCACTGCTCCGCACCTATGAGGAGCCACTGGTTGGGAGGTGAGGCGATGCTGCCCTGTGGGTACTTGACGTCCGTGCTGGGCGTGATCTCGCACTCCCCGGACTCCCTCATGGTCACCTCGTCCGTGGTGGGGCCGTCGATCCTGGCCAGCGTGATGCCCTGGGGCTGGGGATGTGGCAGCTCATGGGGCACCAGGCGGCCGGATGCGCCGTGGTGGCTCCAGCAGGGCAGAGGGGACACTCACCACCAGCGCCACACTGCCGTGCACCAGGGAGGTCACAGCATAGAAACTGGCGGCGTGCTTCCCCACGTAGAGCGCCGGCCTGCAGGGCAAGGACAAGCATCACCTTCCATCTGCCACGGACCAGGGTGGCCAAGCACGGGGAGCACAAATGCCACTGGCTGCCACCGCCCAGGAACCACCTACAGCAGCTGGGTCTTGGTGGCAGCGAAGTCCTTGACGGACTGGTAGCTCCACTTGAGGACGTGGATGTCCTGTGACTGGAAGGTCAGATAGCGCAGGGTCTCCATGGCCAGGTTGACGTGGGGCAGGCGGCGCAGGCTGTCCTGGTGCCACAGGTAGATGCCAACCACAGGTGAGCCGTAGTTCTGTGCCCACAGGACCTCCCCGCTCTCCTTGTCCAGGGTCACCACCAGCCCGTCCCCGCTTGAGGCCAAGTGTGCCATTTCTGCAGAGAGCCAGAGGCATGAGGGATGCAGCACTTCGGCTGTGTCTCCTCTGGTCACCCTCAGTTCTGCCACTGGCCCTGGGCTGCTGCCTGTTCTCCCCAGCAATGGGCACAGCTGAGACCTGCTGGCCCTGGCACTGTCACCCCAGGCCCCTGCACGGCCAGAGTCCTGCTGCTGTGGGCACTGGGGAGCTGTGTGCCATGACTGCCACGGCTCCTGCGGCTGCTGCAGTTGCACTCACTGTAGTGGTAGGACTCCTCACAGAGCGGGGCCGAGTACTCAGAGAAGGTGGCATTCCAGCGCAGCTCCCGTGACTTGGTGTCATACATGGTGATGACATACTCTGGGGACAGGAGCAGGGCACGAGGTCACCTCCAGTGCCCCATTCCTGGCACCAGGCGGTCGATGGGGGCACTTACGGGTCCGTCCGATGTAGAGCAAGGGGCTGGATGGGCACAGACCATCCCAGGCCTCTGTTGAGAGGGTGGTCTGCTTCTCCCCTGACTTGGGGTCCACAATGAACCAGCTGTCCTGCTTCTTCCCTGAGAGGAAAATGCCTTCTTTGTAAGCCCCCGCAGCCCCCTGTCCCCAGGAGCTCTCTGTGAGCCCTGCCTGTGGCCCTGCACAGCTCCTGGAGCCCGGGCAGCGCTGTCCTGCACACCCCAGCACTCCGTACCGGTGTAGAGCACCCCGTCTGAGCCGCGGCACGGCGAGGACTGCACCAGCTCCGGGATGGTGAACGGCAGCTTCTGCAACACAGGGGCAGGGCAGGGTCACCTCTGCAGCCCAGGGCACCCCACGGGCTCACAGCATGCCCACAGCACCACAGCCCTACCGACCATCAAGCCTTCTTTGTTCTTTCCTCCCAGGATATACAGGCTGCCATCATTGGGGTCTGGAAGGAATGCTGGCCTGGGAAGCACAAGAGAAGGATAAAACGTGAGCCACCTCCTGCCCTAGGCGCCTCCAAGGACACAGAATGGCTACACTGCAGAATCCCCTCTAGCAGTTTGCTCCGGGGTGAGTCCCTGCAGGACTTGACCTTTCCTGGGCACCTGCAGCACTGGATTTGGCAGGAGATAAATCCCACTCTGGTCAGTCCTGGGACTTCCCACAGCCACACAGTGTGCATCCACCAGGCCGGTGGATGCCCTGCCTGTCTCAAGGAGCTCTTGCTGCCCCGCCTGCCCCTGAGCTTTCAGGGGGATTTCCCTCTATTTCTCTCCATGCTGGTGTGTGCAGTTGAGCTGAGAGCTCCTTGGCTGTGCAGCAGGTGCCAGCTCCTCCTCATCACCATGTGCCAGCACCAGGAACAGGGTAAGGTGATGCCACGGCATGGGCTGGGCATTTCATTTCTCTGTGGTTCCCCTTTCCTGCTGTTGCTCCATCAGTTATCAGGGAGTCTCCTGCACTGCCCAGTGGGGGTGACACTCACTCTGCCACATAGACCGGCACCTGCAGAATGGGATCTGAAACAGAGAGTGAGAGGCCACATCAGCAGCGCTCCTGTGAGTGGGACAGCACAACAGCACTGTTTACCCAGCGTGGCACTGTCACCCAGCCCAGCCACGCAGCCTGTTTGCCTTTCAGAGCCAAAAGAGACACCAATGGCAGATGTTCATCCATGCCTGGGGCCGGGGCTGGCAGTGCACCCCAGGCTGGAGGCACTGGCAGCCCAGAGCCCATCCAGCAAGAGCCAGGCCACGGGAGCATTCCCAAACCCCAAATATGCTCCAGGAGCTAGGCTGTAAGCAAATGCCCCCCAGTCACTACTCACCATCCTTCAGGGTCCACTTGATGTCCCCTGTGCTCTTGCTGACGGCATGGAGGTTCCCATCCAGTGTGGAGATGAAGAGCAGCGTTTCTGGGACAGTCACAGCACCGCCTTTGAGGCTCTAGGACAGACACACCATCCTCAAGAGATCAGCCAGAGTTGGGAACAATCCCCCAGCCCAGCTCCTCTGCGCAGCTCAGCTCCTGGGGCAGCTGCACCCTCAGTGACCGGCACCACCCGCACCTACAGCCCCTGGCTCCCCTGGCTCACATCCCACCAGAGCCATCCTGGGGCTGGGGCAGCCTTCCCTCTCCCTCCTCTCCCTGGAACAAGTTTTCCCACAGGTGGGATGAACAGCAGTGTGGCTGTTCTCAGTCACAACCCTGGATGCCTTTCTAAAGGTGACAAGAACAGCTCCTTCCAGAAACAAACGAGTCTGGTGACTTTTCATGCCAGAGAAGTGATGATTGCTTGCCTGGGCCTTCAGAGCTGCAGGTTTCAGCTGCCTGACATTGAGGAAGTAATTGTAAATTCACCTGGGAAGAGGAGCTGCTGCTTCCACATATGGCGTCTGCATAGCGAGTGCCAGCTCAGCCAGCACCACATATGCCAGCCTCGCCCTGTCAGCAAACAGGGATGGGCAAACAGCACGGGACACACACGGCTCTGGCAGTCCCCAGTGCCAGGATGTGGCAGCAGCACCTGAGCCCCTGGATGGCCACAGATTAGTGTGAGAGGCACAAGGACAGCCCTGGAGCCCAGCCCCTCAGTAGTCCCCTCGCTCTCTGGGAGCCAGAGCTGGCAGAGCCTGTCCTGGGGGCCTGTTCTGGCTGTTCTGGCTGTGGAGCAGGGACCAGCCAGCAGCCTGTGCCCAGCCAGGACCTGCATGCGGCTCTGAGACTGTTTGCAGAGGAGAACCTGTCAGTACAAGAGTGGCTGTGGCACGGCAGGGCCAGGAGACTCCTTCAGCTGCAACAAAGCACAGGAGCACACACAACCTCCCTCACAATGCACCTCATATCAGCCTCTGCACCTCCAGCCCAGTTCTTTTATTTGCACTTCTTTTTGCTTCATTTTCAGGTGAGGTCAGAGTGAGTTTCCCTGCTCTGGCTTTGCCCAGAGGACACGGCAGGGGACTGCTCCCCACCATGGCTCCTCCAGCCCCCATGGCCATGCAGGAGGGATTGCTGCTGGCTGGGGATGTGCCAGGCTGGCAGACACAGGGCTCCTGCCGTGTGCTCTTCCCACCTGCCCGGGGGAAACTGAGACCGCCAGGCCCCCCCAGCCATCAGGGCTCTCTGCTCCCTTCCCCCTGAAGCGCTGGGGTTTTTCCATCCCTTCTGCAAGTGTTCTGTGGGCAGGGCACTCGGGTAAAAGGCCAGGCTGCCTGCCCTGCTCCCCATAAACCCCCCCCGGGCAGAACTGGGAGCGCTGGATGCCTGGTCCCAGCCCCAGCCCACAAGTGTGGCTGTTCCCACGGGCTGTCCCAGGAGCTTTCCCGAGGTTCCACCACAGCACTCTGGACTCGGCAGTGATGCTGCTGGGGTCGAGCTCAGCCGTGAGCTCGGGGCACACTCGCTCCCTCAAGGATGGATAGCGAGGGACGGCCAAGCATAGACAGAAACTCGGTGCCAGCATCCCCTGCTTCCCCTAGTGAAGCAGCTCCAGCCGTGTAATCCAGAGCCACCCTGGCACGCAGCCTATCCACTTGAACCGCCACCAGCGGCCGGAGCCGGATCCG
>NW_005054399.1:2325582-2336519 GCF_000277835.1 Geospiza fortis
TCAGCACGGCAATCCCGAGGGTGCCACACGCCCAGCACTGGGGCTGCTCCGAGCACCCGCTTGGGGCTGTTCTATGGGAGTGGGACCGTGACACCGCAGCCGGGCCGTGCCAGGCCAGCAGGACCGGCCCAGCTCGGTGCAAAAGCAGATTAAAGCCCGGCTCTGGGCAGGGAGGTAGAGACCATCCCGTAATTCACGGCCTGTGTGTGTGCAGTGGCACAGGGCAGCAGAACCCAAATCCTCACCATGGGAGATGGGCACCACGGCTTTGACGCGTCACCAGGTGTGGGGTCCCCTGAACTTCGGCCTGTGTCCATCTTCCTGCAAAGAAACTCACTACAAACCCTTTGCTCACAGTTGTTCATGCAGGAGGAAGCAGCTCAGTACATACAGAATATTGAAACACTCAAACACAGAAATACTTAATTATCAAACTTTAATTCATAAGACTAATCTTACAGAATAAAACACCAAGATAACCAGTCAAGGTTACACTTAAAAAAATCCAGCAGTGCAAATCTAAGACTAAATATTTGTCATCTCCCTCCCCCCAAAATAGGCAATAGATTATTTAAAAATACCATAATACATGGTACTCACATATTCCATTTAAAATAAATCTGCAGTGAACACAAATATCTAAGTTGTTTTTTTAAATATAAAACCAAAGAATTAATCGCTTTGAGTATGGATAAGACAGAGTGAACTTCCATGAGCTACCAAGACAAATCCTTGGCTAGAAGGTAAAATGGCCACGTTTCATACCAGCCTTGCTAGGGCTCTCCTGGTCCCCTCCAGTGACAAGGACACTCACTAACAAAACAAGATGCCAGCGGCCTCATCCTAACAGGTGGGGAGAGGTGCTGGACAGAACTGAGGGTGAAAACGGCTCCACTGGAAAAACCAAGTCACAAAGGAAGAAAAGTAAACCAAGGGGAGTCTGGAAACAAGCCCTGCAAGGACGGGAGCAGGGAGGGAGTGCCCGAGGCAGCGGCACTGGTGGGGTCAGGACCGTGGCTGTGGGCAGGGGGCAGAGCAGACCCCACCGTGGCACCTGGGCATGCAGCAGCAGGGAATTGTTTCTCTTTGGCCCTTAGAGCACGGAGCAGTGGGCACCAGCCAGCAGGTGCAAGCTGGGCAGGGTGTGTGTGGCACCAGCACAGTGTGGTGGTGGTGAGTTTATCTCCTTTGAATCCAGATCACTCTCTTCCATCACCAGAATACCCTGAGTGTAGTTACACATTCCTCCGCAAAGTCATTACTGGAAATTAATAATTTACTTTCAACTTGGTATGAAACCATGCGAGTAACACAAGCTCTTAATGCAAGACAGTCTCTGTTCAAATCCCAACCAGGCTGAGCAACAACACTTCTGCATTCCCAAGGAAGCAGTGATCCTGGGACTGCTTACACTTGGGATGCACACACAGAGGAAAGGATACTGAACTTGGGACAAGCAGAGGAGGAGAAACCTGCAGTGCTGGGCACGGAGAGAGGAAGGGATGGCACACAGGTGAGCTGTGATACCCAGTGTCATGGAACAAGGTAGGGAAGGAGCTGGGGGACTGGCAGGAGGAATCCCAAGACAGCAACAAGGAGGGGACACTGCCTGGGCTCTGGGAGCAGCCAACAGCAAACGCCAGCTGTGTCCTGCAGGGACCTGCATTTGCCTCACCAATACTTTAACCTGCAATTAGCAAGCCCAGAAAACACTCAGTGCAACCTCATACGGAGTGGCACCCAGGGTGCTCCCGGGGAATCACACCTACACACAGCAGGAAGCAGTCGCTGCTGGGAGCACCCTGGTAAATTGTGATTTAACAGAAATACACGTCTGTGCAGCTGGTACTGGTAACTGCCCACAGAATGAATGCCAGATCTCAGAACCACCTTTATCACCAACTCCAAGTTCTGAGCGTACTCACAATTTACTCACACACTGTGTCTCCTTGAGGACCAAACTCCTCCCTGGGATCACTGGTTATGCTGAGCCTGCCTAGGGATGGTCACAGTGACCACAGAGCAAAATTCAAAGCTGAGAGAGAGGCAGGCAATGGCTAAGAGGCAACTGTGGCACTATCCCACTAAAAAGAGGGTGTTTCTTAATGTCAGTAACTGCCTTGGAAAAACTGGTGTATGCCAGAACATACACAACTCCACATTACCAAAGAGAAAGGATCTTAAAAGCAGCGCTGCTAATATCAACTAGAATACTCATTTCAAAGAGGTCCCAAGAAACCTGGGATATTGAGCCAACAAACACCAACTGAAGCATTTATAAGTCACTTTCCTGTATTTTAATTCAAATTTTACACATAGAACAAAAAATGAGACAATTACATTTTTCCAATCAAATCCAACCTGCAAGGAAGCACCTAAACAGGATCACATTTTCTTACTGTATAGTATTTTCTTCGTGTTTTAAATCTGTATGTAACCAAGGGGTTTGTGCTGAGTCTCCTTTGAGCTGCTGGGCTGTGGGTGGCCCAGGACAGGGCAGCTGTGCCCCTGGCACGGGGTGTGACACTGCCCTGTGCCCCAGCAGTGGTCAGTGACTGTTCCCACTCGCCCCAGAGTTACTCACCCGGTCGCTGCGTCCTGCACAGAAGCCACAGGAGCTGGGGAGGAGCTGGAACTCGGGCACCAGGGCACCACAACTGCTCCTGCCCTCCCCAGGAGCAAGGGGGTGAAGGAACAGGAAAGGAAACGGAACACAAACAGATGCACAGACAGGTCTGAGCACGTTGAGGAACAAATGGGAGCTGATCATCACAGAACCAGCAAGGTGGCAAGTGCCAGTGTGGCCCCAGGTGACAGAAAGAGCCAGTGTCACCCCTTTGCTTTATCCCGCAGTCCCCACACCTTCCACCAGGCAACAAATTGTTAATTTCAGCCTTAACACCAGGACTGACAGCTAGGAAATCACAAGTGTGATGGCTGTGTTTCACCCATGACATTGCCACCAGTAAAGGCAGCCCAGCTCCTCTCTGCCCCCACTGCTCCAGGGGACTGCCAAGGGAGCTGACACAACTCTCCTGGCCCAGCCACGCGTGTCAGGACACACTGCTGCTGGCTTGTACACAGACAGGAAATACCCCAAGCTACAGGAGTAACAAGAACATCACTAGTTTTTATGTAGGATATGAAACACCTTTAAAACTCATTTTGCATGGCTGTTCAAACAGAAAATACAAACGAAAAGCTGCTATCTAGAGGCTACAGGGAAATATGTGACCTCAACACCTACCAGAAAGCCAATGTGTTTTCCAGTCTCTCAAGTAAAATAAAAGTAAAATAAATACTCATTTGGGAATTTGCACTGCTGTGCTTCAACTGGGCTCTTCCCTCAAGGAGAGGGAAGAGTGGACATGGAGCATATTCAGATTAGCTGTTCCTAAAAGGCTGTTTCTGCATGGCTTTGAGCTACTGGCCTGGAGCAGCACTGAGCCCCAGTGCTGATGCAGAGCAGGGATGTGTGAGCTGCTCCAGTCTGGCTGCCCAATGCCACCTGCTATGGGCTTTGCACCTGTGCAGGGCTGAGGGCTCTGTTAGAACACCTGAGAGAAATGGCACATGGATGGCTGGCATGACACACAGAGCACCACAGCCCCAGGCACAGCACGTTCCTTCTGACAGAATGAGGTGTGAGGGCTTCTTGTCAACTGGAACAGGAGAAAAGCTGGAAGGTGGTTTACATTTCAAAACATCCCCTGCTGGATGGTTAATCTAAAGTACAATTCACTGAATTCAATCACTACAAATTTTCCAGCTCACAAAAGACTGCTGCTGTTATTAAGAATCCAAAACAGCCTCTGAGCTTCTCTCTACCTTACTGCCCCCACCCTAAACAGGGCAGAAAGGTCTCTGTGGTTCCCTCCCTTTGGGAGATCTGTGTCCCCCTGCTCCCACCAGGCAGCGTTTCAGTGTTTCCATCCATGTCCATGTCACTGTGTCCCCCTGCTCACACCGGCAGCACATGGGTGTTCCCAGTCCAACAGCTCAGTGTCAACGCAGCAGCTGCAAAATGATCCTGGACTGCAACATGCACGAGCAAGGAAATGCTCCCGGAATGCAGCAGCCCAGGGCAGGAGGTGAAGCACTGACCGGGCACGGGAGGGAGCAGATGGCAGCACTGGGTCACCTGCCACGACAAAACATCCCTGCAGAATTCATCTGCTCCAAACACGCTACACAGACCAACCTGGAGCTGCCAGACTCGGCAAAAGGCCAGGAAAAATCCCAAACAAGCAGGGCATCTTTGGGTTAAAACAAAGAATTAGTTCTGCTACCAAGGAGTGGAGGCTGCCCTGGAGGGCCAGCGGGATATGGCTTCACCGAACAGCGACGCTGTGCTCTGCTACAGTTAGCTCTTAAAAATCTGCCCCTCAAAGTCCCCTCACAACCAAGTAACTAAAGTAAGTCTAATGCTGATAACTGAGAGATTATGAAAATATTTGGTTTTGTTCAAACCATGTAAAAAATCCTCAATAATACATTGTAATATTTTCTTTTTAAAACTAAACTGGAAGATCAACTCTCAGCAGATTTAAGTGTATTACACACAATATTTTGTGAATTAAGATTTATTGATTTCCATTGTATTTGCTTTAAATATGGTTGAAGCTGACTGCAGAAAAGGGATGGTGAAATCTTTAAGTTAAAAGTAAACTAATGGTGAAAGAACATCACCTCTGGCTTCCATCCATGCCTCGTTTAGCATGTTTTAATAATAAGTTCCAGGACTGTCACATCCAGGGATGTTGGAGGCCTCTCCCAGCAGTGTCCTTAGATTTGTGTCATTTTCCTGTGCCAGAGGTGAGCGTGCTTTCAAAAATACTGCCACTTCCCCAGCACCGTGTCTTTGATTGCATCCACATACTGAGTTGGGACCCAATAGACCCAGTAGTAAGATGCTTCTGTTGGGCCCAGCTGAAATGCCTGCAATTAAAAATGACAACATTTACACATGGGAACAAAGAGCTGGTGCCAGTGGACAGGCACAGCTCATCCACTGCCAAACCAGACCAGCCTGTCCCACCTGCTGCTCCCTGCAGCACTCGGGGCATTCCACAGCTCTTTGGTGGGCAATTAAAGGAGCATTGCAGAGAACAAGAGCTGCAGAGCACTGAGAAAACAACGAGCTCTTCTCTTTTACAACATCACAACAGTAACCAGAACTCCTGGCCAGTTTCAAGAACATGAGGAAATTATTCTGGTAGACAACCTGAAGCATAACTCAGAGTCTCCAAAGAAACCTCAGGGCTGAGAAGCCAAACAGGATCTAAACAGGACAATGACCATGTCTTTCTAGTCACAGGATTTTATATTTAGACATAATGTCCTATTCTCAACTTCCCTCCTATGCCCAGGAGAGGGGCACCATGGCATGCCAGAGCCTCTGCCCTTGCTGTGGGGTAAGTTTACTGCAACATGTGCTCAAGAGGATCTCTTCTCACACGGGTGATCAAAAATCAAGTATTTGGACAGAGACTAGAGCAGTACCCTCCTGCAGGCCATGACTTTAAGGAAATACACTTCTCTTTCCTCCCCCTATAGAGGGAAACAGACTTCTTACAGAGAAGAAGCTTTCTTCAAAATCAAAAGTTAGTTACTGTGCTTTGAAAAGCAGGACCTTAAAAAAATCCATGGATTAAAATAAACAGCCAAAATTTCAGTACATTAGCACAGTTCTCTTCTGAAATATAACTTTGCTAAATCCCATGCAAATTGTTCAGAAAATTACAGGTGTGAAAAGATATTACAGCATCAAATCCCTTTTTTCTTAACCTCCATCAAGGCCTGTTGTTCATATAAATACCACAGAATCAAGAAATTAAACCAGGTACCAAAAATATCCCTACCATTAAGAAATCATGAGCTATGTTGAGAACATGTTTACTGGTTTAACAGTGTCACAGTCAGAAGATACAAAATAATGCTTCAGCACTTCGTGTTTGTGTGAAAACACTCTGCATTTCCACACAGCTGCAGATATTCAACATGGACCCAAAATACTGACAGTGTGAGAGGAGCCCATGTCCCCATCTCCACAAGGCTGGAACCACCATCCACCTCCAGCCTGCTCTGGCCTGCAGCCTCAGCAGTGTGTGCTGCATGAAGGAATCAGATGGATATGATTAAAGTAGAGCTGTTACTCACCATCATGTGATAATCCTCATGGCCTTCAATAGGTTCACTCACCACATTTTTAATGGACCCCATGGGTAACTTTTCTGTTCTCTCTACATTAAAATTGATCAAAGTATTATTTCTGACATGCGGGGAAGCAGTATTTCATATTCATTTCATACACCACCTCCATTAATGCCAAAAGCTCCTCAGGTCAGCAGTCTCCCCTCCAGGTGAGTTTTGGATACCTGCTGCCCAGGACGTGGTGCCTGCAGCACCACCCCCCCCACACCCACAGCTGGCACCCAGCAGTGTGAAGGAATCCAAAATGGATCACAGAGTTCCCCTGCATCGCATGAAGCATTTCAGTGCTCATCATTTGGGCCTAGACTGACTGATGGGAAATCCCAGGATTTACTTAATGTTTTCCCACAAGGAACTCCCCTGGAGCAGTGGGGATGCTCATCCTATGGAATCTAGCCCAGGTATGGGAACACTCAGGACTGACTGCCAAGGATTACACTGAACTCTCAACAGCAAGCCTGAAAGATGGCAAAGATATGCTGACCTAACTCTGAAAGCTTAGGCCAGGCTTTACTCTGAGGCAGCGTGCAGAGAAGCACAGGGAAGAGAATATAACAGAGAAAACAGGGAAAGAAACAGGTAAGAGAAACTGAAGCCCCAAAAGGACTACAATTACATGGCAGAGTAACGTCAGCAGCCAGAGGCAATGACAAGAGCTACAAAGTACGTGGTCCACGGCAGAGCCTTCCCATCTGCTCTGTCCTCACTCCTTTCTACACACTCAGTTCCAAGGTCCTGCCTTTCCATTCAAGCATCCAGCATCAGCTGAAAATTATCTTCTGGATACAAAACAGAGAATACCCAAAACACTTTACAAAGGAGAAATTGAACTCTGAGTTCTTGAGACAGATCTATTTAATTTGTGATCCAAAAAACCTCAAATCTACCTACAAAAAGCACACAAGGAGATAAACTCAGTGATATAAGGAAAAACTTTCTCTGCCTCATAACTGAGCTCACTCTGTACTACCTGTTCAGACCTGTGACTTCATTCATGAGGTAAAACCCCATTTTGCCCTTGTTTAGCATCCCTCAAATAAATTTCTGCTCTGAGTATCCCAGCAACAGACAAATCCCATTATCCATGCCTCTGTGCAACTGCCACTGAGCAGCTGGGGAACAGCTGCCTGTGCCAAACTTCAGGCTACAAACACCTGCACAAACCCCCTGGGAGGCTGCAGGTAAGAACCAGCTCCAGCTCTGCAGGGCCAGCAGGTGACAAGCTGTGCCAACACCCAGATGTGTTTACTGCAGCCCTTACCTGCTGGCCTCTGCCATGGGCTTCTCAGAGGAGGAAGGAGTTTTTCCCAATAACAGCCAGCAATTACAACCATTCCCTAGAGCCAGCAAGCTGCTGCTAGTTTGGGGGAGCAGGGGAACAGGTTACAGGAAACACATGACTACAAGAATCAAATTCACAGCTTCAGCAATGCCATGTAGAACACCTCAGAAACACTACCCTTGAAAACTCATCTGGGGGGTGATGGAAGAGATTAATCCCCTAAATACTAAGCATGGATTTAGAACCTGGGATCAGTAATAGAAAAATCTGCCTGCCCAACCAACAGAGTCAAAAACATCCCAATGCCTTGCTCCAACATTTTGCCCAGGAGGAAATCATTGCAACTGGCACCTAGAGAGGTTTTAAAGCCAGAAAAAATCTTCACAGTCAAGTCTGTCCTACAAAGAAAGGGTCAAAAACTTTTGGGATTTCTGCTTACTTTGGACCTGCTGTAGCAGCTGGAGGCAGTACAACCACCCAATGAGGCTGCTGTACTGGGACAGTGAGCAAGCACTTTCATCCCTCTTGCTCATCACCATATATTGCCCAGCCCGGCCAAACTGAAGGAGCACAGCTTCCCTGGCAGGTGGGGGATCCCAGTTCAGCCCCAGGCAGCAACGAAGCACCACACAGCCACCCACTCCCCCTGCCCCGCTGGGACGGGGAGAACTGGGAAAAAAGTAAAAAATGCACGGTTTGAGCTAAGAACAGTTTAATGACTGAAACAAAATAAAATATACTACTACTACTAATGGTAATAATAATAGCAATAAAAATAAAAAAAGAAACTCCAGAGAAACCAGTGATGCCCAATACAGCTGCTCCCCACTGCTGACTGATGTCCAGCCTGTCCCCCTTCAGTGACCAGTCCCTCCCAGCCAACTGCCCCCAGTGTACACTGGACATGATGCTCTATGGTAGGAAATATTCCTTTGGCCAGCTCTGGCCAGCTGTCCTGGCCAGCTCCCTGCCATCTCTTTGCATGCCTCCTCACAGGCAGCGTCTGAGACACCAAACAGTCCTTGACTGAGGGAAGCACTGCACAGCCACAACCAAAACATCCACTCTTATCAGCACTGCTCCCTTCCCAATCCAAAACAGCTCCTGGGAAGAAAACTAACTCTATCCCAGCCACAACCAGGACACAGAGATCCTCAGCAAGGCACGTCATCCCCAGCTCCTCCTGGCAGCACTTGCCACTGCACACCAAGCCCTCTGCACAGCTCCACAGCTGTGCCTTACTGAGACAAGACATTCACATAATTTCAGCTGGAAGGACACAGAGTGCCAGAGATGCCAGCACTCCCGGCTTCTATCCCAGCTCTGAGTTTTCCTTCCAAGTCTTGGCTAAGCCATTGGGCCCCCATGTAATGCTGGCATCAAATGCATGCTGCTTATGGAGTGCTTTGAGATATACCAGAAATGCCCATTTACATTTGGAGCCAGGAACAGCACACTGGACCCTCAGTCTGCTGACACCACTGAACTGCAGTTTTTCAGGAGCTGATGTGGAGTATCAAGTACTATTCAATGCCCTGGGAGAATGGCACGTGAGGAAAGGAAACAAAGCTTTCTGAAGCGCTGCAATGGCAACATCATTCCTTAAACACAGTTTAGTCAGAGGAGAAGCTTTTCTAGGTCACACAGTTCAGTCACAGCCCCGTCACCAACTGCCCATCCCCAAGGCTGAGAGGTGCTCACCTTTTGTACCAATCCAGAGCTGGTCTTGCTCGAGTTTGAAGGTCAGCCTGACTTTGCCCCCTGACTTGTTGTACATGCCGGACAGCGGCACCGTGGGCAGCCGCTCCTGCAACGAGACACAGCCAGTCACACCAGGGCCAGGCAGGAAACACACAAACTCTCAGCTTTTGCAGCAAAAGGACCACCCATCCTTCCAGCTTTCTGCCACAACAGCAACCACTGAGCCAGTGGGAAGGGTCTCAAACCATAGAGAAGTCTCTTTGTGACTCGGAGTGTCTCAAGGCTTTATTCACGCACCTGCACGCCTTTGACAGAAGGCATCACGTCGTCAGGTTTTCCTTTGTCCAACACTTTTCTGTGTTGCTACAACATAAAAACAGAAATTAAATTCACAGGAATGTTACAAAGTTTGCAGTGTGCTTGCAGCTGCCCCCTGATCACATCCCAATGTCACTGAGACACAGCTGAGGGCTGCTCACAGGCATTGATCACACAGGCATCAGTGACTTTCAAATCTCATTGTGCACTTTCCAAAATACTCCCAAGAAATTATCAAAATGAGTGGAGCTCCAACATAATGCCAAAGATAACAGCCTTCTCAAATATTCACACACACATAAATACAGGTGTATAAAATCCAAAGTATTACATCCAGTGAATGGCAAAAATTCTCCACGTCTGGCAGGGCAGCCCAGCACCAAACCAGCATGGATGAGAGCAGTGACAACGTTCAAATCCACACTCACAGCTTGCACCTGGCTGAGCACCTTTAAAAATGATGGGACTTACACTGAGTGTGAATGTAATAAATCACAGAAAACCATCAGCGTGCTTCATAGAGGCACTACTTAATTTAACCAAGTTCATTTTGAGCAAGGTACAGGGCTGGTAATAACTTGAGCTAGCAATCCTTCAGCAGCCATCAAATCAGCCCCACTGCACCGTGCTACAAAATGTGAGAGGAGAATTCAACACCCACATCCTTCTCAGGGCTGGGACAGCTGAGGGAACTGCTTTCTTGGTGTTTGTTTTGGAGATCAAAGTCTTTCGTGCCAATAAAAAATAATTAGGTTTTAGACAGAGTTAATCGGGGCTGTGTTTGCACTAACATCCATCCAACGTTTCCATTTCTGGACCAAAATGCTTGGCTGTGCCTGGCACCACAAGCAGTGTCTTGCAAAGCCCCAGTCCCTTCTGAACTAAACAGCTCTGTGCTACTCCCCTGCCCAGAGTCCTTCCAATGCTGAGCTGTCAGAAATGAACCCCCAACCTGACCTGAGGAGGAACAGGACCCACAGGTGCCTGCAGGAGAGCCGCATAAATCCTACTGCTCCCCCACAACAGCAATTATTGAGATATTAATTACCTTTTGTCTGCAAAGTGGCTCCTTTTTGTTTTCCTCAGCTTTGACGTCCTGTTGAGCAGCTTCTTTGGGTGTATTTACTGCTAACACATCGTTGATGGTAGAGCCCACAACCATTATTTTCGCTCCGTTCGTTACTTTGATTTCCCGCAACGTTTTCTCCTCGGGCAGCAGTCCCTTGAACATGACTTTCTGCATGGCGGGCGGGAGGCCTAGGGGCAAGCACAGCGATTAGGAGCGGCGGCGGCGGGGGAGGCGCGGGGAGGCGGCGGCGGCCCCACAGACCTGTGAGCGAGTGGATCTTCTGCTTCAGCTCGGCTCCCGTGCTGTCCAGGCAGAACTTCACGTCGTACTTGTTCTTGTTCCAGATCACCTTCA
>NW_005054399.1:2337425-2338204 GCF_000277835.1 Geospiza fortis
GCCCCGCCCCTGCCCACCCCCGGGGCTGCGCTGCGGCGGGGCGGGGTTTTGGGTTGGAAAACTTAAATTCGGGTTCTGGAGGGGTGCGGTGGCTGCTGGTTCCCCGGAGTGCTCCTGCCGGAGCTCTCGGGCTCACCCTTCCAGCGTGTCCCGGTCGGTGTACCGTGGCCGTGCTGTTTTGGCATGTGCCCGCTTGTCGGGGATTGCCAGGTCGTCCATAAGTTACTTCCAGAGCCAGTGCCCCCGGAGCTGGGGGTGCCCCGGGGTGCGGTGCCGCTCCCGCCTCGGTGCCGCTGCCATCGCAGGCAGCATCCAGAGCCCTTCAAGCTCATATTTAGAACTCTTCCTTGGCTCTCATTTGTGACCGCCTTCTCTGATTTCCCCACGATTATAGGTTTTCTGCATTTAGGTGGCCTTAGGACTGCTTTGTACAATTATATCTTTGCCAAAAAGCACCAAGGAACCTTTATTTTAAGAGTGGAGGATACAGACCAGAATCGGGTGGTGCCTGGAGCTGCAGAAGGAATAGAAGATATGTTGGACTGGGCAGGTATTTAGAAGCATCTTTCATTTTTCACGTGCTGACACCTTACCTTTTTTGTAAAGGCTGACTGTACTCAGCTGCAGGGTGGGTTTGACTGCCTGTGTCCGGGCTGTTTTGGCAGCCCGGCTGCTCACTGCCGCCGTGCCGGTGTTGCAGGTATCCCCCCGGACGAGAGCCCCGGGCGGGGCGGCCCCGCGGGGCCCTACGTGCAGTCGCAGCGGCTGGAGCTGTACGG
>NW_005054399.1:2338253-2342335 GCF_000277835.1 Geospiza fortis
TGCAGCCCGCAGCGCCTGCAGCTGCTCCGCAGGGACGCGCTGCGCCGCCAGCAGACCCCGCGGTACGTCCCTGAGCCTGTGCACAGAGCCTCGCGGCACCGGGGCTGTGCCTCCTGCCCGTGGAGGGAGGAGGCCGTGTCACCCTCCAGAGAGGAGGTGTTAGACTGGACAGCTAAAATTCAGGCATCTGCTTAGGGTTTTGG
Organism: Geospiza fortis; assembly: GCF_000277835.1. Lineage (NCBI taxonomy): Eukaryota > Metazoa > Chordata > Aves > Passeriformes > Thraupidae > Geospiza > Geospiza fortis. Next base: position 2,338,457 of record NW_005054399.1, read on the forward strand.
GAACGTAGAAACAGCTGGTGGCGTTGGCCTGTGTTGAGCAGAAGCCCTGGTGCCTGAGACGGTGCTCATCTCCCCAAGGTACGACAACCGGTGCCGGCACCTGACGGCCTCCGAGGTGGCCCAGAAGCTGTCCCAGGGCCTGGACTGCGTCATCCGCTTCCGCCTGGAGAGGGGCGTGCAGCCCTTCCAGGACCTGGTCTACGGCTGGAACAAGCACGAGGTGGCAGAGGTGGAGGGTGACCCCGTGATTCTCAAGGGGGACGGCTTCCCCACGTACCACCTGGCCAGCGTGGTCGATGACCACCACATGGGCATCACGCACGTCCTGCGCGGCACCGAGTGGCTGGCCTCCACCTCCAAGCACCTGCTCCTCTACAAGGCCTTGGGCTGGGAGCCGCCGCAGTTTGGCCACCTGCCGCTGCTGCTGAACAAGGACGGTGGCAAGCTGTCCAAGAGGCAGGGGGACATCTTCCTGGAGCGCTTTGCTCGGGACGGGTTCCTGCCAGAGGCACTGCTGGACATCGTCACCAACTGCGGCTCGGGGTTCCCAGGTACCGCCAGGGGCTCCTGCCTGCCTGCTCACCTCGTGCTGGCTTCATGGCATGAAGGGTTTGTTTTAATAGCTGAGATCCTGTCGGTGTTTGAAGGGGTCAGGGGATGGGTGCCATGTATCCAGCCAGTCGCTGAGGTGCCACCAGGCCTTCTGCAGAGCTCCTGTGGAAGGAGCTGGGATGGTAGAAGTCTTCCTGCTGCTGTGCAGCCATTAAAACTGAATCAGGTGCTTAATGGGTTCTCCCTTGGGAAAACCCTCCCTTCAAGGCTGAGAAACCCTGTGAAGTCTTGGGAAAAGTTGCAATCTGTGGTTAGTGATTGCAGTGTTGTCTGGCACCTGTGCCAGCTTTCCTTTAACCTGACAGACCACAAGGAGCTGAGTCAATGTCTCTTTTTGTGGTTCTTGCTGTGCAGGGATCACAAATTAACTTGTGTTTTGAGAACTCTGCTTGGGAATGAAATCTTGCTTGGGCAGTGCCCACTCCTGGCTGAGTGTGACTTCTCTGTGGCCAGCTGAGGCAGAGGGGTTCTGCTGGGGAAGGTGATGGAGCCAAGCAGAACATCCCAGTGCCTCTGCAGCACAGCAGCTCCTGGGGAGAGGGCAGCATGGCAGAGTGCCTGCTGCCACTTCCCTCCTGCCTGCCCGGGGACAACCCTGCTGCTGCTGCACTGCACAGGTGGCTGTCCTGTGTCACCTTTGCTCAGCGTGCTCCCAGCCCCGTGCCCAAGGAGAGCACAGAGCCCTGTGATTCCCTTTGGCTTATGTTGCAGCGAAGCAGATGGGGAGGACTCTGGAGGAGCTGATCTCCCAGTTTGAAGTAGGCAGAATTACAACCCATTCTGCTCTCCTGGACCTCGAAGCACTCCCAGAATTCAACAGGTAAAAAATTAGTGGTAGCTTTAAAATGTAGTAAGCACCATGTCAATTGGAATTTGTTTCTAGCACTTGGCTTTGGCTGGAGGTTTTGTTTGTTGGATCCTGGTGCAGCACCTGTTGGGCTCTGCTGAGAGGAACCATAAGTTTCTGCTCACACAGTTCCTGCCTCCTCTCCCATTCTGTGCTTGGACACTGGGGTTGGCAACACTGGAAGTCTGGAGAGAGGGTGGGTGTAGCTGTGAGGATCTAAAGTCTTAAGTTTATAACCTAAGAAAATAACATCTAAAAAGAGTTAACACTTCCAGAAGGTTCTTCTGCAAGTACACTTGTGCTCGTAGGACATTGTGCTGCTAAGAGTGGCCTCATCATCAGTTCCCTGTGGGGCACCTGAGCTAAATGCTTATTTGTAGAGTGTCTGACTCTGGTTTAGTGCTACTTTTCTAACACTTCCACAGTTTTAGCTCAGTTGGTCAGAGCATGGTGCTAAGAATGTCAGAGTTGAGGGTTCAGTCCCCAGATGGGCTGTTCCCTTAAGAGTTGGACTTGATGATCCCTGAGGGTCTCTTCCAACTCAGAATATTCTGTGGTTTCTGTGAAACGTGGTTGGGGTGATCCAAGCCAAAGCACTCCAAAAGCAGGTCTGTGCTCTGCTGCAGGATTCACCTCACCCGTCACATTGAGAACCAAGGGCTGCGCCAGAAGCTTGTCAGGGAGCTGCAGGGGCTGGTGGAGCTCGTCTATGGGGATCAGCAAGTGGATCCAGATGTTCTGGAACAGGAATATGTGGAGCGAGTCCTTCTGCTGAGAAAAGTATGAGTAGTGGCAGATCTCTGTGCCAGTGTCCTCCAGGCTGAGGAACTGCTTCCTGCACAGCACAGCCCTCTGCCTTGCCAGCTTTGCTTTTCTCCCCCAGGGCCACATAAACCTCCTGAAGAATCTGGTGTCGAGTGATTACTCCTACCTGTGGGTCAGGCCCTCGGTGTCCCGGCAGCAGCTACAAACAATTTCTGCAGAAGCAGATAAAATAGGAAAACTGGTCTTAGGGTAAGTGTGCTGCTGTCTGAGCTGAGTAGTGGCAGAATGGCTCCTCATCTCTGAAAACAATCAGAATTACTGCTTTTTCTGTGGTTTTCCAGGTCTGTGGCATAATTTTGTAGCTTAAACTTGCTCTTTTGAATGAGCTCTGCTGCTGGGGAGCAGAGGGAGCGCCCTGGCACAGGGCAGGGGTGAGAGGGAGGAGCCCTGTGGTTTCCATGTCCCCAGAGTGCAAGGACACCTTCTTTCCCAAAGGCTCCTGACAGGGCCAGCAGCTGCCCTGACTGTGGAGGAGCTGAACAGAGAGCTGAGAAGTGTCCAGAAGCAGACCAGAGAGACCAAGTACAGCAGCATGATGCAGCTCCTGCGCCTGGCGCTCAGCGGGCAGCAGGTAAAAAGAGCAGTTCTGAGACGACGTGCAATGTGCTTTCACAGAGCTCAAACCCACATTTTACAGAAGTTCTCCAAAGCCTAGTCCTGGCTCAGCTCTGGTGCTAGCCCTTCAGGTCCCTCTGGGCAGGGCTGGCACCAGTCTGTGATGCACAGACACGAGCTGGGGAGGTCAGTTCCTGTGCTCAGTGGCTCTCTCTGTTGCAGCACGGCCCCAGCGTGGCAGAGATGATGGTGACCCTGGGAGCTGAGGAGGTGTGTGGCCGCATACACAGAGCCCTCTCCAGCTGACAGGGACGTCGGTGACACTGCCAGGCCGTGCACTGGGATGGTGCAGGTGGCACCTGTGTGATCATCTGAGCAGACGAGCTGGGCTTCAGGCCAGGCAGTGTCTGGGCTGGTCCCACGTCTGTAGGAACCTGCACCAAGCACAAGCCACTTCGTTTGGGGGAGGAACCAAGTCCAGATTCAACTCTGTCCTGCCGTCGCCTCGTGCAAGGAGCCTGCTTGGCAGGGTGGGAGAAGAAGACACGTATCAGCATGTAAATTCAGACCATGTGGACAGAAAGTAACTGAACTTCTGAAAGCAACAGATCGGATTCTTTTTGGAGAGGGCCTTGCAGTCAGGGTACCTACAGCTACACAACATGGTTCCCCAATAAATACAGTGGGGGGGGTATTTTTATATATATAGATATATGTTATAGCTGTTGCCCACCAGGCTCAGTGAGCTGCTGAGAGGGGGGTTTCCTGGGTACTGTGTCATGCACGTGGTTCTGCTGAAAACACCCCTGATGAGAAGATTTGGATGTTTTATCCTCTTTGGTCTGATGCCCTTTTGATTATTAAATCAATGTGGTGACTTTGATTCCGTTCTCACGGTTCCTCTGCAGCCGGTGAGGGGAGGAGCTCAGGGCTTGTGCTGAGCTCACACTCACGTGAGCCCTTCCACAGCAGCCACAGGAGCACTTCCACAGCAGCAGCCCTCCCCAGGAGCCACACGAGACCTTACTCCCCACCAGCCT
>NW_005054399.1:2342448-2343318 GCF_000277835.1 Geospiza fortis
CAGCCTGGCTGGGCACTGGAGCAGCTTCACCTCCCGGGGAAGGGGCTGCTGTCCCCACGGAACCCTTGTGGAGTGATGTGGGTGCTGGCTTGCTGCATCTGGCTTCTTCCCCATCTGTCCTGCCCCCAGCGCTGGCTCAATGACAGACTGGGGAGTGGTAGAGCCAAAGAAGACTTTTTTTCATGAATTCAGCTGTGCTAATGTGTAAACTACCTGTGTTCCAGCACAAGTTTTGTAGTGGTTTCAGGAGAGCTGCCTGTAAATGGTTTTTAGGTTTCTCCTGCTAAAAGCAACATCTGCTGTTGTCAGGCTGTTCTTGACTTTAAGTGTGTGCTTGGGACTATATTTTTAGGCAGACTTTAGTAACAGCTGTTTCCTGCTCGTCCCGGATCTCCCCTTTCTGCTACAGAAAGCTCTGGAGCAGCGGCAGCAGCAAGGGCTGAGCTGCTTCCTGCTCTGGCTCACACTGAGCCTGAGCTTTCCTTCTTCCTCCCTCGTTTTTCTCCTTCTGTAAGATGAGGCCACTGACCCGAGTGTCTCCGCGGAGAACTGGGAATGCATCCAGCGGTTCTGCGAGCAGGTGAACGCTGACACGGAGGGGTAAGGCAGACACAGAGCTCTTTGTGTTCCCCCAGGCTGTGTCTGGCTCTGCAGGAACGGGCCTGGGGCTGTGCTGTGGGGAGCTGCAGAGGGAGCTGAGGGGGCTCGCTGGGCTCTGCCCCTCCTGGGAGCAGAAATGAGTTGGAAATAGGAGTTGGAAATAGGTGTGTGCCAGTGTGGTGGAGGGTGGTGTCAGGGAATGGGCTCTGACATCAATGCTGGAGCCCGTGGGGCAGCAGGACCTGCTGGCCGTGCCCTTAGGAGTCTGGC